>NC_140731.1:11092500-11420000 GCF_050655825.1 Lonchura striata | reverse complement strand
CCTTTCTTATTTACCTACTTCCTTCATTCTCAGAGCTAAATTTAGTTTATCCAGATGTTTCTTTTCTGAGACTACTAGCCTATCTCTACTTAATCTGTCACTCATTGCTTATTAAGTTGGCAAGGAACATCTAGAAAGTGAGGTACTGCTGAAGAGGATAAGAAAGATAAAGCTAGACAATAAAAATAGCAGAAACCTGTCCTGCAGTGGAACAAAATGAGTATCAGTTTAAGTTCTATATTAAATATATGTTTCTGGGAATGTTTAAAAACAAAAATGCAATTGATAGTACATTAATTCTTTTATTTTATAGAATTTTAGGACATTTTGAGAAAACGCGCCCAAAAAATACTGTTGACACTCACCTTATATGTTTCTCTGTGTGGACTCAGCTGTTGGTAATCTTTGTTTGGTTTACATGTTTGTTCTTATTTTTTCAGCACTTACATAATTTTAGACTAAGCTTTATAAATTACATGAGTGCTGAAAAGGTAGAGGAAACAAAGTTGTCTTGGTATGGGGGGAAGAACCATTTCAAAAGTTCTAGTCCAGCTGGCTTCAGCCCTGCAGTGCCTTTTGCATTAATCAGCTTCTCTGTGGTAAAGGGAAAGAGAAAAGCAAAGGAGAGAACAAACATATTTCAGCTGAATTAGTCACAACAGCTGAATATGCACCTGGTTCAGTGAAACTTAAATTGCGTGATTCCATTCCATGTACGACTGGAATCCTCAAAAATGCTCAACCTCCCAAGGCTCGCATAAACTTCTACTGTTCAGGTGCTAATAAACAGAATTGCACCTTGTTGACATACACTTTCACGGGAAAAATTTTAGCAAAATGGGTTTCATTGATCAGTTTTAATGCCCCTTGGTGAGGTTGGATTTTTGTCCCATGCCTGGAGCACAAAGCAATATGTAGCAGCAATGCTGTAGTGGCACAGCAATTACTTTCTGGGGTTCCTCTTGCTCTTTATACGTAATAACCACAAGTTGCCCCACTGATTCAGTAAGCACTGTCATATTAAAAAGAAACAAAAGGAAAAAAACTGGCCAATGAAATTGTCTGACTTTCTAAGTTTCACAAGTAAAGAGTATTTTCAGTTGCCAGGAGGGCATTAGTCTTCCTGAGCTCTAGCAGCAAGAAGTCTCTAAGTTCTCCATATGGAGCCACACAGCCAGGCAGGCTGGAATGGTTCCTGTGGCAGGGCAAGTAACATCTTCTATAGTAGACAAATGGATCTTAGAGAAGACCCTTTTGTATCATTCCTAGCAATTATTGCTTTCTGAGTCTCTGCAAAATGCACGCTTACATGACTTTGGAAAATATTCTTTAAAGTTATTATTTCTTCACATATTCCTGATGCCAAGTCTTTGGTCCAATGACTTGTCACATGTCTGTCTGCTTAGACTTTCATTACTCATGACTGTTCATTTTAGCATTTGTGTAATTCTAATTGCTGGTACTATGTAAGCAGTGAGGCACACTGACAAATCAGCCCAATGGAGCGTGTAAAAGAAACTTAAACCATGATGGAGTATCAGCAGGATTTATTATCCAAAATCACAATAAATTTACGTGCTGATAATCAGAGACATAACTTCTATACTGTAACTAGAATTCCACTATTCTCTCAACATTAAGCCTGTAATACATACCACTCCTGTGGATGTAAGCTGAATGAGGATTTTCTTCCAAGGAATGCTACTAGTCTAAAGAGATTTTTTTGGATATGAGACCCACTACCATTAGACTTTTATATAGCACATCATTAACCTTAACATGCTGTCCCAATTTTAGTGGATTAGCTGTTCAGCAACTCAGAGAAGCTGTTGCAGGTCTTTTCATGAAGAAGAAGAAGAATGAGGAGTCCTATAGTATTACAAATTATAGGACATAATTGGCAAAATATTCAAGTGTCCTCCTGAAAAAAATCTGTGTTCAGCTAAGAACTTACAATAAAGGAAAATGTTTGTTTCCCATTTGGATTTGTTTCTTGTTCGTATTTGTTGTTTTCAATCATTTTTAGATAATGACTTAAACATTGAGCATACAGCATTTGATCCTGGTGTCTTTTGGAAGCATGGCTAATAGGTAGATGTGGCAAAAGGGAAAATACTTCTGAGTTAGCTGACACCAGAGCATACATGCTATTCTCTACTCTGGCCAACTAGCAGGAATAGGCACTGTTGCTTCTCTTTCGACCGCCACTTTGCTCTCGGGGGTTTCTCGCCGCTGTCCCCCGCCCCTCCCCGGCCCCCCGGGACCCTCCGGCTAGCTGTCCCCTCTCGGGGCCGGGGTTTTCCGCGGTCCCGCTGCCCTGGGCTCACCAGGCAGCGTGTGGGTTAGCACGGTCCGAGCTGCGGCGCTGCCTCAGTCGCCGCTAGGATTCGAGATAAAGAGACCAAGAGAGACCAATGGTATGCTTGTCCAGATAGATTGTATTGCCTGAAGCGTTGCAGGGACCAAAGGCCCTGGGCTATTGCCCAGATACAGTTTTATACAGCAAAATTAAGAGATAAGGTCTTAAACAATAGAGACAGTGTTCAGCTAAGGCACATCAGAACCACCCCAGGGGCCAGGTCCAATGGGAACTGCTCAGGGGTGGGGAGAAGGGGGTCTACAGAGGAATGCTGAAGCGGGACTTTCCCGAAACAGTGGAGCATACATAAATGTATCTTTTACCTCAGTTTACCATTCCCAAGGCCTTTCTAATACAATGGGGCATACATGAATGTATCCTTTTCCTCAGTTTACCATTCCCAAGGCCTTTCGAAAACCTTCCTCCACGCTACCATGCCAGCATGACAGCAACAGGCACTTTGCAAAGTAACTCACAAAATTATATGAACTGTAGAATGAACTGCAGAATGAATTAAACAATAAAGCAATATTGCATCCAAGGAAATGAATGCACCTGTAATGTATTTGCACTAGACAGAGGTTCAGCGACTCCTTATATTCTCTTTTTCCTGACAGAACTTAAACACAGTATCATCTCTGCTTCAGATAGTCTTGGAATTGCAGATAGATGATGACATGTATTAGTCGGAAGTTGCCCTCTTCTCATGTTCTTATCCAGACATCTCTTTCTAGTAACTTTTTGGTTGTAAGATCCTGGATCAGCTAGAGTTCAACTCAATTTGATATGATACTGCCATTTACTTTTCCATAGATAATTAGTCCCAAAATGCAAAATATCAAGATAGAGGTAAATTAAAAATTACCTCCTTCAAGACAGAAAAGAAGGCTGCAGCTGTTCAAATTACAGTGAATAAAAATGACACAGTTTGTTATAGTAACAATTATTTTGCCTTGAATGCCTCACTTATCCCTATCTTTAAAGGATGCTCAAAACCGAAACAGAGTTGTGGCAGATGGCTTGCACATTTCAGAGGAAGCACAATGAATGATTTCAGTTTGGAAATTCTGCATGGGACTGGATGTGTGCTGATATGTGAGAGCGATGAGAGGAAGGGATTCAGACAAAGTCCCTGTATCTCTGACTTCTCTGGTGGTTGGTAATGTGTGTGGTATTCAGTAGAACATCAGCAATCATTCCAGGCTACAATGCTTTCTGGTGCCCCCAAGCAGTGCTTTGTAAACCCTGGGAAGATTTCCTCATACATCTGTTCATGGTTGTCACACGAATGAGCTATTTTTGTCATACCTGTGGACAGTAGTTATTTTCATTCTAGTTTATTTACTGTGTAAGTGGAAAAGGAATCCTTTTTTAGTCACTATTCAGAGCAACATTCTAAATTTTTTTCCACACAAGCCCTCTGCCTATCTTGGTATCTGGACATTTTAGTTCTCTTTTAGGTTAAAGGCAATTACATTGCTCATAACTTCAGCATCACTACCATACATACCATACCTTACATAGATCTTCATAAGCAGAAAAAAGAACTTATTTTCAAAGGTGAAGAGCTACAATGCAGACCCCACAACACACTCACACATGCACACGCGCATACACACACTTGCCTTTAAATAATTCACCTTGTGAATTATTATCAGAATCAGAAATCAGTGAGTATTGTAAGTCATGTGCTATTAAAGAAAGGCAAAGTTCATTCTTCGTTATGGCCCCGTGTTGAACCAGCAGTGGTTCCATGCATAGTTCTCAAGTATACCTGGAAAATATATTGTACATTCCATAGGGAAAAAAAAAAAAAAAATAAAAAAAGGAAAAATAAAATAAAATGGATACAATAAATTACCCACCAAACCATGTGCACAAAGAAAATAAAAAGACTGTTTGAACAGCTGGAATTTAAAACTTGTTATATCCCTGAGTTATTTATATTAATAAAGGAACAGCTACAATTAAGGTTAAAATTATCATACACACAGGAAGAGAAACAGTCCTGTTATTATGGCTACCAAGAACTCATACCCTGCGACTGTGCTGGCAAAGGGCTCTGTGTTATTGGTGGTAACTTTAGATAGACATAAAAGTGTTTTTAACCACAACCACTTGAAGCACATGAACCGCTGTCCCAGCCCGTGGGGATCAAGAGAGTGCAGGGCTGAGGCTGACGCATTTCTGCTTTCATATTCAGTCCCTTAATACTTTTCTGAAGCTTCAGTATTGAAACCAGACTAATGACATTCTCTGTAGCAGCCGCAAAAGTGGCTAGAAACAACCTAACCAAAGTGTACATAGAGGGGTTTTTTATGTTGCCTCTGCAGTTGTTTCTGGACAGAACTTTACTTAAACCTAAGGGAGAAAATGTAGCCTTAAGTCTCTTGGGTTTTTTAAATAATAATTGTCTATTAGGAGAAGTATCCAGGTTTTCACTCCCAGTCCTAAAGGAGAAAAAGCAGGTCACAAAGCAGCTTAAACCTTTTAAAATGTCATGAAATCTTTCCAATCTGCAGTTGGAAACCCTGACTGTGAGGAGCAGAGATTGTGGATGTGGATCATTGTAGCTGCACAGAGCCCTTGGAGAAGGTAGTAGAAATTCCTTAGGCAGAATCAAGCACAGAGAAAAAACCCTCAGTATCTGCAAGATCTTGATAAGAGAGATGCAGGAATTCAGCAGAACTGTTTGAAGTAAATACATTTGATCTAATGCTGTCTGAATTCTGATTCCACATTGCCAGTGGAGTCGGTATGTAGCAAGCGCAGGGAAGCTCCTCACTTTGGATGAAATGCTCTGGAGGTAGTAAACACTTTTATGTGGACCTCATCCAAGAATGACTGAAGTTAGTGAGGGCAGGATTTCAACCTCAAAGTAATTTATAAAGGTCAGTGAAGTAAAAAGAAAGACTGTTATTGATTTTTATGGGCTTTGAATGCACTTGTTTTTCACCTTTGGGAATTTCAGTCAGATCAGAACTTTGTAAGTCTGATCTGAGCAACAAGAAGTTGTCCTTTTGTTAGGTATTTTCCCACACCCAAAACCACTAAAAACTCTCCCACATTTCAGTATGATTAGCTGTTGCTGTTCAGGTCTGTGGAGAAGGTCCAACCAGAATAAATAAAACCAGGAGAGAAAGCTATACATTTTGGAATCATATTTCATCACTTATGCCACAATATGCATTTTTTTCCAAATGACATTTAATTGCTTTCTTCTGGGGAGCTCCGTTTAAAGCAAGGTTTTCCTAAATAAATCCAGAAGTTTCTACATCTCAGACAAATGACACATCCTGCATTTAATCTGATTTCAAATAATTCCACTTGAAAACATGTTTTCTAATTTTTTTAGGTGAGTAAAATTAAGATCATCAGAGTTGAGAAAAAGGATTACTGTTTCCCAGTTCTTTCAGTCAAATTGCATGTTTGCTTTTTTGATTCTCTACGGGGTCTTTTTAATGGTCTGTAAATGAAGCACAAAACTCATATATTAGGGCAAGAAATGAAGGCGATACATCTTATGCATATGCTTAATAAGGGCTCAGGAAAGTAGTAGATATTCTGGAAAACCCTGTCTTTCCTATCCCCTTTCTGCTTTCCACACACATGGAGCAAACTCTTCAAATGAGAGAGAATGGATATGCCAAGTCTAGGAAACACCTCCTATTTCCCACAGAAGAGTAGCTGAAGAACGTTATGCAATTTGACATGCTGCACCTGAAAGTTAAGAACTGAAGAAACATTCATGGTACAGCATTCAATGACAACTGCAGATTCACTTGTTTCAGCTAGAGTAGCCAGTTGTATGGACTGTGGTCTGTCCTCCTTCAGACAGGCAGTGGTCCCAGAGAGCTTGGCCAGGCACCACAGAATTTTCCTGTGGAACAGACTTTCCCATAAGTGCTGCTGTATTTCTTATGCAAAACATTCACTATTGCCTTAAGTCCAAGGCTGCCTTCTTGTGGAGTCCATTATTGTCCTCCTGTGCTTCCATTCCCTGCATGCAATTCAAGGTCATTGACTTTGGTGGATGGGCAGGTGTTGGATCAGAGCTGCTGAGGCTCTCAGCTGTGATGCAGAGCTCTGGTTAAGCTCCTCTGTGGAGCCTGTGTGGAAGGCAGGAGCTGCCTGCCCCTGCACTAAGACTTGAGAAGTTTCAGAGAAGCTGCTTGGATCCTTTGGGTCATGGAGCAGGCTCCTGTATGCAGGAGTGCTGCAGCTTTGCTCAAAGGTAACTGGGGTCTAGACCAAGAGGGAGCAATTATCAACTGCTGCAGGGAATCTGCATTACCAGAGCACATAGTACCTGTATAAGCATTTATTTTGAATAGAGTTAGGCACTTATTTTCCTCTTCTTTTTCCCTTCTTTTTTTTTTTTTTTTTTTTTTTTTTAAAGTGAGCAGTAGATGTGGTAAAAGAAATGGAGCTCTGGAGGCAATGAAATAGACAAAAATTTGTTCCAAGATCAACTGAAAGAATTTTGAAGGCTAAAAGGCAATTTTCCTCATTCTCCTTGTATGAAACATTTGTCTACGGAGACAAATGTGCCAGAGTAGTCTGCTGTCGTGGTTTGACACGGAGAAAGAAATTTTCTTAGAAGGAAGAGGTCAGTTTGGATATTGACCAATTGAAGGTGGACACGCCTCTGAGAACACAGAGGGGTTAAAAGCAAAATTCTCAGGAGAACTCGATCTCTTTAGTTTCAGTCAGCATGCAGTGCAGACTCTCCCCTGCCCGGCGACGAGCTGGATGGGGGAGGGGAAAAGCCATGTGGCCTTGGGAGATAGGCCCAAGGGTGCAGGGACTGGGACCAGGCTGGCCCCCTGCAGATGGAAGGGTGGAGAAAACTGAGATGTCTCCATTCCCCCCGCACCCCGTCAGAGTCTCTCTCTCTCTCAAGAGAAAGAGACAGAGGCAGTTTTGTCAGCAGTACGCTGCAGGGAAGGAGAAGAGCAGGGGGCGGCCTCAAGCTGCCCAGCTGCCTGTGGAAACCAGAGCCTGGGCAGTGAGCCATCCTTGGGAGTTGGGACTTTTAACCCTTCCTTGAGAAATGAAAGCTTTGTGAAATTTTTCTCCTCCTTGACTTGAAAGAGAGGAAGAGAGACAGCTTAAACCCTAGGATGTCAGAAAGAGAAATTCTAGGTGGGAGGAGATGATGGAGTAGCTTTTGGCTAGACTTTTTCTTGGTAGTCACAGACTAAACCAATCTTCTCCTCCAAGAGAGACTGTATTTTAAGAGGAAGCTGGTGGGCCAAAGAGACCTGCTTCAGCTGAGAAAAGACAGAAGTAGAGCGAAGAGAGAAAAGTTAGGGAGGTTTGTGGTGGTACCCCCTGTCTTCAGAGAAGAAGAAGAGAAGATCTCTGTTCTTAGACCCTCGGCCCAGGGGAAAATGGGGGGGACTGTAGTCCCAAAAATGAAAAACTGAACTGCTGTTTTTTCCCCTCTTGGCAGGGCATCCTTGAAAGGAAAAATCCTAAAAGCAGTCTTATTCTCCTACCTAGAGATACTGTGAACATCAAACACAGATAGAAGTTGCAGTTAATAAAGTTTAGAAACTTCAAAAAAAAGAGAGAAATTGCTTTTTTTTAAAAAGAAAATTTTTTTCTTAAATGGCATTCTTTTAATTCTTAGAGATTTCTGAGCCTATTAAATATTTCACAGGGCACTGGGGAGCTCCCATGTCTAGTTCTGGTGAGACAGTGGATCTGAAACCTGACATCGGTTCAGACTGGTTTATTGCAGGTGCCACTTGGATATTTATAAATCAATGGGACCAGATGGGATCCACCCTAGGGTGATGAGGGAGCTGGCAGATGTGCTTGCGAAGCTGCTCTCCATCATTTATCAGGAGTCGTGGCTCACTGGTGAGGTCCCGGACGATTGGAAACTGGCCAATGTGACACCCATTTGCAAAAAAGGTAGGAAGGAGGATCCTAGTAATTACAGGCCAGTTAGCCTGACCTCAGTACCAGGTAAGATAATGGAACAGTTCATACTTAGTGCTATCACACAGCACTTACAAGATGGCCAGGCTATCAGACCCAGTCAGCATGGGTTTACAAAGGGTAGGTCATGTCTGACCAACCTGGTCTCCTTCTATGACCAGGTGACTCGTCTGGTAGATGCAGGAAGGGCTGTGGATGTTGTCTATTTAGACTTCAGCAAGGCTTTTGATACTGTTCCCCATAGCATACTCCTGGAAAAGCTGGCAGCCCATGGCTTGGATGGGAGCACCCTTCGTTGGGCTAGGAACTGGCTGGATGGCTGGGTTCAGAGAGTGGTGGTGAACAGTGCTGCATCCAGCTGGGGCCAGTCACTAGTAGTGTCCCTCAGGGCTCTGTGCTGGGACCATCTCTCTTTCATATTTTTATAGATGACATGGACGAGGGCATTGAGTCCTTCATGAGTAAATTTGCAGGTGACACTAAGCTGGGAGCTTGTGTTGATCTGTTGGAAGGAAGAAGGGCTCTGCAAAGGGATTTGGATCGATTGGACAGATGGGCAGAGTCCAACAGCATGAAGTTTAATAAGTCCAAGTGCCGAGTTCTGCATTTTGGACACAAAAATCCCCTACAGTGTGACAGGTTTGGGACAGTATGGCTGGACAGTGTCCAGACAGAAAGGGACCTGAGGGTGTTGGTCGACAGCCGGTTGGATATGAGCCATCAGTGTGCCCTCGTGGCCAAGAAGGCCAATGGCATCCTGGCCTGCATTAGGAATTGTGTGACCAGCAGGAGTAGGGAGGTTATTCTTCCCCTATACTTGGTGCTGGTGAGACCACATCTTGAGTGCTGTGTCCAGTTCTGGGCCATTCAGTTCAGGAAGGACATAGAGATACTTGAGAGCGTCCAGAGGAGGACAACAAGGCTGGTGAGGGGCTTGGAACACAAGCCCTACGAGGAATGTTTGAGGGAGTGTGGGTTGTTTAGCCTGGAGAAGAGGAGGCTTCTTAGAGGTGACCTCATCGCCCTCTACAACTTCCTGAAGGGAGGCTGCAGACAGGTGGGGGTTGATCTCTTCCACTGGGCAGCAACTGGCAGAACAAGAGGACACAGTCTCAAGCTACATCAGGGAAGATTTAGGTCGGATATTAGGAAAAAAATTTTCACTGAAAGAATAATGAAATACTGGAATTGTCTTCTTAGGGAGGTGGTGGAATCACCATCTCTGGATATGTTTAGAAAAAGACTGGATTTGGTACTTGGTGCTATAGTCTAATTGTGGTGTTAGGGCACAGGTTGGACTTGATGATTTTAGACGTCTCTTCCAACCTCATTATTCTGTGATTCTGTGATTCTGTGATTCTGTGATTGCCTGCCTTACACCTTGGGTCAATGCAATTAAAGCAAAAGAACACAAGAAAAGTATCATAGTTTGGTACAACTGAAAGAAAAGGTCTATGATAAGGGGATAATTTGCAAAGTTTTTCAGGTTTTGGAAGTTAGATGTGGTCTTTGTAGGAGACTGGGAGGACCAGGGACAGTCAAAATATGAATGACATTTACCTTCAGTACATCAACATTATTTTTCATCATGCAAAGTGTTTGTTATTTTAGTGCCCTTTAAAGAGCACTGCTCTTCAGAAGCCACAATCTGCATGAATCAGGCCCCAGAAGTTATGAGAACTTCTACTCTGTGACCTCTACCAAAAGCACAGTGCATACAGGCATTTTGTGTGCACAGCCCAGCAGGCAAAGGGCTGCTCACAGTGGTGTGCCATATCCATACACCATTCATGTCTGCAGGATTTAAGATGCATTCAGACACTGGCATCCTAAAGATAGAAGGTCAGATATTCCCCAGACACATTCTCTGTGCCACAGGGATACTTCAACAGTAACAAAGTGCTACTACAGCTGTCAATGAAAAAGACAACTACAACTGCATCCCTTCTTCTCATCCCTTAAAAAAGGCAGCAGAGACAATGCAGGTATTTTGACATGTGAACCCAACTACTAAGAAAAGCAGGGTGTTAATACGTGTATACACTCAGTATGTGTATTTGTGTGTGTGCGGCTGGCATGAATGCTCACAGCAGTCAATTACCTGTATCAGGTGTGTTCCATGGGACTCTTCACAGTCCTGGCACCTTGACTGCTCAGCCTGGTGACCTGGCTCTGATCCCCCTGAACCTGCATTCTATACAAGGAGTTGTGACAGTGTGTATCTCTGAGAGTCAGGATGCAGCCAGAGTAGGTACACAGAGCACACAGCTGAGAAGTTATCCTAGATCTGACTGATGAGAGAACACCTACACAAACAGCCAGCAATGTTAAACCTTGTAGTAAAAACTTATTTTCTCAATTTTCCATTGATACTTTTCACTGAGGTCATGGCACTCATGATCCTAATTCCACAGACCAGAAAGCCATCTGAGCAGTGAGAGGCGAGCAACACTGCTGCTGTCCTCCAGCAACAGTGATGGAAAGGAATCTCATATCTTTTTAGTTCCTAGTCCACTGGCAGCCTTATTGTTGCACAGATTGAGAGCTCTACTCCAGGTCGCTGAGGTATCATGAAGTGTGTTGTACATTAATTACACAAAGAGACAGGAGAGCCGTTGCATCCAGAAGTATGTAATGTAAGACATATTAAATTCAAATATATAATATTGGAAGCACACATACAATTGAAAATGCATAAATTGATATGGAGACAAAAATTTTATATTAATTTAAGTGATTTTTCAGTTACTTAGACCCCCTGAAAAAGGGGATATAAAGTCACCCGGTTCCATGCACATGAAGTAGCAGACCAAAGACCTCCCTAGGTCCTCCCTCTGACGAGAACAGACAGTGAAGCTCTTCCAAGAGCAATTCAGTGTCAGTGCTCTGGGTCAATTCCTCTGGGAGCCTTTCTCTGAATACTGTCAGGATGTATTGGTGAAATTAAGGAAGCAGTGAGTTAACCTAGATGATAAAAGATAACTGGCAAAGGTAACATCTTAATACATCCGTGGCTTTTACTCAACACTAGCTACTAAATTTTTTGCTTTATTTTCTCTGTTACTTTAATGTTTAGGATATACTGACCTCTCAGTCAGAGGTACAGATAAAAAAACCAGAATACATTAAATTGCATGGTCACGATACCATTGTGTCACTTCTAATACTTCCCCTGCCATTAGGTAAGATTGTCTACAGGCATATTGTATAACTTTTTCTGTCAATACTGGACATGTGAAACTGAGTAATGTAATGTTACTCTTAGTATCTGTTTATCTTCTGACTTCAAATACAGAGCCATTGAGCTGCTTCTCTGGAGTCTGTGAAAGGTGAAAAGGAAACACAGACAGTGTAAACTACCACAATCTCCATATGAGAAGAGAAGAAAAATCAGTGTTGAAAATAATTGCTCAAAATGAATAAATGGTCTCAGATCACAAAAACTAAATATCCACCCTTACTGTGATGTTTTGCAAGAAGCCTCTTCACGCAACACAAAATTAAGCGTTTTTATTTTTACTGAGCTATAAGAATACTAACATTTTATTTTGAAAATAAAATCATGCCTTATTATCCTAAAATTGATACTCTTAGTTTCACTGTTTTAAAAACTATGAACTAGATTAAATGCAATTTGCATTTAGTTTTGCAGAATATTGTATCTTTGCAAAATTAACTCATTTCTAACATACCAAGATGTTTCTCCTGGATATGCTGCTTAAAGTTTCCATTTTTCTTGGGTTTTGAGAGAATATTAAAATTTGTAAATATGAAACACAAATGCGAAGTAGATAGTTTTTACGGTTTAGAGGAAACACATAACAAAGAATCTGAAAAAAACCCCAAACCCACGACCTGAATCCTTGCCAGCTTTGTTGCAAGATTTAAATTTTTGAATAATTAAGTTAAATTTCCAGATAAGTTGAAACTTAGAGTTAAAACAACATTAAAATGCTATTTCAAAATTATTCTCTTATTCTACCATATAGGACAGTCTGATTAATCTGGATGGCCTTCATTAGATTTTTTTTTTTAATATAAATATATATTTGTAAGGAATATCCCGAGCCCTTTTAAAATCCACCTCGACTTCTGTGTCTTTGAAATTGCATGTAATAACAAACAAACAAACAAACAAACAAACAAACATACATACATTTAGGTGTGTTCTGCACAGCTGGTGTAAAGAGACTCTATATGAAAGTTATGCCATTGATAGCACAGTTCCTCAGATTATATATACAGAAGACATTAACAAGAGAGCAGTTGCCAGTGATTCTCACTCTAGTATAGATCTCTGTACTCTTCTGAGAACAGCTGGTGCAGACTCAAAATTTAAAAATTCTTAAATTAGCTAGTGTAAACAAAGGAAAGCTCTGGACTGTGAATTTTTTTTTTTTAATGCTTCACTCCATTACTGAACCTGCTCTGTCACCCCAGGACAACAAGAAATCAAGAGAAAGAAGCTTAAAGAAGCCTGAAATCATCCATACAACCTGACCAAACCTGGGCTAGGATGCCAATTTTGTTTTGCTTGAAGAAGAGAACAGAGTTCTGATGATGAGTGCTGTGTATTTTTGCAGTCTATTCGGTGAACAGAACATGTGCTTAGTGAACATCACTGGGGGCCACAAGGTGTGGCCTCTGCTGTCTTAGAGCATCTCTCTGACCTGTGTGTGTACTGCAGATCAGTAAATTTAGTAGGCTGACTCCTCAGACAGCCAGTGGAGCTCTTCAGCAATATGGTAAACTTGTACATCAAATCACAGGAACTCCCTTACCTGGCTTGGGGCAAACACCTTACAGGAAGGAGGTATGTTTGCAAAGGACAAAGGAAGATTCTCATGGTCAGTTTTCTCTTAAATGTGTGGCCTCACTGTGCAACTAAACCTAGAGAGTTCAGAAACTTCATAGCAAAAGTACCTTCCATATTCTTTGGTGTAAGACAGGACTTTTGCAACATTGCAGGAAGAATTGCAGGCTGATGTTCTTGAACAAGCTGCACACACAATATGAAATCTCTGTATGCCCATTTGCTGCTCACATGCAACACTCCTATCACATTTAGCCAGAGCAAATTGGAAAAGGCATTAGGCTTTCAAAAAGTGACTACTCTTTGAAATAGAGCTTCACAAGTTCCTAAAAAAGCACATACAATTATCAGGTTGTAAAAGAGACTGAAATGCAATTGGTGTTGATATTTCTTCTGAGACGGTCGATTTATAGAAGTGCTTAAATATGTGTTTGCTGGACAGATCCCAAGAAGAGATGCCAGTGGAACAGAAGTCTCTCTTCTTTCCAATTTTTTTCTTATACTCCTCTACCTCCTCAAGAATACTTACTGCCCAGCTTCTGGACCAGATGTGTACCTTTTCATTGTAAATATTAAAAACTTGCTAAGAAGAAAATGCAAGTTCTTTACTATACACAAACTGAATTTCCATTATAAAACTGATTAATGTATTAGCCAAGCTTCTTGGCAGATAAATATAATAGGATTACATACAGAGAGGTCTTCAATGTTCCCAGTTTAATGAATGGCATCAGGTCATTCAGAGATATTAGTTTTTTACTTCATTTAGCAATTCTGATACATAAATCTCCACTGTATCCCCTTCTGTGAATATGTGGATATAAAAAGTGAATTAGGAGCTCCTCTTTTCAGCTATAGCTTTGTGCCTTCCAGAATATTACTTAAAATAGTTCAAAATTTGTATCCTGTGCTCTGACCTTTCCAGTTGCCAATGGAAATACATATTGCTGTTTCCAATAGAATAATAGATTCCTAGAATATTCTGAGTTGGAAAGGACCCACAAGGATCATCAAAGCCTAGCCCTTGGTCCTGCATAGGACACCCCAAAAGTCACACTATGTGCCTGAGGGCATTGCTTAAACACTTCTTGCGCTCTGTCAGCTTTGGTGCCATGACCATTTCTCCGGGGAGCCTGCCTGGTCCAGTGCCAAACACTCTCTGGTTTAAGCACAGCTTCATATCATTTCCTCATGTCCTATCACTAGTCACCAGAGAGAAGAGATCAGTTCTTGCTCCTGCACTTCCCTCATGAGGAAGCTGTAGACCACAAGGAGATCTCCCCTCGATCTTTTCCAGGCTGAAAAAACCAAGTGACCTCAGCCACTCTGCAAATGACTTCCCCTCATCCCATCAGCATGGATGGCCCAGATTAGAAAGGTGTGAAGGTGACAAACTGCAGCTAGGATGTGATCTCCTTGTCATGACTCTGAGCCCCAGTGTCCCTGGGACTGGGAGCTTTCTGGCTCTCTGAGCTCTACACCTAATGGAATCTTGGGGCAGCAGGTAAGGTCTCTTTCACCATGGTTTTCCTGGATTAGAAAAGCATGGAGGCATAAATGTGGGTGTCCTGCCGTGATTCCCTAGCAGGCCTTTTCCAGTCTCAAGTGTCCCCTGGCTGAATCCTTGCTAGTAGATATACACAACTTTAAATCAAACATAGGGAAAAAATAAGGAAAAATATCAGAAATGCAGAGTGCTTAAGGTTTCAGATTTTGGTCTTGCCATCTGAACCCCAGTTGAAACCATAAAGATATTGGCCTCTGCACTCCAATTCACTGCACGTCTGAAGATGGTTGAAGCCAGCAGCTGGTTTTGTTTTGGGTTTGTTTGCGATTTTTTGAGATTGGTTTTTAAAACAGAAATTTCTGTTCCACTTCAGCATACTACCTTGCATCCATTTTGTTCAGAATTCCCAAATTAGAAATAAAAAGGGTGCAGAAACAGCATATATTTTTATGGTTGATACAACATAAGATGTGAGGGCAGAATGATGTGCCCAAGCATTCAAAGAGAACGTCAGAGCTGGACATTGAATATGTCTTTCAGTATAATATTCCTACACTTATACAAGTACCTGTCTTTCTGCTTTCTCAAAGGCTGACACTGTTACACTTAACACCTTCAGGTCTCTTTCCATATGCCTAACATTGGTATTCCAAGAATCAGTCTCTCTGCATGTCCTACACACCTCTAACCATGCCCACCATGGCATTCTCATACACATACATAAGGACGGTTCATACATAAACTAGTGTCATGGTTATGTATGAACTGTCCTTATGTATCCCCTTTCCATGGTTGTGCCCTTTCCCCAGAAGGACAACCACAGAACTGCTTTCCAAAAACTGTAACAGTGTACAAACAAAATCTCCATAGCACAAGGTGTACTTCCTACACCCTCATTTCAGGTCTGTCTCTTTTGGGCTGACAACCATGAACATCGATTGGCCACCCAAATCCATTTTGTTTTGTCTGGTGCATTTCTCTAACACCACCACTTTGTGAAACAACACACCTTTAAACTCAAACATATATATATATATATATATACTTATTTCTGGCTTTTTTTCTGACACAGTGGACCCTTCCACTGTCACTAGTCAACAGAAAGATATGATATTTCTTAAAAGACTTTTCTTTTATACAATACTTTTCTCAAAAAAATTGTTTGAATTCATGTTCTATCTCTTTTTTCTGAAACTTTTCTCTGGGCCACCCACTGCCCTCTAGGCAGTGGCACCTATCCAATAACATGCTGAAAAAGCTTGACAAGCTCTGGCTTTTCCTCATCTATAGCCTCCCAGATCCTATTCTTTCACCCACTAAAACCTTTGGCAAAACTCCATATGACTTCAATGGAAGCAGAATCAGGTTGCTGATGGATAAATGCACTTCTTCCATCAGATCCCCATAACAGATATAGAGTTGGTAACCGTATGGGCCTTTTATTTTTTTCTATTGTCTTATAAGAATACTGAAAAGTATCATAAATGTATAATGCTGTACGTGCCTCTAACACCATTTTCTGAATCTTACACAAAGTACTTGGCTTCTTCCATTTTACTTCTTTCGATTTCAGGTTCACATTCCAACAACCACTTTCAGAATTAAAAAGGACTGACTATATTGGCCAAATGAAAAAGTACATTCCTGATAGGGCATCCAGCTGAGAATTTGAATAGGAAGCAATATACTCAAAAGGCATTCTGTGTCTTCCTCCAACCCATCATCCCACCGATTTTCTGTTCTCTCAACACTCTCCGACTAAGCAGTTCCTTTACAAGATTAGCTTACTCCAAGATATTTTATTACCTTAACCATTTGTTTGTAATGGTGGTTGCTGAATGCAACCTTACGAAGGCATGGATGAAAAGAAAGGAAAAGGTTTGAATGCAATAAGCTGGCCTGAACGTCAGCCTAGAATGTGTGGTGAACTGTTCTACGAACTACAGATTTATGAAGTGTCTCTACATCCTTCTCTCTCAGTGCATTGCTTGGTTACTTTTGAACACCTAGTTCTGCGTGGTTAACGTCAGAACTAGCCTGCTGTAGCAGGGCCTCTCCAGATGTCCTAGTTTAGGGCAAATTTGGGGAAAAGCCTCTTGGAGGGAGCCCCCAGAAAACAAATCCTCACGGCCCCTCCCCACCCACCTGGTTCAGGAAAAAAATTTCACAGAGAGAAGTGGAAAAGAGCCTGTTTATTTAACAAACAAAGCACTCCCCAGCACTAAAAAAAATAACACCACCTGACAAAAAAAACTCTTTCACCACTCTGAAGAGATGAACCAATCCAGAGAGTCTTTCCTGGGCGTGGTTGCCCAGGTCTGGACGCTGGGGATTGCTCTCCGGCACTGGGGATGGCTGCTGCAGATCACAAAGCGCAGGCTTTGGGTATTACTTGGTGTTTCCCAGGTCCCAGTCCGGAGCAGGTTGGGTGGCATTCAGGAAAAGGAAAGGAAAAAAAAAACAGTCCAGGGAAAGAATTGGATTGCTTAGCTAAACTAACTAGAAAGCGAAGGCAAAAGCAGAAGCAAGCAAAGCAAAGCAAGTGAAAGCCAGCAAGTAAGCAAAAGCAAGCCAGCCAGCACTAGCCTCTTCTAGACAGCAGACCATGCAGGGAGGTGAACCGGCTGATAACAAGGCAAAACAAACCTTCACTTTCAGAGTCAGTTCTGAAAGTACAGAACATAATATCAAACATAAACAGAACACACAATTGGGGATACAAACACCATAACGTCACCCTACGACACCAGTACACAGCCCTTTTCTGCAATTTCTCCCTCATACTGCTGCCACAGCAGATATTCCTGATGAGACCAAACATAGCACTCCTTGCAGGAAAGACATTTATTTTGTTATGACTGGCAAACTCTGCTGAAAACGGTAATAAAACAAGTCATATAGGCTTAACACTGGATATAAGCAAAACGGCCATCAAAGTGAGCATAAGCCGTGATAATTAAGACTTGTGCTGTGAGCGTCCACCAGAGAGACTTGGGATCTGGGAGCTCTCTCTCCTCTCCTGTTATGGAGCTAGCCAGATAAACAGGGGAAGCTTGACTGCTGTGGTATGCCTTTAATCATACCAAAGTGCATTTATTATGGAGACAAAAATCAAGTTTGCTTGCCAGAATGTCATTATGAAAAACCTAAAATATGATGGAAGGTAGACTGACGTTGTAGGCTTACTTAATAATATATAATTGCTTTATTTATCAGTGAATTCCAATGAATGTGCTATGATGTCAAATGTGCCCAAGATTTTATAACCAATATTTATGAATTTGCAGTGCTGAGTAATTCTCACTGTTGGTTTTTATTAGCAACAGATCAGTCTGTGCTCTACTCATTTTCATCTTGGGCCAAAACTGTTTTCATTTATTGCATGTCCAAAGGAAGTGACATCTTCATTTAGTCAGTCAAACAAGATATCATTACCATTCCCTGCACATCTGCAACACTCAAGTATAGCTACATAAAGAAGAATGTGCTGTTTTATATATTGTCATAAGTCAAAGAGAAATAAAAGTACTTGTGTTTTATTACCTTTAATATAATGATTATCTTAGAAGGCTTATCTCTTGCAAAATAATCTCTATAAGGCATTTGTTTGGATTTTGGAAATAAGACCTGCAAACCTGACCTGGAGCATAAAGCCCAGAACTAAAAAGCTGTCAAATTAAAAAAAGAAAACAAACAAATAAACTTCAAGATTTTTCGAAAGTACTTCTACAAAAGGTTTTACAAAAATTCCGGTTGTGGTAGACATTTTGTTTCTGGCATCCATTTTGGTACAATACCCCATGGGAATGCTAGCAAACAGAATTAGGGCCTTAGATGTGGGAATCCAGGTCTTCCCTCTGGTAGTCCTGGAAGGTCTGGGACCCTGACAAGGGGTCAGGAATCCCTCTGTACAGAGCCCCCAGAGACACTGTCTGTGATGTCTGTCCATGGAAAAGAGTTTTCAATCTTACAGGATGAATTACAAGCTCTGAGTGTTTGATATAAGTAATAATTAAGTGTGGCATGGGTGCAAAAGTAAAATTTTAGAATTCTAGATTAGGGGTTCAAAGGGGACAAGATGGAGGAAATTGGATGTGTCTTGTCCTTTTTCTTCTTCTTCATGCCCTCCATGTTTCACTGTAGTGTTGGCATTTTTCTATTGGTTTAGGCTGGGGACACGCTGTTCAACGTAGGTGACAGATATTGGCACGTTACTGTAAATATAGCGCAGGTAGTTTCTGGTATATATTGTTTGTAACATCCCACTGAGGGCAGAGCTCCACACGCTGCCCTGCAGGACAGACCTGCGGCAGGGCAGCAGAACATGTTAGAGATAAGCAAGAATAAACAACCTTGGAAAGAGCACAGATGAATTATGACTTCTTCTTTTGCAACGGCGCAGAAAGACAGAGACATTCTACAATCTCGGAATCATCAATACCTCAGATTCTGACACTTAGAGCTTTTATACACAAGAGCTGAGAAGTGGCTAACAAAGAATCCAAGAAAACACGTGTCTTTGTTACCCAGGTTAGTTTCACAGATAGCAAACTTAGCATCTCCAACAACTACACTTACCAAAACTTATGCTGGGATAACTCCCAGAGACATACCATTGCATCACAAGAGTTGTAAAACCATACACGTGTCTCTGGCAGTCCCACAATCTCTCCACAACACTGTGCAGATCTCAGACCTGAATTTATTTTCTTGTTAATGCATGCACAAACTGCCTCGGGTTTACCAATACCTCCTACACATTTTGCACTCCTACACATTAACAGAGCAAGGTCTTTTAAGAAAAAAAAAATGTCACCATAATTCTTCTTTGCTTTTTCCATTGCACTGTCCTAGTCCAACCGGAGACCCAGAAAGAATCTTACCCTACAATCATAACAGGAACAAACAAAATTCCTATAAGGGCAGAACTTCTTTCATATGTTCTTTGACATCCAAGCAAAATTTCTAGCTGCTTTAGGCAGCCCAGGACCTCACCCTTGTTTTTGGAAAGAGTGCCAGTGCTGCTGAGAGCCTACAAAGAAGATCTAAACAACAAATATAAAAGAATGAGAGAGAAAGAGTAGCTTGAGAAAACGTGTTACAGCATTTGAAACCAGAAGTATTTTCTCATGACAGAAGGGCACCAGCACACTGTGGCACTCAAACAAAATCAATACCAGTGCCAAAGGATATGGGATAATGGAGAACGGGAATTCGGGACCTGGATTCCCGCATCTAAGGCCCTAATTCTGTTTGCTAGCTCCGGTGTAGTGTGCGCAAAGCAGCCGCTTCTCCTGCTCCGGGAGCCGGACAGAGCGGTAGCTTGTACGAGGGCGAAGAACGAAGCCGCAGAGCACCGGACTTGTGTGCACAGCCTACGGGCTGTTAGAGGAAAGTGGCTGCTGCTCCCTAAGCCATCAATTCATAGCTGGCATGCTCTATGGAGCTGTTCCAGGACAACTTTCATTGCTTATTGGTTCGTCCTGATACAGCCCCTCCTGGGAAATTCATGCTCGTCCCCTGAGGCTCCGACATGCAAAAACATCGATGGCAGCTGCAGAAAAGAAGGGCTGCGTTGAGTTGTCGAGAAGCAAGAACATAGCCAGCGCCTTGTGTTTGGGAGTCAGCAGCTGCTGGACTTTTGCGATTTCTTTCACTGTGCACTGAATGCCAGGACGGCATGTGCACGTTAAAACAGGGAGCTGGGCAAGAGCAGGAAGGGAGCACGGGCATCAGAGAGCATCTGGCATCTTGCCCTGGGAAGAGCATTGTTTTTGGAGTGTGCAGTAAAATCGTGTTTCTGGACAAGGGAGGCATAAGTGCGCTGCGCTCCTAAGCTTTCTCCCTGCGAGACACACTGCCAAAGCTTTTCGTTATCATGCAGTCTAGTGCAGACGCACACTACGGCTCTCCGGAGCTGTCCGAAGCGAAGCGCCGATGGCCGGCGTCTTTCGGCTGAAGCAGCGCTTCGGAGCGTACGGCTGTTGTGTGCGCGAAGCAGCCGCTTCTCCTGCTCCGCGAGCCGGACAGAGCGGTAGCTTGTACGAGGGCGAAGAACGAAGCCGCAGAGCACCGGCCTTCTGCGCGCACCCTAAGGACTGCTAGAGGACCGTGGTGGCCGCTCGCCTGCCTCTTCAATTCCATTCTAGCATGCTTATGGAAGGTGTTCCAGGACAATATTCCTGAGTCTTGAATTCCTCCTGATGCAGCCCCTCCTGGGAAACAACTGCTCGTCGTCTGAGTCTCCAAGTGCAGAGACCTCGATGGCAACTGCAGAAATGAAGGGCTGCGTTGAGTTGTCGAGAAGCAAGAACATAGCCAGCGCCTTGTGTTTGGGAGTCAGCAGCTGCTGGACTTTTGCGATTGCTTTCACTGTGCACTGAATGCCAGGACGGCATGTGCACGTTAAAACAGGGAGCTGGGCAAGAGCAGTAATCGAAAGATCACGGCCGTCAGAAAGCAGCTTATATATTGCCCAGAAAAGAGCACTGTTTTTGGAGTGTGCAGTAAAATCGTGTTTCTGGACAAGGGAGGCATAAGTGCGCTGCGCTCCTAAGCTATCTCCCTGCTAAGACACACTGCCAAAGCTTTTCGTTATCATGCAGTCTAGTGCAGACGCACACTACGGCTCTCCGGAGCTGTCCGAAGCCAAGCGCCGATGGCCGGCGTCTTTCGGCTGAAGCAGCGCTTCGGAGCGTACGGCTGTTGTGTGCGCGAAGCAGCCGCTTCTCCTGCTCCGCGAGCCGGACAGAGCGGTAGCTTGTACGAGGGCGAAGAACGAAGCCGCAGAGCACCGGCCTTCTGCGCGCACCCTAAGGACTGCTAGAGGACCGTGGTGGCCGCTCGCCTGCCTCTTCAATTCCATTCTAGCATGCTTATGGAAGGTGTTCCAGGACAATATTCCTGAGTCTTGAATTCCTCCTGATGCAGCCCCTCCTGGGAAACAACTGCTCGTCGTCTGAGTCTCCAAGTGCAGAGACCTCGATGGCAACTGCAGAAATGAAGGGCTGCGTTGAGTTGTCGAGAAGCAAGAACATAGCCAGCGCCTTGTGTTTGGGAGTCAGCAGCTGCTGGACTTTTGCGATTGCTTTCACTGTGCACTGAATGCCAGGACGGCATGTGCACGTTAAAACAGGGAGCTGGGCAAGAGCAGTAATCGAAAGATCACGGCCGTCAGAAAGCAGCTTATATATTGCCCAGAAAAGAGCACTGTTTTTGGAGTGTGCAGTAAAATCGTGTTTCTGGACAAGGGAGGCATAAGTGCGCTGCGCTCCTAAGCTATCTCCCTGCTAAGACACACTGCCAAAGCTTTTCGTTATCATGCAGTCTAGTGCAGACGCACACTACGGCTCTCCGGTGCTGTCCGAAGCCAAGCGCCGATGGCCGGCGTCTTTCGGCTGAAGCAGCGCTTCGGAGCGTACGGCTGTTGTGTGCGCGAAGCAGCCGCTTCTCCTGCTCCGCGAGCCGGACAGAGCGGTAGCTTGTACGAGGGCGAAGAACGAAGCCGCAGAGCACCGGCCTTCTGCGCGCACCCTAAGGACTGCTAGAGGACCGTAGTGGCCGCTCGCCTGCCCCTTCAATTCCATTCTAGCATGCTTATGGAAGGTGTTCCAGGACAATATTCCTGAGTCTTGAATTCCTCCTGATGCAGCCCCTCCTGGGAAACAACTGCTCGTCGTCTGAGTCTCCAAGTGCAGAGACCTCGATGTCAACTGCAGAAATGAAGGGCTGCGTTGAGTTGTCGAGAAGCAAGAACATAGCCAGCGCCTTGTGTTTGGGAGTCAGCAGCTGCTGGACTTTTGCGATTGCTTTCACTGTGCACTGAATGCCAGGACGGCATGTGCACGTTAAAACAGGGAGCTGGGCAAGAGCAGTAATCGAAAGATCACGGCCGTCAGAAAGCAGCTTATATATTGCCCAGAAAAGAGCACTGTTTTTGGAGTGTGCAGTAAAATCGTGTTTCTGGACAAGGGAGGCATAAGTGCGCTGCGCTCCTAAGCTATCTCCCTGCTAAGACACACTGCCAAAGCTTTTCGTTATCATGCAGTCTAGTGCAGACGCACACTACGGCTCTCCGGAGCTGTCCGAAGCCAAGCGCCGGTGGCCGGCGTCTTTCGGCTGAAGCAGCGCTTCGGAGCGTACGGCTGTTGTGTGCGCGAAGCAGCCGCTTCTCCTGCTCCGCGAGCCGGACAGAGGGGTAGCTTGTACGAGGGCGAAGAACGAAGCCGCAGAGCACCGGCCTTCTGCGCGCACCCTAAGGACTGCGAGAGGACCGTGGTGGCCGCTCGCCTGCCTCTTCAATTCCATTCTAGCATCCTTAGGGAAGGTGTTCCAGGACAATTTTCCTGAGTTTTGAATTCGTCCTGATGCAGCCCCTCCTGGGAAACAACTGCTCGTCCTCTGATTCTCCGACATGCAGAGACCTCGATGGCAACTGCAGAAATGAAGGGCTGCGTTGAGTTGTCGAGAAGCAAGAACATAGGCAGCGCCTTGTGTTTGGGAGTCAGCAGCTGCTGGACTTTTGCGATTGCTTTCACTGTGCACTGAATGCCAGGACGGCATGTGCACGTTAAAACAGGGAGCTGGGCAAGAGCAGTAATCGAAAGATCACGGCCGTCAGAAAGCAGTTTATATATTGCCCTGGAAAGAGCAGTGTTTTTGGAGTGTGCAGTAAAATCGTGTTTCTGGACAAGGGAGGCATAAGTGCGCTGCGCTCCTAAGCTATCTCCCTGCGAGACACACTGCCAAAGCTTTTCGTTATCATGCAGTCTAGTGCAGACGCACACTACGGCTCTCCGGAGCTGTCCGAAGCCAAGCGCCGGTGGCCGGCGTCTTTCGGCTGAAGCAGCGCTTCGGAGCGTACGGCTGTTGTGTGCGCGAAGCAGCCGCTTCTCCTGCTCCGCGAGCCGGACAGAGCGGTAGCTTGTACGAGGGCGAAGAACGAAGCCGCAGAGCACCGGCCTTCTGCGCGCACCCTAAGGACTGCTAGAGGACCGTGGTGGCCGCTCGCCTGCCCCTTCAATTCCCTTCTAGCATGCTTATGGAAGGTGTTCCAGGACAATATTCCTGAGTCTTGAATTCCTCCTGATGCAGCCCCTCCTGGGAAACAACTGCTCGTCGTCTGAGTCTCCAAGTGCAGAGACCTCGATGTCAACTGCAGAAATGAAGGGCTGCGTTGAGTTGTCGAGAAGCAAGAACATAGCCAGCGCCTTGTGTTTGGGAGTCAGCAGCTGCTGGACTTTTGCGATTGCTTTCACTGTGCACTGAATGCCAGGACGGCATGTGCACGTTAAAACAGGGAGCTGGGCAAGAGCAGTAATCGAAAGATCACGGCCGTCAGAAAGCAGCTTATATATTGCCCAGAAAAGAGCACTGTTTTTGGAGTGTGCAGTAAAATCGTGTTTCTGGACAAGGGAGGCATAAGTGCGCTGCGCTCCTAAGCTATCTCCCTGCTAAGACACACTGCCAAAGCTTTTCGTTATCATGCAGTCTAGTGCAGACGCACACTACGGCTCTCCGGAGCTGTCCGAAGCCAAGCGCCGGTGGCCGGCGTCTTTCGGCTGAAGCAGCGCTTCGGAGCGTACGGCTGTTGTGTGCGCGAAGCAGCCGCTTCTCCTGCTCCGCGAGCCGGACAGAGCGGTAGCTTGTACGAGGGCGAAGAACGAAGCCGCAGAGCACCGGCCTTCTGCGCGCACCCTAAGGACTGCGAGAGGACCGTGGTGGCCGCTCGCCTGCCTCTTCAATTCCATTCTAGCATCCTTAGGGAAGGTGTTCCAGGACAATTTTCCTGAGTTTTGAATTCGTCCTGATGCAGCCCCTCCTGGGAAACAACTGCTCGTCCTCTGATTCTCCGACATGCAGAGACCTCGATGGCAACTGCAGAAATGAAGGGCTGCGTTGAGTTGTCGAGAAGCAAGAACATAGGCAGCGCCTTGTGTTTGGGAGTCAGCAGCTGCTGGACTTTTGCGATTGCTTTCACTGTGCACTGAATGCCAGGACGGCATGTGCACGTTAAAACAGGGAGCTGGGCAAGAGCAGTAATCGAAAGATCACGGCCGTCAGAAAGCAGTTTATATATTGCCCTGGGAAGAGCAGTGTTTTTGGAGTGTGCAGTAAAATCGTGTTTCTGGACAAGGGAGGCATAAGTGCGCTGCGCTCCTAAGCTATCTCCCTGCTAAGACACACTGCCAAAGCTTTTCGTTATCATGCAGTCTAGTGCAGACGCACACTACGGCTCTCCGGAGCTGTCCGAAGCCAAGCGCCGGTGGCCGGCGTCTTTCGGCTGAAGCAGCGCTTCGGAGCGTACGGCTATTGTGTGCGCGAAGCAGCCGCTTCTCCTGCTCCGCGAGCCGGACAGAGCGGTAGCTTGTACGAGGGCGAAGAACGAAGCCGCAGAGCACCGGCCTTCTGCGCGCACCCTAAGGACTGCTAGAGGACCGTGGTGGCCGCTCGCCTGCCCCTTCAATTCCCTTCTAGCATGCTTATGGAAGGTGTTCCAGGACAATATTCCTGAGTCTTGAATTCCTCCTGATGCAGCCCCTCCTGGGAAACAACTGCTCGTCGTCTGAGTCTCCAAGTGCAGAGACCTCGATGTCAACTGCAGAAATGAAGGGCTGCGTTGAGTTGTCGAGAAGCAAGAACATAGGCAGCGCCTTGTGTTTGGGAGTCAGCAGCTGCTGGACTTTTGCGATTGCTTTCACTGTGCACTGAATGCCAGGACGGCATGTGCACGTTAAAACAGGGAGCTGGGCAAGAGCAGTAATCGAAAGATCACGGCCGTCAGAAAGCAGCTTATATATTGCCCAGAAAAGAGCACTGTTTTTGGAGTGTGCAGTAAAATCGTGTTTCTGGACAAGGGAGGCATAAGTGCGCTGCGCTCCTAAGCTATCTCCCTGCTAAGACACACTGCCAAAGCTTTTCGTTATCATGCAGTCTAGTGCAGACGCACACTACGGCTCTCCGGAGCTGTCCGAAGCCAAGCGCCGGTGGCCGGCGTCTTTCGGCTGAAGCAGCGCTTCGGAGCGTACGGCTGTTGTGTGCGCGAAGCAGCCGCTTCTCCTGCTCCGCGAGCCGGACAGAGCGGTAGCTTGTACGAGGGCGAAGAACGAAGCCGCAGAGCACCGGCCTTCTGCGCGCACCCTAAGGACTGCGAGAGGACCGTGGTGGCCGCTCGCCTGCCTCTTCAATTCCATTCTAGCATCCTTATGGAAGGTGTTCCAGGACAATTTTCCTGAGTTTTGAATTCGTCCTGATGCAGCCCCTCGTTGGAAACTCGTGCTCGTCCTCTGAGTCTCCGAGTGCAGAGACCTCGATGTCAACTGCAGAAATGAAGGGCTGCGTTGAGTTGTCGAGAAGCAAGAACATAGGCAGCGCCTTGTGTTTGGGAGTCAGCAGCTGCTGGACTTTTGCGATTGCTTTCACTGTGCACTGAATGCCAGGACGGCATGTGCACGTTAAAACAGGGAGCTGGGCAAGAGCAGTAATCGAAAGATCACGGCCGTCAGAAAGCAGTTTATATATTGCCCTGGGAAGAGTACTGTTTTTGGAGTGTGCAGTAAAATCGTGTTTCTGGACAAGGGAGGCATAAGTGCGCTGCGCTCCTAAGCTATCTCCCTGCGAGACACACTGTCAAAGCTTTTCGTTATCATGCAGTCTAGTGCAGACGCACACTACGGCTCTCCGGAGCTGTCCGAAGCCAAGCGCCGGTGGCCGGCGTCTTTCGGCTGAAGCAGCGCTTCGGAGCGTACGGCTGTTGTGTGCGCGAAGCAGCCGCTTCTCCTGCTCCGCGAGCCGGACAGAGCGGTAGCTTGTACGAGGGCGAAGAACGAAGCCGCAGAGCACCGGCCTTCTGCGCGCACCCTAAGGACTGCTAGAGGACCGTGGTGGCCGCTCGCCTGCCCCTTCAATTCCCTTCTAGCATGCTTATGGAAGGTGTTTCAGGACAATTTTCCTGAGTTTTGAATTCGTCCTGATGCAGCCCCACGTTGGAAACTCGTGCTCGTCCTCTGATTCTCCGACATGCAGAGACCTCGATGGCAACTGCAGAAATGAAGGGCTGCGTTGAGTTGTCGAGAAGCAAGAACATAGGCAGCGCCTTGTGTTTGGGAGTCAGCAGCTGCTGGACTTTTGCGATTGCTTTCACTGTGCACTGAATGCCAGGACGGCATGTGCACGTTAAAACAGGGAGCTGGGCAAGAGCAGTAATCGAAAGATCACGGCCGTCAGAAAGCAGTTTATATATTGCCCTGGAAAGAGCAGTGTTTTTGGAGTGTGCAGTAAAATCGTGTTTCTGGACAAGGGAGGCATAAGTGCGCTGCGCTCCTAAGCTATCTCCCTGCGAGACACACTGTCAAAGCTTTTCGTTATCATGCAGTCTAGTGCAGACGCACACTACGGCTCTCCGGAGCTGTCCGAAGCCAAGCGCCGGTGGCCGGCGTCTTTCGGCTGAAGCAGCGCTTCGGAGCGTACGGCTGTTGTGTGCGCGAAGCAGCCGCTTCTCCTGCTCCGCGAGCCGGACAGAGCGGTAGCTTGTACGAGGGCGAAGAACGAAGCCGCAGAGCACCGGCCTTCTGCGCGCACCCTAAGGACTTCTAGAGGACCGTGGTGGCCGCTCGCCTGCCTCTTCAATTCCATTCTAGCATCCTTATGGAAGGTGTTCCAGGACAATTTTCCTGAGTTTTGAATTCGTCCTGATGCAGCCCCACGTTGGAAACTCGTGCTCGTTCTCTGAGTCTCCGAGTGCAGAGACCTCGATGGCAACTGCAGAAATGAAGGGCTGCGTTGAGTTGTCGAGAAGCAAGAACATAGCCAGCGCCTTGTGTTTGGGAGTCAGCAGCTGCTGGACTTTTGCGATTGCTTTCACTGTGCACTGAATGCCAGGACGGCATGTGCACGTTAAAACAGGGAGCTGGGCAAGAGCAGTAATCGAAAGATCACGGCCGTCAGAAAGCAGCTTATATATTGCCCAGAAAAGAGCACTGTTTTTGGAGTGTGCAGTAAAATCGTGTTTCTGGACAAGGGAGGCATAAGTGCGCTGCGCTCCTAAGCTATCTCCCTGCTAAGACACACTGCCAAAGCTTTTCGTTATCATGCAGTCTAGTGCAGACGCACACTACGGCTCTCCGGAGCTGTCCGAAGCCAAGCGCGGGTCGCCGGCGTCTTTCGGCTGAAGCAGCGCTTCGGAGCGTACGGCTGTTGTGTGCGCGAAGCAGCCGCTTCTCCTGCTCCGCGAGCCGGACAGAGCGGTAGCTTGTACGAGGGCGAAGAACGAAGCCGCAGAGCACCGGCCTTCTGCGCGCACCCTAAGGACTGCGAGAGGACCGTGGTGGCCGCTCGCCTGCCTCTTCAATTCCATTCTAGCATGCTTATGCAAGGTGTTCCAGGACAATTTTCCTGAGTTTTGAATTCGTCCTGATGCAGCCCCACGTTGGAAACTCGTGCTCGTCCTCTGAGTCTCCGAGTGCAGAGACCTCGATGGCAACTGCAGAAATGAAGGGCTGCGTTGAGTTGTCGAGAAGCAAGAACATAGGCAGCGCCTTGTGTTTGGGAGTCAGCAGCTGCTGGACTTTTGCGATTGCTTTCACTGTGCACTGAATGCCAGGACGGCATGTGCACGTTAAAACAGGGAGCTGGGCAAGAGCAGTAATCGAAAGATCACGGCCGTCAGAAAGCAGTTTATATATTGCCCTGGAAAGAGCAGTGTTTTTGGAGTGTGCAGTAAAATCGTGTTTCTGGACAAGGGAGGCATAAGTGCGCTGCGCTCCTAAGCTATCTCCCTGCTAAGACACACTGCCAAAGCTTTTCGTTATCATGCAGTCTAGTGCAGACGCACACTACGGCTCTCCGGAGCTGTCCGAAGCCAAGCGCCGGTCGCCGGCGTCTTTCGGCTGAAGCAGCGCTTCGGAGCGTACGGCTGTTGTGTGCGCGAAGCAGCCGCTTCTCCTGCTCCGCGAGCCGGACAGAGCGGTAGCTTTTACGAGGGCGAAGAACGAAGCCGCAGAGCACCGGCCTTCTGCGCGCACCCTAAGGACTGCGAGAGGACCGTGGTGGCCGCTCGCCTGCCTCTTCAATTCCATTCTAGCATGCTTATGCAAGGTGTTCCAGGACAATTTTCCTGAGTTTTGAATTCGTCCTGATGCAGCCCCACGTTGGAAACTCGTGCTCGTCCTCTGAGTCTCCGAGTGCAGAGACCTCGATGGCAACTGCAGAAATGAAGGGCTGCGTTGAGTTGTCGAGAAGCAAGAACATAGGCAGCGCCTTGTGTTTGGGAGTCAGCAGCTGCTGGACTTTTGCGATTGCTTTCACTGTGCACTGAATGCCAGGACGGCATGTGCACGTTAAAACAGGGAGCTGGGCAAGAGCAGTAATCGAAAGATCACGGCCGTCAGAAAGCAGTTTATATATTGCCCTGGAAAGAGCAGTGTTTTTGGAGTGTGCAGTAAAATCGTGTTTCTGGACAAGGGAGGCATAAGTGCGCTGCGCTCCTAAGCTATCTCCCTGCGAGACACACTGCCAAAGCTTTTCGTTATCATGCAGTCTAGTGCAGACGCACACTACGGCTCTCCGGAGCTGTCCGAAGCGAAGCGCCGATGGCCGGCGTCTTTCGGCTGAAGCAGCGCTTCGGAGCGTACGGCTGTTGTGTGCGCGAAGCAGCCGCTTCTCCTGCTCCGCGAGCCGGACAGAGCGGTAGCTTGTACGAGGGCGAAGAACGAAGCCGCAGAGCACCGGCCTTCTGCGCGCACCCTAAGGACTGCTAGAGGACCGTGGTGGCCGCTCGCCTGCCTCTTCAATTCCATTCTAGCATGCTTATGGAAGGTGTTCCAGGACAATATTCCTGAGTCTTGAATTCCTCCTGATGCAGCCCCTCCTGGGAAACAACTGCTCGTCGTCTGAGTCTCCAAGTGCAGAGACCTCGATGGCAACTGCAGAAATGAAGGGCTGCGTTGAGTTGTCGAGAAGCAAGAACATAGCCAGCGCCTTGTGTTTGGGAGTCAGCAGCTGCTGGACTTTTGCGATTGCTTTCACTGTGCACTGAATGCCAGGACGGCATGTGCACGTTAAAACAGGGAGCTGGGCAAGAGCAGTAATCGAAAGATCACGGCCGTCAGAAAGCAGCTTATATATTGCCCAGAAAAGAGCACTGTTTTTGGAGTGTGCAGTAAAATCGTGTTTCTGGACAAGGGAGGCATAAGTGCGCTGCGCTCCTAAGCTATCTCCCTGCTAAGACACACTGCCAAAGCTTTTCGTTATCATGCAGTCTAGTGCAGACGCACACTACGGCTCTCCGGAGCTGTCCGAAGCCAAGCGCCGATGGCCGGCGTCTTTCGGCTGAAGCAGCGCTTCGGAGCGTACGGCTGTTGTGTGCGCGAAGCAGCCGCTTCTCCTGCTCCGGGAGCCGGAGAGAGCGGTAGCTTGTACGAGGGCGAAGAACGAAGCCGCAGAGCACCGGCCTTCTGCGCGCACCCTAAGGACTGCTAGAGGACCGTGGTGGCCGCTCGCCTGCCTCTTCAATTCCATTCTAGCATGCTTATGGAAGGTGTTCCAGGACAATATTCCTGAGTCTTGAATTCCTCCTGATGCAGCCCCTCCTGGGAAACAACTGCTCGTCGTCTGAGTCTCCAAGTGCAGAGACCTCGATGGCAACTGCAGAAATGAAGGGCTGCGTTGAGTTGTCGAGAAGCAAGAACATAGCCAGCGCCTTGTGTTTGGGAGTCAGCAGCTGCTGGACTTTTGCGATTGCTTTCACTGTGCACTGAATGCCAGGACGGCATGTGCACGTTAAAACAGGGAGCTGGGCAAGAGCAGTAATCGAAAGATCACGGCCGTCAGAAAGCAGCTTATATATTGCCCAGAAAAGAGCACTGTTTTTGGAGTGTGCAGTAAAATCGTGTTTCTGGACAAGGGAGGCATAAGTGCGCTGCGCTCCTAAGCTATCTCCCTGCTAAGACACACTGCCAAAGCTTTTCGTTATCATGCAGTCTAGTGCAGACGCACACTACGGCTCTCCGGTGCTGTCCGAAGCCAAGCGCCGATGGCCGGCGTCTTTCGGCTGAAGCAGCGCTTCGGAGCGTACGGCTGTTGTGTGCGCGAAGCAGCCGCTTCTCCTGCTCCGCGAGCCGGACAGAGCGGTAGCTTGTACGAGGGCGAAGAACGAAGCCGCAGAGCACCGGCCTTCTGCGCGCACCCTAAGGACTGCTAGAGGACCGTAGTGGCCGCTCGCCTGCCCCTTCAATTCCATTCTAGCATGCTTATGGAAGGTGTTCCAGGACAATATTCCTGAGTCTTGAATTCCTCCTGATGCAGCCCCTCGTGGGAAACAACTGCTCGTCGTCTGAGTCTCCAAGTGCAGAGACCTCGATGTCAACTGCAGAAATGAAGGGCTGCGTTGAGTTGTCGAGAAGCAAGAACATAGCCAGCGCCTTGTGTTTGGGAGTCAGCAGCTGCTGGACTTTTGCGATTGCTTTCACTGTGCACTGAATGCCAGGACGGCATGTGCACGTTAAAACAGGGAGCTGGGCAAGAGCAGTAATCGAAAGATCACGGCCGTCAGAAAGCAGCTTATATATTGCCCAGAAAAGAGCACTGTTTTTGGAGTGTGCAGTAAAATCGTGTTTCTGGACAAGGGAGGCATAAGTGCGCTGCGCTCCTAAGCTATCTCCCTGCTAAGACACACTGCCAAAGCTTTTCGTTATCATGCAGTCTAGTGCAGACGCACACTACGGCTCTCCGGAGCTGTCCGAAGCCAAGCGCCGGTGGCCGGCGTCTTTCGGCTGAAGCAGCGCTTCGGAGCGTACGGCTGTTGTGTGCGCGAAGCAGCCGCTTCTCCTGCTCCGCGAGCCGGACAGAGGGGTAGCTTGTACGAGGGCGAAGAACGAAGCCGCAGAGCACCGGCCTTCTGCGCGCACCCTAAGGACTGCGAGAGGACCGTGGTGGCCGCTCGCCTGCCTCTTCAATTCCATTCTAGCATCCTTAGGGAAGGTGTTCCAGGACAATTTTCCTGAGTTTTGAATTCGTCCTGATGCAGCCCCTCCTGGGAAACAACTGCTCGTCCTCTGATTCTCCGACATGCAGAGACCTCGATGGCAACTGCAGAAATGAAGGGCTGCGTTGAGTTGTCGAGAAGCAAGAACATAGGCAGCGCCTTGTGTTTGGGAGTCAGCAGCTGCTGGACTTTTGCGATTGCTTTCACTGTGCACTGAATGCCAGGACGGCATGTGCACGTTAAAACAGGGAGCTGGGCAAGAGCAGTAATCGAAAGATCACGGCCGTCAGAAAGCAGTTTATATATTGCCCTGGAAAGAGCAGTGTTTTTGGAGTGTGCAGTAAAATCGTGTTTCTGGACAAGGGAGGCATAAGTGCGCTGCGCTCCTAAGCTATCTCCCTGCGAGACACACTGCCAAAGCTTTTCGTTATCATGCAGTCTAGTGCAGACGCACACTACGGCTCTCCGGAGCTGTCCGAAGCCAAGCGCCGGTGGCCGGCGTCTTTCGGCTGAAGCAGCGCTTCGGAGCGTACGGCTGTTGTGTGCGCGAAGCAGCCGCTTCTCCTGCTCCGCGAGCCGGACAGAGCGGTAGCTTGTACGAGGGCGAAGAACGAAGCCGCAGAGCACCGGCCTTCTGCGCGCACCCTAAGGACTGCTAGAGGACCGTGGTGGCCGCTCGCCTGCCCCTTCAATTCCCTTCTAGCATGCTTATGGAAGGTGTTCCAGGACAATATTCCTGAGTCTTGAATTCCTCCTGATGCAGCCCCTCCTGGGAAACAACTGCTCGTCGTCTGAGTCTCCAAGTGCAGAGACCTCGATGTCAACTGCAGAAATGAAGGGCTGCGTTGAGTTGTCGAGAAGCAAGAACATAGGCAGCGCCTTGTGTTTGGGAGTCAGCAGCTGCTGGACTTTTGCGATTGCTTTCACTGTGCACTGAATGCCAGGACGGCATGTGCACGTTAAAACAGGGAGCTGGGCAAGAGCAGTAATCGAAAGATCACGGCCGTCAGAAAGCAGCTTATATATTGCCCAGAAAAGAGCACTGTTTTTGGAGTGTGCAGTAAAATCGTGTTTCTGGACAAGGGAGGCATAAGTGCGCTGCGCTCCTAAGCTATCTCCCTGCTAAGACACACTGCCAAAGCTTTTCGTTATCATGCAGTCTAGTGCAGACGCACACTACGGCTCTCCGGAGCTGTCCGAAGCCAAGCGCCGGTGGCCGGCGTCTTTCGGCTGAAGCAGCGCTTCGGAGCGTACGGCTGTTGTGTGCGCGAAGCAGCCGCTTCTCCTGCTCCGCGAGCCGGACAGAGCGGTAGCTTGTACGAGGGCGAAGAACGAAGCCGCAGAGCACCGGCCTTCTGCGCGCACCCTAAGGACTGCGAGAGGACCGTGGTGGCCGCTCGCCTGCCTCTTCAATTCCATTCTAGCATCCTTAGGGAAGGTGTTCCAGGACAATTTTCCTGAGTTTTGAATTCGTCCTGATGCAGCCCCTCCTGGGAAACAACTGCTCGTCCTCTGATTCTCCGACATGCAGAGACCTCGATGGCAACTGCAGAAATGAAGGGCTGCGTTGAGTTGTCGAGAAGCAAGAACATAGGCAGCGCCTTGTGTTTGGGAGTCAGCAGCTGCTGGACTTTTGCGATTGCTTTCACTGTGCACTGAATGCCTGCACGGCATGTGCACGTTAAAACAGGGAGCTGGGCAAGAGCAGTAATCGAAAGATCACGGCCGTCAGAAAGCAGTTTATATATTGCCCTGGGAAGAGCAGTGTTTTTGGAGTGTGCAGTAAAATCGTGTTTCTGGACAAGGGAGGCATAAGTGCGCTGCGCTCCTAAGCTATCTCCCTGCTAAGACACACTGCCAAAGCTTTTCGTTATCATGCAGTCTAGTGCAGACGCACACTACGGCTCTCCGGAGCTGTCCGAAGCCAAGCGCCGGTGGCCGGCGTCTTTCGGCTGAAGCAGCGCTTCGGAGCGTACGGCTGTTGTGTGCGCGAAGCAGCCGCTTCTCCTGCTCCGCGAGCCGGACAGAGCGGTAGCTTGTACGAGGGCGAAGAACGAAGCCGCAGAGCACCGGCCTTCTGCGCGCACCCTAAGGACTGCTAGAGGACCGTGGTGGCCGCTCGCCTGCCCCTTCAATTCCCTTCTAGCATGCTTATGGAAGGTGTTCCAGGACAATATTCCTGAGTCTTGAATTCGTCCTGATGCAGCCCCTCCTGGGAAACAACTGCTCGTCGTCTGAGTCTCCAAGTGCAGAGACCTCGATGTCAACTGCAGAAATGAAGGGCTGCGTTGAGTTGTCGAGAAGCAAGAACATAGGCAGCGCCTTGTGTTTGGGAGTCAGCAGCTGCTGGACTTTTGCGATTGCTTTCACTGTGCACTGAATGCCAGGACGGCATGTGCACGTTAAAACAGGGAGCTGGGCAAGAGCAGTAATCGAAAGATCACGGCCGTCAGAAAGCAGCTTATATATTGCCCAGAAAAGAGCACTGTTTTTGGAGTGTGCAGTAAAATCGTGTTTCTGGACAAGGGAGGCATAAGTGCGCTGCGCTCCTAAGCTATCTCCCTGCTAAGACACACTGCCAAAGCTTTTCGTTATCATGCAGTCTAGTGCAGACGCACACTACGGCTCTCCGGAGCTGTCCGAAGCCAAGCGCCGGTGGCCGGCGTCTTTCGGCTGAAGCAGCGCTTCGGAGCGTACGGCTGTTGTGTGCGCGAAGCAGCCGCTTCTCCTGCTCCGCGAGCCGGACAGAGCGGTAGCTTGTACGAGGGCGAAGAACGAAGCCGCAGAGCACCGGCCTTCTGCGCGCACCCTAAGGACTGCGAGAGGACCGTGGTGGCCGCTCGCCTGCCTCTTCAATTCCATTCTAGCATCCTTATGGAAGGTGTTCCAGGACAATTTTCCTGAGTTTTGAATTCGTCCTGATGCAGCCCCTCGTTGGAAACTCGTGCTCGTCCTCTGAGTCTCCGAGTGCAGAGACCTCGATGTCAACTGCAGAAATGAAGGGCTGCGTTGAGTTGTCGAGAAGCAAGAACATAGGCAGCGCCTTGTGTTTGGGAGTCAGCAGCTGCTGGACTTTTGCGATTGCTTTCACTGTGCACTGAATGCCAGGACGGCATGTGCACGTTAAAACAGGGAGCTGGGCAAGAGCAGTAATCGAAAGATCACGGCCGTCAGAAAGCAGTTTATATATTGCCCTGGGAAGAGTACTGTTTTTGGAGTGTGCAGTAAAATCGTGTTTCTGGACAAGGGAGGCATAAGTGCGCTGCGCTCCTAAGCTATCTCCCTGCGAGACACACTGTCAAAGCTTTTCGTTATCATGCAGTCTAGTGCAGACGCACACTACGGCTCTCCGGAGCTGTCCGAAGCCAAGCGCCGGTGGCCGGCGTCTTTCGGCTGAAGCAGCGCTTCGGAGCGTACGGCTGTTGTGTGCGCGAAGCAGCCGCTTCTCCTGCTCCGCGAGCCGGACAGAGCGGTAGCTTGTACGAGGGCGAAGAACGAAGCCGCAGAGCACCGGGCTTCTGCGCGCACCCTAAGGACTGCTAGAGGACCGTGGTGGCCGCTCGCCTGCCCCTTCAATTCCCTTCTAGCATGCTTATGGAAGGTGTTTCAGGACAATTTTCCTGAGTTTTGAATTCGTCCTGATGCAGCCCCACGTTGGAAACTCGTGCTCGTCCTCTGATTCTCCGACATGCAGAGACCTCGATGGCAACTGCAGAAATGAAGGGCTGCGTTGAGTTGTCGAGAAGCAAGAACATAGGCAGCGCCTTGTGTTTGGGAGTCAGCAGCTGCTGGACTTTTGCGATTGCTTTCACTGTGCACTGAATGCCAGGACGGCATGTGCACGTTAAAACAGGGAGCTGGGCAAGAGCAGTAATCGAAAGATCACGGCCGTCAGAAAGCAGTTTATATATTGCCCTGGAAAGAGCAGTGTTTTTGGAGTGTGCAGTAAAATCGTGTTTCTGGACAAGGGAGGCATAAGTGCGCTGCGCTCCTAAGCTATCTCCCTGCGAGACACACTGTCAAAGCTTTTCGTTATCATGCAGTCTAGTGCAGACGCACACTACGGCTCTCCGGAGCTGTCCGAAGCCAAGCGCCGGTGGCCGGCGTCTTTCGGCTGAAGCAGCGCTTCGGAGCGTACGGCTGTTGTGTGCGCGAAGCAGCCGCTTCTCCTGCTCCGCGAGCCGGACAGAGCGGTAGCTTGTACGAGGGCGAAGAACGAAGCCGCAGAGCACCGGCCTTCTGCGCGCACCCTAAGGACTTCTAGAGGACCGTGGTGGCCGCTCGCCTGCCTCTTCAATTCCATTCTAGCATCCTTATGGAAGGTGTTCCAGGACAATTTTCCTGAGTTTTGAATTCGTCCTGATGCAGCCCCACGTTGGAAACTCGTGCTCGTTCTCTGAGTCTCCGAGTGCAGAGACCTCGATGGCAACTGCAGAAATGAAGGGCTGCGTTGAGTTGTCGAGAAGCAAGAACATAGGCAGCGCCTTGTGTTTGGGAGTCAGCAGCTGCTGGACTTTTGCGATTGCTTTCACTGTGCACTGAATGCCAGGACGGCATGTGCACGTTAAAACAGGGAGCTGGGCAAGAGCAGTAATCGAAAGATCACGGCCGTCAGAAAGCAGCTTATATATTGCCCAGAAAAGAGCACTGTTTTTGGAGTGTGCAGTAAAATCGTGTTTCTGGACAAGGGAGGCATAAGTGCGCTGCGCTCCTAAGCTATCTCCCTGCTAAGACACACTGCCAAAGCTTTTCGTTATCATGCAGTCTAGTGCAGACGCACACTACGGCTCTCCGGAGCTGTCCGAAGCCAAGCGCCGGTCGCCGGCGTCTTTCGGCTGAAGCAGCGCTTCGGAGCGTACGGCTGTTGTGTGCGCGAAGCAGCCGCTTCTCCTGCTCCGCGAGCCGGACAGAGCGGTAGCTTGTACGAGGGCGAAGAACGAAGCCGCAGAGCACCGGCCTTCTGCGCGCACCCTAAGGACTGCGAGAGGACCGTGGTGGCCGCTCGCCTGCCTCTTCAATTCCATTCTAGCATGCTTATGCAAGGTGTTCCAGGACAATTTTCCTGAGTTTTGAATTCGTCCTGATGCAGCCCCACGTTGGAAACTCGTGCTCGTCCTCTGAGTCTCCGAGTGCAGAGACCTCGATGGCAACTGCAGAAATGAAGGGCTGCGTTGAGTTGTCGAGAAGCAAGAACATAGGCAGCGCCTTGTGTTTGGGAGTCAGCAGCTGCTGGACTTTTGCGATTGCTTTCACTGTGCACTGAATGCCAGGACGGCATGTGCACGTTAAAACAGGGAGCTGGGCAAGAGCAGTAATCGAAAGATCACGGCCGTCAGAAAGCAGTTTATATATTGCCCTGGAAAGAGCAGTGTTTTTGGAGTGTGCAGTAAAATCGTGTTTCTGGACAAGGGAGGCATAAGTGCGCTGCGCTCCTAAGCTATCTCCCTGCGAGACACACTGTCAAAGCTTTTCGTTATCATGCAGTCTAGTGCAGACGCACACTACGGCTCTCCGGAGCTGTCCGAAGCCAAGCGCCGGTGGCCGGCGTCTTTCGGCTGAAGCAGCGCTTCGGAGCGTACGGCTGTTGTGTGCGCGAAGCAGCCGCTTCTCCTGCTCCGCGAGCCGGACAGAGCGGTAGCTTGTACGAGGGCGAAGAACGAAGCCGCAGAGCACCGGCCTTCTGCGCGCACCCTAAGGACTTCTAGAGGACCGTGGTGGCCGCTCGCCTGCCTCTTCAATTCCATTCTAGCATCCTTATGGAAGGTGTTCCAGGACAATTTTCCTGAGTTTTGAATTCGTCCTGATGCAGCCCCTCGTTGGAAACTCGTGCTCGTCCTCTGAGTCTCCGAGTGCAGAGACCTCGATGGCAACTGCAGAAATGAAGGGCTGCGTTGAGTTGTCGAGAAGCAAGAACATAGGCAGCGCCTTGTGTTTGGGAGTCAGCAGCTGCTGGACTTTTGCGATTGCTTTCACTGTGCACTGAATGCCAGGACGGCATGTGCACGTTAAAACAGGGAGCTGGGCAAGAGCAGTAATCGAAAGATCACGGCCGTCAGAAAGCAGTTTATATATTGCCCTGGAAAGAGCAGTGTTTTTGGAGTGTGCAGTAAAATCGTGTTTCTGGACAAGGGAGGCATAAGTGCGCTGCGCTCCTAAGCTATCTCCCTGCGAGACACACTGCCAAAGCTTTTCGTTATCATGCAGTCTAGTGCAGACGCACACTACGGCTCTCCGGAGCTGTCCGAAGCCAAGCGCCGGTGGCCGGCGTCTTTCGGCTGAAGCAGCGCTTCGGAGCGTACGGCTGTTGTGTGCGCGAAGCAGTCGCTTCTCCTGCTCCGCGAGCCGGACAGAGCGGTAGCTTGTACGAGGGCGAAGAACGAAGCCGCAGAGCACCGGCCTTCTGCGCGCACCCTAAGGACTGCTAGAGGACCGTGGTGGCCGCTCGCCTGCCCCTTCAATTCCCTTCTAGCATGCTTATGGAAGGTGTTCCAGGACAATATTCCTGAGTCTTGAATTCCTCCTGATGCAGCCCCTCCTGGGAAACAACTGCTCGTCGTCTGAGTCTCCAAGTGCAGAGACCTCGATGTCAACTGCAGAAATGAAGGGCTGCGTTGAGTTGTCGAGAAGCAAGAACATAGGCAGCGCCTTGTGTTTGGGAGTCAGCAGGTGCTGGACTTTTGCGATTGCTTTCACTGTGCACTGAATGCCAGGACGGCATGTGCACGTTAAAACAGGGAGCTGGGCAAGAGCAGTAATCGAAAGATCACGGCCGTCAGAAAGCAGCTTATATATTGCCCAGAAAAGAGCACTGTTTTTGGAGTGTGCAGTAAAATCGTGTTTCTGGACAAGGGAGGCATAAGTGCGCTGCGCTCCTAAGCTATCTCCCTGCTAAGACACACTGCCAAAGCTTTTCGTTATCATGCAGTCTAGTGCAGACGCACACTACGGCTCTCCGGAGCTGTCCGAAGCCAAGCGCCGGTCGCCGGCGTCTTTCGGCTGAAGCAGCGCTTCGGAGCGTACGGCTGTTGTGTGCGCGAAGCAGCCGCTTCTCCTGCTCCGCGAGCCGGACAGAGCGGTAGCTTGTACGAGGGCGAAGAACGAAGCCGCAGAGCACCGGCCTTCTGCGCGCACCCTAAGGACTGCGAGAGGACCGTGGTGGCCGCTCGCCTGCCTCTTCAATTCCATTCTAGCATGCTTATGCAAGGTGTTCCAGGACAATTTTCCTGAGTTTTGAATTCGTCCTGATGCAGCCCCACGTTGGAAACTCGTGCTCGTCCTCTGAGTCTCCGAGTGCAGAGACCTCGATGTCAACTGCAGAAATGAAGGGCTGCGTTGAGTTGTCGAGAAGCAAGAACATAGGCAGCGCCTTGTGTTTGGGAGTCAGCAGCTGCTGGACTTTTGCGATTGCTTTCACTGTGCACTGAATGCCAGGACGGCATGTGCACGTTAAAACAGGGAGCTGGGCAAGAGCAGTAATCGAAAGATCACGGCCGTCAGAAAGCAGTTTATATATTGCCCTGGAAAGAGCAGTGTTTTTGGAGTGTGCAGTAAAATCGTGTTTCTGGACAAGGGAGGCATAAGTGCGCTGCGCTCCTAAGCTATCTCCCTGCGAGACACACTGTCAAAGCTTTTCGTTATCATGCAGTCTAGTGCAGACGCACACTACGGCTCTCCGGAGCTGTCCGAAGCCAAGCGCCGGTGGCCGGCGTCTTTCGGCTGAAGCAGCGCTTCGGAGCGTACGGCTGTTGTGTGCGCGAAGCAGCCGCTTCTCCTGCTCCGCGAGCCGGACAGAGCGGTAGCTTGTACGAGGGCGAAGAACGAAGCCGCAGAGCACCGGCCTTCTGCGCGCACCCTAAGGACTTCTAGAGGACCGTGGTGGTCGCTCGTCTGCCTCTTCAATTCCATTCTAGCATCCTTATGGAAGGTGTTCCAGGACAATTTTCCTGAGTTTTGAATTCGTCCTGATGCAGCCCCACGTTGGAAACTCGTGCTCGTCCTCTGAGTCTCCGAGTGCAGAGACCTCGATGGCAACTGCAGAAATGAAGGGCTGCGTTGAGTTGTCGAGAAGCAAGAACATAGGCAGCGCCTTGTGTTTGGGAGTCAGCAGCTGCTGGACTTTTGCGATTGCTTTCACTGTGCACTGAATGCCAGGACGGCATGTGCACGTTAAAACAGGGAGCTGGGCAAGAGCAGTAATCGAAAGATCACGGCCGTCAGAAAGCAGTTTATATATTGCCCTGGAAAGAGCAGTGTTTTTGGAGTGTGCAGTAAAATCGTGTTTCTGGACAAGGGAGGCATAAGTGCGCTGCGCTCCTAAGCTATCTCCCTGCTAAGACACACTGCCAAAGCTTTTCGTTATCATGCAGTCTAGTGCAGACGCACACTACGGCTCTCCGGAGCTCTCCGAAGCCAAGCGCCGGTGGCCGGCGTCTTTCGGCTGAAGCAGCGCTTCGGAGCGTACGGCTGTTGTGTGCGCGAAGCAGTCGCTTCTCCTGCTCCGCGAGCCGGACAGAGCGGTAGCTTGTACGAGGGCGAAGAACGAAGCCGCAGAGCACCGGCCTTCTGCGCGCACCCTAAGGACTGCTAGAGGACCGTGGTGGCCGCTCGCCTGCCCCTTCAATTCCCTTCTAGCATGCTTATGGAAGGTGTTCCAGGACAATATTCCTGAGTCTTGAATTCCTCCTGATGCAGCCCCTCCTGGGAAACAACTGCTCGTCGTCTGAGTCTCCAAGTGCAGAGACCTCGATGTCAACTGCAGAAATGAAGGGCTGCGTTGAGTTGTCGAGAAGCAAGAACATAGGCAGCGCCTTGTGTTTGGGAGTCAGCAGCTGCTGGACTTTTGCGATTGCTTTCACTGTGCACTGAATGCCAGGACGGCATGTGCACGTTAAAACAGGGAGCTGGGCAAGAGCAGTAATCGAAAGATCACGGCCGTCAGAAAGCAGCTTATATATTGCCCAGAAAAGAGCACTGTTTTTGGAGTGTGCAGTAAAATCGTGTTTCTGGACAAGGGAGGCATAAGTGCGCTGCGCTCCTAAGCTATCTCCCTGCTAAGACACACTGCCAAAGCTTTTCGTTATCATGCAGTCTAGTGCAGACGCACACTACGGCTCTCCGGAGCTGTCCGAAGCCAAGCGCCGGTGGCCGGCGTCTTTCGGCTGAAGCAGCGCTTCGGAGCGTACGGCTGTTGTGTGCGCGAAGCAGCCGCTTCTCCTGCTCCGCGAGCCGGACAGAGCGGTAGCTTGTACGAGGGCGAAGAACGAAGCCGCAGAGCACCGGCCTTCTGCGCGCACCCTAAGGACTGCGAGAGGACCGTGGTGGCCGCTCGCCTGCCTCTTCAATTCCATTCTAGCATCCTTATGGAAGGTGTTCCAGGACAATTTTCCTGAGTTTTGAATTCGTCCTGATGCAGCCCCTCGTTGGAAACTCGTGCTCGTCCTCTGAGTCTCCGAGTGCAGAGACCTCGATGTCAACTGCAGAAATGAAGGGCTGCGTTGAGTTGTCGAGAAGCAAGAACATAGGCAGCGCCTTGTGTTTGGGAGTCAGCAGCTGCTGGACTTTTGCGATTGCTTTCACTGTGCACTGAATGCCAGGACGGCATGTGCACGTTAAAACAGGGAGCTGGGCAAGAGCAGTAATCGAAAGATCACGGCCGTCAGAAAGCAGTTTATATATTGCCCTGGGAAGAGTACTGTTTTTGGAGTGTGCAGTAAAATCGTGTTTCTGGACAAGGGAGGCATAAGTGCGCTGCGCTCCTAAGCTATCTCCCTGCGAGACACACTGTCAAAGCTTTTCGTTATCATGCAGTCTAGTGCAGACGCACACTACGGCTCTCCGGAGCTGTCCGAAGCCAAGCGCCGGTGGCCGGCATCTTTCGGCTGAAGCAGCGCTTCGGAGCGTACGGCTGTTGTGTGCGCGAAGCAGCCGCTTCTCCTGCTCCGCGAGCCGGACAGAGGGGTAGCTTGTACGAGGGCGAAGAACGAAGCCGCAGAGCACCGGCCTTCTGCGCGCACCCTAAGGACTGCGAGAGGACCGTGGTGGCCGCTCGCCTGCCTCTTCAATTCCATTCTAGCATCCTTAGGGAAGGTGTTCCAGGACAATTTTCCTGAGTTTTGAATTCGTCCTGATGCAGCCCCTCCTGGGAAACAACTGCTCGTCCTCTGATTCTCTGACATGCAGAGACCTCAATGGCAACTGCAGAAATGAAGGGCTGCGTTGAGTTGTCGAGAAGCAAGAACATAGGCAGCGCCTTGTGTTTGGGAGTCAGCAGCTGCTGGACTTTTGCGATTGCTTTCACTGTGCACTGAATGCCAGGACGGCATGTGCACGTTAAAACAGGGAGCTGGGCAAGAGCAGTAATCGAAAGATCACGGCCGTCAGAAAGCAGTTTATATATTGCCCTGGAAAGAGCAGTGTTTTTGGAGTGTGCAGTAAAATCGTGTTTCTGGACAAGGGAGGCATAAGTGCGCTGCGCTCCTAAGCTATCTCCCTGCGAGACACACTGCCAAAGCTTTTCGTTATCATGCAGTCTAGTGCAGACGCACACTACGGCTCTCCGGAGCTGTCCGAAGCCAAGCGCCGGTGGCCGGCGTCTTTCGGCTGAAGCAGCGCTTCGGAGCGTACGGCTGTTGTGTGCGCGAAGCAGCCGCTTCTCCTGCTCCGCGAGCCGGACAGAGCGGTAGCTTGTACGAGGGCGAAGAACGAAGCCGCAGAGCACCGGCCTTCTGCGCGCACCCTAAGGACTGCTAGAGGACCGTGGTGGCCGCTCGCCTGCCCCTTCAATTCCCTTCTAGCATGCTTATGGAAGGTGTTCCAGGACAATATTCCTGAGTCTTGAATTCCTCCTGATGCAGCCCCTCCTGGGAAACAACTGCTCGTCGTCTGAGTCTCCAAGTGCAGAGACCTCGATGTCAACTGCAGAAATGAAGGGCTGCGTTGAGTTGTCGAGAAGCAAGAACATAGCCAGCGCCTTGTGTTTGGGAGTCAGCAGGTGCTGGACTTTTGCGATTGCTTTCACTGTGCACTGAATGCCAGGACGGCATGTGCACGTTAAAACAGGGAGCTGGGCAAGAGCAGTAATCGAAAGATCACGGCCGTCAGAAAGCAGCTTATATATTGCCCAGAAAAGAGCACTGTTTTTGGAGTGTGCAGTAAAATCGTGTTTCTGGACAAGGGAGGCATAAGTGCGCTGCGCTCCTAAGCTATCTCCCTGCTAAGACACACTGCCAAAGCTTTTCGTTATCATGCAGTCTAGTGCAGACGCACACTACGGCTCTCCGGAGCTGTCCGAAGCCAAGCGCCGGTGGCCGGCGTCTTTCGGCTGAAGCAGCGCTTCGGAGCGTACGGCTGTTGTGTGCGCGAAGCAGCCGCTTCTCCTGCTCCGCGAGCCGGACAGAGCGGTAGCTTGTACGAGGGCGAAGAACGAAGCCGCAGAGCACCGGCCTTCTGCGCGCACCCTAAGGACTGCGAGAGGACCGTGGTGGCCGCTCGCCTGCCTCTTCAATTCCATTCTAGCATGCTTATGCAAGGTGTTCCAGGACAATTTTCCTGAGTTTTGAATTCGTCCTGATGCAGCCCCTCGTTGGAAACTCGTGCTCGTCCTCTGAGTCTCCGAGTGCAGAGACCTCGATGTCAACTGCAGAAATGAAGGGCTGCGTTGAGTTGTCGAGAAGCAAGAACATAGGCAGCGCCTTGTGTTTGGCAGTCAGCAGCTGCTGGACTTTTGCGATTGCTTTCACTGTGCACTGAATGCCAGGACGGCATGTGCACGTTAAAACAGGGAGCTGGGCAAGAGCAGTAATCGAAAGATCACGGCCGTCAGAAAGCAGTTTATATATTGCCCTGGGAAGAGCAGTGTTTTTGGAGTGTGCAGTAAAATCGTGTTTCTGGACAAGGGAGGCATAAGTGCGCTGCGCTCCTAAGCTATCTCCCTGCGAGACACACTGCCAAAGCTTTTCGTTATCATGCAGTCTAGTGCAGACGCACACTACGGCTCTCCGGAGCTGTCCGAAGCCAAGCGCCGGTGGCCGGCGTCTTTCGGCTGAAGCAGCGCTTCGGAGCGTACGGCTGTTGTGTGCGCGAAGCAGCCGCTTCTCCTGCTCCGCGAGCCGGACAGAGCGGTAGCTTGTACGAGGGCGAAGAACGAAGCCGCAGAGCACCGGCCTTCTGCGCGCACCCTAAGGACTGCTAGAGGACCGTGGTGGCCGCTCGCCTGCCCCTTCAATTCCCTTCTAGCATGCTTATGGAAGGTGTTCCAGGACAATATTCCTGAGTCTTGAATTCCTCCTGATGCAGCCCCTCGTGGGAAACAACTGCTCGTCGTCTGAGTCTCCAAGTGCAGAGACCTCGATGTCAACTGCAGAAATGAAGGGCTGCGTTGAGTTGTCGAGAAGCAAGAACATAGCCAGCGCCTTGTGTTTGGGAGTCAGCAGCTGCTGGACTTTTGCGATTGCTTTCACTGTGCACTGAATGCCAGGACGGCATGTGCACGTTAAAACAGGGAGCTGGGCAAGAGCAGTAATCGAAAGATCACGGCCGTCAGAAAGCAGCTTATATATTGCCCAGAAAAGAGCACTGTTTTTGGAGTGTGCAGTAAAATCGTGTTTCTGGACAAGGGAGGCATAAGTGCGCTGCGCTCCTAAGCTATCTCCCTGCTAAGACACACTGCCAAAGCTTTTCGTTATCATGCAGTCTAGTGCAGACGCACACTACGGCTCTCCGGAGCTGTCCGAAGCCAAGCGCCGGTGGCCGGCGTCTTTCGGCTGAAGCAGCGCTTCGGAGCGTACGGCTGTTGTGTGCGCGAAGCAGCCGCTTCTCCTGCTCCGCGAGCCGGACAGAGCGGTAGCTTGTACGAGGGCGAAGAACGAAGCCGCAGAGCACCGGCCTTCTGCGCGCACCCTAAGGACTGCGAGAGGACCGTGGTGGCCGCTCGCCTGCCTCTTCAATTCCATTCTAGCATGCTTATGCAAGGTGTTCCAGGACAATTTTCCTGAGTTTTGAATTCGTCCTGATGCAGCCCCTCGTTGGAAACTCGTGCTCGTCCTCTGAGTCTCCGAGTGCAGAGACCTCGATGTCAACTGCAGAAATGAAGGGCTGCGTTGAGTTGTCGAGAAGCAAGAACATAGGCAGCGCCTTGTGTTTGGGAGTCAGCAGCTGCTGGACTTTTGCGATTGCTTTCACTGTGCACTGAATGCCAGGACGGCATGTGCACGTTAAAACAGGGAGCTGGGCAAGAGCAGTAATCGAAAGATCACGGCCGTCAGAAAGCAGTTTATATATTGCCCTGGGAAGAGCAGTGTTTTTGGAGTGTGCAGTAAAATCGTGTTTCTGGACAAGGGAGGCATAAGTGCGCTGCGCTCCTAAGCTATCTCCCTGCGAGACACACTGCCAAAGCTTTTCGTTATCATGCAGTCTAGTGCAGACGCACACTACGGCTCTCCGGAGCTGTCCGAAGCCAAGCGCCGGTGGCCGGCGTCTTTCGGCTGAAGCAGCGCTTCGGAGCGTACGGCTGTTGTGTGCGCGAAGCAGCCGCTTCTCCTGCTCCGCGAGCCGGACAGAGCGGTAGCTTGTACGAGGGCGAAGAACGAAGCCGCAGAGCACCGGCCTTCTGCGCGCACCCTAAGGACTGCTAGAGGACCGTGGTGGCCGCTCGCCTGCCCCTTCAATTCCCTTCTAGCATGCTTATGGAAGGTGTTCCAGGACAATATTCCTGAGTCTTGAATTCCTCCTGATGCAGCCCCTCCTGGGAAACAACTGCTCGTCGTCTGAGTCTCCAAGTGCAGAGACCTCGATGTCAACTGCAGAAATGAAGGGCTGCGTTGAGTTGTCGAGAAGCAAGAACATAGCCAGCGCCTTGTGTTTGGGAGTCAGCAGCTGCTGGACTTTTGCGATTGCTTTCACTGTGCACTGAATGCCAGGACGGCATGTGCACGTTAAAACAGGGAGCTGGGCAAGAGCAGTAATCGAAAGATCACGGCCGTCAGAAAGCAGCTTATATATTGCCCAGAAAAGAGCACTGTTTTTGGAGTGTGCAGTAAAATCGTGTTTCTGGACAAGGGAGGCATAAGTGCGCTGCGCTCCTAAGCTATCTCCCTGCTAAGACACACTGCCAAAGCTTTTCGTTATCATGCAGTCTAGTGCAGACGCACACTACGGCTCTCCGGAGCTGTCCGAAGCCAAGCGCCGGTGGCCGGCGTCTTTCGGCTGAAGCAGCGCTTCGGAGCGTACGGCTGTTGTGTGCGCGAAGCAGCCGCTTCTCCTGCTCCGCGAGCCGGACAGAGCGGTAGCTTGTACGAGGGCGAAGAACGAAGCCGCAGAGCACCGGCCTTCTGCGCGCACCCTAAGGACTGCGAGAGGACCGTGGTGGCCGCTCGCCTGCCTCTTCAATTCCATTCTAGCATCCTTATGGAAGGTGTTCCAGGACAATTCTCCTGAGTTTTGAATTCGTCCTGATGCAGCCCCTCGTTGGAAACTTGTGCTCGTCCTCTGAGTCTCCGAGTGCAGAGACCTCGATGTCAACTGCAGAAATGAAGGGCTGCGTTGAGTTGTCGAGAAGCAAGAACATAGGCAGCGCCTTGTGTTTGGGAGTCAGCAGCTGCTGGACTTTTGCGATTGCTTTCACTGTGCACTGAATGCCAGGACGGCATGTGCACGTTAAAACAGGGAGCTGGGCAAGAGCAGTAATCGAAAGATCACGGCCGTCAGAAAGCAGTTTATATATTGCCCTGGGAAGAGTACTGTTTTTGGAGTGTGCAGTAAAATCGTGTTTCTGGACAAGGGAGGCATAAGTGCGCTGCGCTCCTAAGCTATCTCCCTGCGAGACACACTGCCAAAGCTTTTCGCTATGATGCAGTCTAGTGCAGACGCACACTACGGCTCTCCGGAGCTGTCCGAAGCCAAGCGCCGGTGGCCGGCGTCTTTCGGCTGAAGCAGCGCTTCGGAGCGTACGGCTGTTGTGTGCGCGAAGCAGCCGCTTCTCCTGCTCCGCGAGCCGGACAGAGGGGTAGCTTGTACGAGGGCGAAGAACGAAGCCGCAGAGCACCGGCCTTCTGCGCGCACCCTAAGGACTGCGAGAGGACCGTGGTGGCCGCTCGCCTGCCTCTTCAATTCCATTCTAGCATCCTTAGGGAAGGTGTTCCAGGACAATTTTCCTGAGTTTTGAATTCGTCCTGATGCAGCCCCTCCTGGGAAACAACTGCTCGTCCTCTGATTCTCCGACATGCAGAGACCTCGATGGCAACTGCAGAAATGAAGGGCTGCGTTGAGTTGTCGAGAAGCAAGAACATAGGCAGCGCCTTGTGTTTGGGAGTCAGCAGCTGCTGGACTTTTGCGATTGCTTTCACTGTGCACTGAATGCCAGGACGGCATGTGCACGTTAAAACAGGGAGCTGGGCAAGAGCAGTAATCGAAAGATCACGGCCGTCAGAAAGCAGTTTATATATTGCCCTGGAAAGAGCAGTGTTTTTGGAGTGTGCAGTAAAATCGTGTTTCTGGACAAGGGAGGCATAAGTGCGCTGCGCTCCTAAGCTATCTCCCTGCGAGACACACTGCCAAAGCTTTTCGTTATCATGCAGTCTAGTGCAGACGCACACTACGGCTCTCCGGAGCTCTCCGAAGCCAAGCGCCGGTGGCCGGCGTCTTTCGGCTGAAGCAGCGCTTCGGAGCGTACGGCTGTTGTGTGCGCGAAGCAGCCGCTTCTCCTGCTCCGCGAGCCGGACAGAGCGGTAGCTTGTACGAGGGCGAAGAACGAAGCCGCAGAGCACCGGCCTTCTGCGCGCACCCTAAGGACTGCAAGAGGACCGTGGTGGCCGCTCGCCTGCCCCTTCAATTCCCTTCTAGCATGCTTATGGAAGGTGTTCCAGGACAATATTCCTGAGTCTTGAATTCCTCCTGATGCAGCCCCTCCTGGGAAACAACTGCTCGTCGTCTGAGTCTCCAAGTGCAGAGACCTCGATGTCAACTGCAGAAATGAAGGGCTGCGTTGAGTTGTCGAGAAGCAAGAACATAGCCAGCGCCTTGTGTTTGGGAGTCAGCAGGTGCTGGACTTTTGCGATTGCTTTCACTGTGCACTGAATGCCAGGACGGCATGTGCACGTTAAAACAGGGAGCTGGGCAAGAGCAGTAATCGAAAGATCACGGCCGTCAGAAAGCAGCTTATATATTGCCCAGAAAAGAGCACTGTTTTTGGAGTGTGCAGTAAAATCGTGTTTCTGGACAAGGGAGGCATAAGTGCGCTGCGCTCCTAAGCTATCTCCCTGCTAAGACACACTGCCAAAGCTTTTCGTTATCATGCAGTCTAGTGCAGACGCACACTACGGCTCTCCGGAGCTGTCCGAAGCCAAGCGCCGGTGGCCGGCGTCTTTCGGCTGAAGCAGCGCTTCGGAGCGTACGGCTGTTGTGTGCGCGAAGCAGCCGCTTCTCCTGCTCCGCGAGCCGGACAGAGCGGTAGCTTGTACGAGGGCGAAGAACGAAGCCGCAGAGCACCGGCCTTCTGCGCGCACCCTAAGGACTGCGAGAGGACCGTGGTGGCCGCTCGCCTGCCTCTTCAATTCCATTCTAGCATGCTTATGCAAGGTGTTCCAGGACAATTTTCCTGAGTTTTGAATTCGTCCTGATGCAGCCCCTCGTTGGAAACTCGTGCTCGTCCTCTGAGTCTCCGAGTGCAGAGACCTCGATGTCAACTGCAGAAATGAAGGGCTGCGTTGAGTTGTCGAGAAGCAAGAACATAGGCAGCGCCTTGTGTTTGGGAGTCAGCAGCTGCTGGACTTTTGCGATTGCTTTCACTGTGCACTGAATGCCAGGACGGCATGTGCACGTTAAAACAGGGAGCTGGGCAAGAGCAGTAATCGAAAGATCACGGCCGTCAGAAAGCAGTTTATATATTGCCCTGGGAAGAGCAGTGTTTTTGGAGTGTGCAGTAAAATCGTGTTTCTGGACAAGGGAGGCATAAGTGCGCTGCGCTCCTAAGCTATCTCCCTGCGAGACACACTGCCAAAGCTTTTCGTTATCATGCAGTCTAGTGCAGACGCACACTACGGCTCTCCGGAGCTGTCCGAAGCCAAGCGCCGGTGGCCGGCGTCTTTCGGCTGAAGCAGCGCTTCGGAGCGTACGGCTGTTGTGTGCGCGAAGCAGCCGCTTCTCCTGCTCCGCGAGCCGGACAGAGCGGTAGCTTGTACGAGGGCGAAGAACGAAGCCGCAGAGCACCGGCCTTCTGCGCGCACCCTAAGGACTGCTAGAGGACCGTGGTGGCCGCTCGCCTGCCCCTTCAATTCCCTTCTAGCATGCTTATGGAAGGTGTTCCAGGACAATATTCCTGAGTCTTGAATTCCTCCTGATGCAGCCCCTCCTGGGAAACAACTGCTCGTCGTCTGAGTCTCCAAGTGCAGAGACCTCGATGTCAACTGCAGAAATGAAGGGCTGCGTTGAGTTGTCGAGAAGCAAGAACATAGCCAGCGCCTTGTGTTTGGGAGTCAGCAGCTGCTGGACTTTTGCGATTGCTTTCACTGTGCACTGAATGCCAGGACGGCATGTGCACGTTAAAACAGGGAGCTGGGCAAGAGCAGTAATCGAAAGATCACGGCCGTCAGAAAGCAGCTTATATATTGCCCAGAAAAGAGCACTGTTTTTGGAGTGTGCAGTAAAATCGTGTTTCTGGACAAGGGAGGCATAAGTGCGCTGCGCTCCTAAGCTATCTCCCTGCTAAGACACACTGCCAAAGCTTTTCGTTATCATGCAGTCTAGTGCAGACGCACACTACGGCTCTCCGGAGCTGTCCGAAGCCAAGCGCCGGTGGCCGGCGTCTTTCGGCTGAAGCAGCGCTTCGGAGCGTACGGCTGTTGTGTGCGCGAAGCAGCCGCTTCTCCTGCTCCGCGAGCCGGACAGAGCGGTAGCTTGTACGAGGGCGAAGAACGAAGCCGCAGAGCACCGGCCTTCTGCGCGCACCCTAAGGACTGCGAGAGGACCGTGGTGGCCGCTCGCCTGCCTCTTCAATTCCATTCTAGCATGCTTATGGAAGGTGTTCCAGGACAATTCTCCTGAGTTTTGAATTCGTCCTGATGCAGCCCCTCGTTGGAAACTCGTGCTCGTCCTCTGAGTCTCCGAGTGCAGAGACCTCGATGTCAACTGCAGAAATGAAGGGCTGCGTTGAGTTGTCGAGAAGCAAGAACATAGGCAGCGCCTTGTGTTTGGGAGTCAGCAGCTGCTGGACTTTTGCGATTGCTTTCACTGTGCACTGAATGCCAGGACGGCATGTGCACGTTAAAACAGGGAGCTGGGCAAGAGCAGTAATCGAAAGATCACGGCCGTCAGAAAGCAGTTTATATATTGCCCTGGGAAGAGTACTGTTTTTGGAGTGTGCAGTAAAATCGTGTTTCTGGACAAGGGAGGCATAAGTGCGCTGCGCTCCTAAGCTATCTCCCTGCGAGACACACTGTCAAAGCTTTTCGTTATCATGCAGTCTTGTGCAGACGCACACTACGGCTCTCCGGAGCTGTCCGAAGCCAAGCGCCGGTGGCCGGCGTCTTTCGGCTGAAGCAGCGCTTCGGAGCGTACGGCTGTTGTGTGCGCGAAGCAGCCGCTTCTCCTGCTCCGCGAGCCGGACAGAGGGGTAGCTTGTACGAGGGCGAAGAACGAAGCCGCAGAGCACCGGCCTTCTGCGCGCACCCTAAGGACTGCGAGAGGACCGTGGTGGCCGCTCGCCTGCCTCTTCAATTCCATTCTAGCATCCTTAGGGAAGGTGTTCCAGGACAATTTTCCTGAGTTTTGAATTCGTCCTGATGCAGCCCCTCCTGGGAAACAACTGCTCGTCCTCTGATTCTCCGACATGCAGAGACCTCGATGGCAACTGCAGAAATGAAGGGCTGCGTTGAGTTGTCGAGAAGCAAGAACATAGGCAGCGCCTTGTGTTTGGGAGTCAGCAGCTGCTGGACTTTTGCGATTGCTTTCACTGTGCACTGAATGCCAGGACGGCATGTGCACGTTAAAACAGGGAGCTGGGCAAGAGCAGTAATCGAAAGATCACGGCCGTCAGAAAGCAGTTTATATATTGCCCTGGAAAGAGCAGTGTTTTTGGAGTGTGCAGTAAAATCGTGTTTCTGGACAAGGGAGGCATAAGTGCGCTGCGCTCCTAAGCTATCTCCCTGCGAGACACACTGCCAAAGCTTTTCGTTATCATGCAGTCTAGTGCAGACGCACACTACGGCTCTCCGGAGCTCTCCGAAGCCAAGCGCCGGTGGCCGGCGTCTTTCGGCTGAAGCAGCGCTTCGGAGCGTACGGCTGTTGTGTGCGCGAAGCAGCCGCTTCTCCTGCTCCGCGAGCCGGACAGAGCGGTAGCTTGTACGAGGGCGAAGAACGAAGCCGCAGAGCACCGGCCTTCTGCGCGCACCCTAAGGACTGCTAGAGGACCGTGGTGGCCGCTCGCCTGCCCCTTCAATTCCCTTCTAGCATGCTTATGGAAGGTGTTCCAGGACAATATTCCTGAGTCTTGAATTCCTCCTGATGCAGCCCCTCCTGGGAAACAACTGCTCGTCGTCTGAGTCTCCAAGTGCAGAGACCTCGATGTCAACTGCAGAAATGAAGGGCTGCGTTGAGTTGTCGAGAAGCAAGAACATAGGCAGCGCCTTGTGTTTGGGAGTCAGCAGGTGCTGGACTTTTGCGATTGCTTTCACTGTGCACTGAATGCCAGGACGGCATGTGCACGTTAAAACAGGGAGCTGGGCAAGAGCAGTAATCGAAAGATCACGGCCGTCAGAAAGCAGCTTATATATTGCCCAGAAAAGAGCACTGTTTTTGGAGTGTGCAGTAAAATCGTGTTTCTGGACAAGGGAGGCATAAGTGCGCTGCGCTCCTAAGCTATCTCCCTGCTAAGACACACTGCCAAAGCTTTTCGTTATCATGCAGTCTAGTGCAGACGCACACTACGGCTCTCCGGAGCTGTCCGAAGCCAAGCGCCGGTGGCCGGCGTCTTTCGGCTGAAGCAGCGCTTCGGAGCGTACGGCTGTTGTGTGCGCGAAGCAGCCGCTTCTCCTGCTCCGCGAGCCGGACAGAGCGGTAGCTTGTACGAGGGCGAAGAACGAAGCCGCAGAGCACCGGCCTTCTGCGCGCACCCTAAGGACTGCGAGAGGACCGTGGTGGCCGCTCGCCTGCCTCTTCAATTCCATTCTAGCATGCTTATGCAAGGTGTTCCAGGACAATTTTCCTGAGTTTTGAATTCGTCCTGATGCAGCCCCTCGTTGGAAACTCGTGCTCGTCCTCTGAGTCTCCGAGTGCAGAGACCTCGATGTCAACTGCAGAAATGAAGGGCTGCGTTGAGTTGTCGAGAAGCAAGAACATAGGCAGCGCCTTGTGTTTGGGAGTCAGCAGCTGCTGGACTTTTGCGATTGCTTTCACTGTGCACTGAATGCCAGGACGGCATGTGCACGTTAAAACAGGGAGCTGGGCAAGAGCAGTAATCGAAAGATCACGGCCGTCAGAAAGCAGTTTATATATTGCCCTGGGAAGAGCAGTGTTTTTGGAGTGTGCAGTAAAATCGTGTTTCTGGACAAGGGAGGCATAAGTGCGCTGCGCTCCTAAGCTATCTCCCTGCGAGACACACTGCCAAAGCTTTTCGTTATCATGCAGTCTAGTGCAGACGCACACTACGGCTCTCCGGAGCTGTCCGAAGCCAAGCGCCGGTGGCCGGCATCTTTCGGCTGAAGCAGCGCTTCGGAGCGTACGGCTGTTGTGTGCGCGAAGCAGCCGCTTCTCCTGCTCCGCGAGCCGGACAGAGCGGTAGCTTGTACGAGGGCGAAGAACGAAGCCGCAGAGCACCGGCCTTCTGCGCGCACCCTAAGGACTGCTAGAGGACCGTGGTGGCCGCTCGCCTGCCCCTTCAATTCCCTTCTAGCATGCTTATGGAAGGTGTTCCAGGACAATATTCCTGAGTCTTGAATTCCTCCTGATGCAGCCCCTCCTGGGAAACAACTGCTCGTCGTCTGAGTCTCCAAGTGCAGAGACCTCGATGTCAACTGCAGAAATGAAGGGCTGCGTTGAGTTGTCGAGAAGCAAGAACATAGGCAGCGCCTTGTGTTTGGGAGTCAGCAGCTGCTGGACTTTTGCGATTGCTTTCACTGTGCACTGAATGCCAGGACGGCATGTGCACGTTAAAACAGGGAGCTGGGCAAGAGCAGTAATCGAAAGATCACGGCCGTCAGAAAGCAGCTTATATATTGCCCAGAAAAGAGCACTGTTTTTGGAGTGTGCAGTAAAATCGTGTTTCTGGACAAGGGAGGCATAAGTGCGCTGCGCTCCTAAGCTATCTCCCTGCTAAGACACACTGCCAAAGCTTTTCGTTATCATGCAGTCTAGTGCAGACGCACACTACGGCTCTCCGGAGCTGTCCGAAGCCAAGCGCCGGTGGCCGGCGTCTTTCGGCTGAAGCAGCGCTTCGGAGCGTACGGCTGTTGTGTGCGCAAAGCAGCCGCTTCTCCTGCTCCGCGAGCCGGACAGAGCGGTAGCTTGTACGAGGGCGAAGAACGAAGCCGCAGAGCACCGGCCTTCTGCGCGCACCCTAAGGACTGCGAGAGGACCGTGGTGGCCGCTCGCCTGCCTCTTCAATTCCATTCTAGCATCCTTATGGAAGGTGTTCCAGGACAATTTTCCTGAGTTTTGAATTCCTCCTGATGCAGCCCCTCGTTGGAAACTCGTGCTCGTCCTCTGAGTCTCCGAGTGCAGAGACCTCGATGTCAACTGCAGAAATGAAGGGCTGCGTTGAGTTGTCGAGAAGCAAGAACATAGGCAGCGCCTTGTGTTTGGGAGTCAGCAGCTGCTGGACTTTTGCGATTGCTTTCACTGTGCACTGAATGCCAGGACGGCATGTGCACGTTAAAACAGGGAGCTGGGCAAGAGCAGTAATCGAAAGATCACGGCCGTCAGAAAGCAGTTTATATATTGCCCTGGGAAGAGTACTGTTTTTGGAGTGTGCAGTAAAATCGTGTTTCTGGACAAGGGAGGCATAAGTGCGCTGCGCTCCTAAGCTATCTCCCTGCGAGACACACTGTCAAAGCTTTTCGTTATCATGCAGTCTAGTGCAGACGCACACTACGGCTCTCCGGAGCTGTCCGAAGCCAAGCGCCGGTGGCCGGCGTCTTTCGGCTGAAGCAGCGCTTCGGAGCGTACGGCTGTTGTGTGCGCGAAGCAGCCGCTTCTCCTGCTCCGCGAGCCGGACAGAGGGGTAGCTTGTACGAGGGCGAAGAACGAAGCCGCAGAGCACCGGCCTTCTGCGCGCACCCTAAGGACTGCGAGAGGACCGTGGTGGCCGCTCGCCTGCCTCTTCAATTCCATTCTAGCATCCTTAGGGAAGGTGTTCCAGGACAATTTTCCTGAGTTTTGAATTCGTCCTGATGCAGCCCCTCCTGGGAAACAACTGCTCGTCCTCTGATTCTCCGACATGCAGAGACCTCGATGGCAACTGCAGAAATGAAGGGCTGCGTTGAGTTGTCGAGAAGCAAGAACATAGCCAGCGCCTTGTGTTTGGGAGTCAGCAGCTGCTGGACTTTTGCGATTGCTTTCACTGTGCACTGAATGCCAGGACGGCATGTGCACGTTAAAACAGGGAGCTGGGCAAGAGCAGTAATCGAAAGATCACGGCCGTCAGAAAGCAGTTTATATATTGCCCTGGAAAGAGCAGTGTTTTTGGAGTGTGCAGTAAAATCGTGTTTCTGGACAAGGGAGGCATAAGTGCGCTGCGCTCCTAAGCTATCTCCCTGCGAGACACACTGCCAAAGCTTTTCGTTATCATGCAGTCTAGTGCAGACGCACACTACGGCTCTCCGGAGCTGTCCGAAGCCAAGCGCCGGTGGCCGGCGTCTTTCGGCTGAAGCAGCGCTTCGGAGCGTACGGCTGTTGTGTGCGCGAAGCAGCCGCTTCTCCTGCTCCGCGAGCCGGACAGAGCGGTAGCTTGTACGAGGGCGAAGAACGAAGCCGCAGAGCACCGGCCTTCTGCGCGCACCCTAAGGACTGCTAGAGGACCGTGGTGGCCGCTCGCCTGCCCCTTCAATTCCCTTCTAGCATGCTTATGGAAGGTGTTCCAGGACAATATTCCTGAGTCTTGAATTCCTCCTGATGCAGCCCCTCCTGGGAAACAACTGCTCGTCGTCTGAGTCTCCAAGTGCAGAGACCTCGATGTCAACTGCAGAAATGAAGGGCTGCGTTGAGTTGTCGAGAAGCAAGAACATAGCCAGCGCCTTGTGTTTGGGAGTCAGCAGCTGCTGGACTTTTGCGATTGCTTTCACTGTGCACTGAATGCCAGGACGGCATGTGCACGTTAAAACAGGGAGCTGGGCAAGAGCAGTAATCGAAAGATCACGGCCGTCAGAAAGCAGCTTATATATTGCCCAGAAAAGAGCACTGTTTTTGGAGTGTGCAGTAAAATCGTGTTTCTGGACAAGGGAGGCATAAGTGCGCTGCGCTCCTAAGCTATCTCCCTGCTAAGACACACTGCCAAAGCTTTTCGTTATCATGCAGTCTAGTGCAGACGCACACTACGGCTCTCCGGAGCTGTCCGAAGCCAAGCGCCGGTGGCCGGCGTCTTTCGGCTGAAGCAGCGCTTCGGAGCGTACGGCTGTTGTGTGCGCGAAGCAGCCGCTTCTCCTGCTCCGCGAGCCGGACAGAGCGGTAGCTTGTACGAGGGCGAAGAACGAAGCCGCAGAGCACCGGCCTTCTGCGCGCACCCTAAGGACTGCGAGAGGACCGTGGTGGCCGCTCGCCTGCCTCTTCAATTCCATTCTAGCATGCTTATGCAAGGTGTTCCAGGACAATTTTCCTGAGTTTTGAATTCGTCCTGATGCAGCCCCTCGTTGGAAACTCGTGCTCGTCCTCTGAGTCTCCGAGTGCAGAGACCTCGATGTCAACTGCAGAAATGAAGGGCTGCGTTGAGTTGTCGAGAAGCAAGAACATAGGCAGCGCCTTGTGTTTGGGAGTCAGCAGCTGCTGGACTTTTGCGATTGCTTTCACTGTGCACTGAATGCCAGGACGGCATGTGCACGTTAAAACAGGGAGCTGGGCAAGAGCAGTAATCGAAAGATCACGGCCGTCAGAAAGCAGTTTATATATTGCCCTGGGAAGAGCAGTGTTTTTGGAGTGTGCAGTAAAATCGTGTTTCTGGACAAGGGAGGCATAAGTGCGCTGCGCTCCTAAGCTATCTCCCTGCGAGACACACTGCCAAAGCTTTTCGTTATCATGCAGTCTAGTGCAGACGCACACTACGGCTCTCCGGAGCTGTCCGAAGCCAAGCGCCGGTGGCCGGCGTCTTTCGGCTGAAGCAGCGCTTCGGAGCGTACGGCTGTTGTGTGCGCGAAGCAGCCGCTTCTCCTGCTCCGCGAGCCGGACAGAGCGGTAGCTTGTACGAGGGCGAAGAACGAAGCCGCAGAGCACCGGCCTTCTGCGCGCACCCTAAGGACTGCTAGAGGACCGTGGTGGCCGCTCGCCTGCCCCTTCAATTCCCTTCTAGCATGCTTATGGAAGGTGTTCCAGGACAATATTCCTGAGTCTTGAATTCCTCCTGATGCAGCCCCTCCTGGGAAACAACTGCTCGTCGTCTGAGTCTCCAAGTGCAGAGACCTCGATGTCAACTGCAGAAATGAAGGGCTGCGTTGAGTTGTCGAGAAGCAAGAACATAGGCAGCGCCTTGTGTTTGGAAGTCAGCAGCACCTGGACTTTTGCGATTGCTTTCACTGTGCACTGAATGCCAGGACGGCATGTGCACGTTAAAACAGGGAGCTGGGCAAGAGCAGTAATCGAAAGATCACGGCCGTCAGAAAGCAGCTTATATATTGCCCAGAAAAGAGCACTGTTTTTGGAGTGTGCAGTAAAATCGTGTTTCTGGACAAGGGAGGCATAAGTGCGCTGCGCTCCTAAGCTATCTCCCTGCTAAGACACACTGCCAAAGCTTTTCGTTATCATGCAGTCTAGTGCAGACGCACACTACGGCTCTCCGGAGCTGTCCGAAGCCAAGCGCCGGTGGCCGGCGTCTTTCGGCTGAAGCAGCGCTTCGGAGCGTACGGCTGTTGTGTGCGCGAAGCAGCCGCTTCTCCTGCTCCGCGAGCCGGACAGAGCGGTAGCTTGTACGAGGGCGAAGAACGAAGCCGCAGAGCACCGGCCTTCTGCGCGCACCCTAAGGACTGCTAGAGGACCGTGGTGGCCGCTCGCCTGCCCCTTCAATTCCCTTCTAGCATGCTTATGGAAGGTGTTCCAGGACAATATTCCTGAGTCTTGAATTCCTCCTGATGCAGCCCCTCCTGGGAAACAACTGCTCGTCCTCTGATTCTCCGACATGCAGAGACCTCGATGTCAACTGCAGAAATGAAGGGCTGCGTTGAGTTGTCGAGAAGCAAGAACATAGGCAGCGCCTTGTGTTTGGGAGTCAGCAGCTGCTGGACTTTTGCGATTGCTTTCACTGTGCACTGAATGCCAGGACGGCATGTGCACGTTAAAACAGGGAGCTGGGCAAGAGCAGTAATCGAAAGATCACGGCCGTCAGAAAGCAGCTTATATATTGCCCTGGGAAGAGCAGTGTTTTTGGAGTGTGCAGTAAAATCGTGTTTCTGGACAAGGGAGGCATAAGTGCGCTGCGCTCCTAAGCTATCTCCCTGCGAGACACACTGCCAAAGCTTTTCGTTATCATGCAGTCTAGTGCAGACGCACACTACGGCTCTCCGGAGCTGTCCGAAGCCAAGCGCCGGTGGCCGGCGTCTTTCGGCTGAAGCAGCGCTTCGGAGCGTACGGCTGTTGTGTGCGCGAAGCAGCCGCTTCTCCTGCTCCGCGAGCCGGACAGAGCGGTAGCTTGTACGAGGGCGAAGAACGAAGCCGCAGAGCACCGGCCTTCTGCGCGCACCCTAAGGACTGCTAGAGGACCGTGGTGGCCGCTCGCCTGCCCCTTCAATTCCCTTCTAGCATGCTTATGGAAGGTGTTCCAGGACAATATTCCTGAGTCTTGAATTCCTCCTGATGCAGCCCCTCCTGGGAAACAACTGCTCGTCGTCTGAGTCTCCAAGTGCAGAGACCTCGATGTCAACTGCAGAAATGAAGGGCTGCGTTGAGTTGTCGAGAAGCAAGAACATAGGCAGCGCCTTGTGTTTGGGAGTCAGCAGCTGCTGGACTTTTGCGATTGCTTTCACTGTGCACTGAATGCCAGGACGGCATGTGCACGTTAAAACAGGGAGCTGGGCAAGAGCAGTAATCGAAAGATCACGGCCGTCAGAAAGCAGCTTATATATTGCCCAGAAAAGAGCACTGTTTTTGGAGTGTGCAGTAAAATCGTGTTTCTGGACAAGGGAGGCATAAGTGCGCTGCGCTCCTAAGCTATCTCCCTGCTAAGACACACTGCCAAAGCTTTTCGTTATCATGCAGTCTAGTGCAGACGCACACTACGGCTCTCCGGAGCTGTCCGAAGCCAAGCGCCGGTGGCCGGCGTCTTTCGGCTGAAGCAGCGCTTCGGAGCGTACGGCTGTTGTGTGCGCGAAGCAGCCGCTTCTCCTGCTCCGCGAGCCGGACAGAGGGGTAGCTTGTACGAGGGCGAAGAACGAAGCCGCAGAGCACCGGCCTTCTGCGCGCACCCTAAGGACTGCGAGAGGACCGTGGTGGCCGCTCGCCTGCCTCTTCAATTCCATTCTAGCATCCTTATGGAAGGTGTTCCAGGACAATTTTCCTGAGTTTTGAATTCGTCCTGATGCAGCCCCTCGTTGGAAACTCGTGCTCGTCCTCTGAGTCTCCGAGTGCAGAGACCTCGATGTCAACTGCAGAAATGAAGGGCTGCGTTGAGTTGTCGAGAAGCAAGAACATAGGCAGCGCCTTGTGTTTGGGAGTCAGCAGCTGCTGGACTTTTGCGATTGCTTTCACTGTGCACTGAATGCCAGGACGGCATGTGCACGTTAAAACAGGGAGCTGGGCAAGAGCAGTAATCGAAAGATCACGGCCGTCAGAAAGCAGTTTATATATTGCCCTGGGAAGAGTACTGTTTTTGGAGTGTGCAGTAAAATCGTGTTTCTGGACAAGGGAGGCATAAGTGCGCTGCGCTCCTAAGCTATCTCCCTGCGAGACACACTGTCAAAGCTTTTCGTTATCATGCAGTCTAGTGCAGACGCACACTACGGCTCTCCGGAGCTGTCCGAAGCCAAGCGCCGGTGGCCGGCGTCTTTCGGCTGAAGCAGCGCTTCGGAGCGTACGGCTGTTGTGTGCGCGAAGCAGCCGCTTCTCCTGCTCCGCGAGCCGGACAGAGCGGTAGCTTGTACGAGGGCGAAGAACGAAGCCGCAGAGCACCGGCCTTCTGCGCGCACCCTAAGGACTTCTAGAGGACCGTGGTGGCCGCTCGCCTGCCTCTTCAATTCCATTCTAGCATCCTTATGGAAGGTGTTCCAGGACAATTTTCCTGAGTTTTGAATTCGTCCTGATGCAGCCCCACGTTGGAAACTCGTGCTCGTTCTCTGAGTCTCCGAGTGCAGAGACCTCGATGGCAACTGCAGAAATGAAGGGCTGCGTTGAGTTGTCGAGAAGCAAGAACATAGCCAGCGCCTTGTGTTTGGGAGTCAGCAGCTGCTGGACTTTTGCGATTGCTTTCACTGTGCACTGAATGCCAGGACGGCATGTGCACGTTAAAACAGGGAGCTGGGCAAGAGCAGTAATCGAAAGATCACGGCCGTCAGAAAGCAGCTTATATATTGCCCAGAAAAGAGCACTGTTTTTGGAGTGTGCAGTAAAATCGTGTTTCTGGACAAGGGAGGCATAAGTGCGCTGCGCTCCTAAGCTATCTCCCTGCTAAGACACACTGCCAAAGCTTTTCGTTATCATGCAGTCTAGTGCAGACGCACACTACGGCTCTCCGGAGCTGTCCGAAGCCAAGCGCCGGTGGCCGGCGTCTTTCGGCTGAAGCAGCGCTTCGGAGCGTACGGCTGTTGTGTGCGCGAAGCAGCCGCTTCTCCTGCTCCGCGAGCCGGACAGAGCGGTAGCTTGTACGAGGGCGAAGAACGAAGCCGCAGAGCACCGGCCTTCTGCGCGCACCCTAAGGACTGCGAGAGGACCGTGGTGGCCGCTCGCCTGCCTCTTCAATTCCATTCTAGCATGCTTATGCAAGGTGTTCCAGGACAATTTTCCTGAGTTTTGAATTCGTCCTGATGCAGCCCCACGTTGGAAACTCGTGCTCGTCCTCTGAGTCTCCGAGTGCAGAGACCTCGATGGCAACTGCAGAAATGAAGGGCTGCGTTGAGTTGTCGAGAAGCAAGAACATAGGCAGCGCCTTGTGTTTGGGAGTCAGCAGCTGCTGGACTTTTGCGATTGCTTTCACTGTGCACTGAATGCCAGGACGGCATGTGCACGTTAAAACAGGGAGCTGGGCAAGAGCAGTAATCGAAAGATCACGGCCGTCAGAAAGCAGTTTATATATTGCCCTGGGAAGAGCAGTGTTTTTGGAGTGTGCAGTAAAATCGTGTTTCTGGACAAGGGAGGCATAAGTGCGCTGCGCTCCTAAGCTATCTCCCTGCGAGACACACTGCCAAAGCTTTTCGTTATCATGCAGTCTAGTGCAGACGCACACTACGGCTCTCCGGAGCTCTCCGAAGCCAAGCGCCGGTGGCCGGCGTCTTTCGGCTGAAGCAGCGCTTCGGAGCGTACGGCTGTTGTGTGCGCGAAGCAGTCGCTTCTCCTGCTCCGCGAGCCGGACAGAGCGGTAGCTTGTACGAGGGCGAAGAACGAAGCCGCAGAGCACCGGCCTTCTGCGCGCACCCTAAGGACTGCTAGAGGACCGTGGTGGCCGCTCGCCTGCCCCTTCAATTCCCTTCTAGCATGCTTATGGAAGGTGTTCCAGGACAATATTCCTGAGTCTTGAATTCCTCCTGATGCAGCCCCTCGTGGGAAACAACTGCTCGTCGTCTGAGTCTCCAAGTGCAGAGACCTCGATGTCAACTGCAGAAATGAAGGGCTGCGTTGAGTTGTCGAGAAGCAAGAACATAGCCAGCGCCTTGTGTTTGGGAGTCAGCAGCTGCTGGACTTTTGCGATTGCTTTCACTGTGCACTGAATGCCAGGACGGCATGTGCACGTTAAAACAGGGAGCTGGGCAAGAGCAGTAATCGAAAGATCACGGCCGTCAGAAAGCAGCTTATATATTGCCCAGAAAAGAGCACTGTTTTTGGAGTGTGCAGTAAAATCGTGTTTCTGGACAAGGGAGGCATAAGTGCGCTGCGCTCCTAAGCTATCTCCCTGCTAAGACACACTGCCAAAGCTTTTCGTTATCATGCAGTCTAGTGCAGACGCACACTACGGCTCTCCGGAGCTGTCCGAAGCCAAGCGCCGGTGGCCGGCGTCTTTCGGCTGAAGCAGCGCTTCGGAGCGTACGGCTGTTGTGTGCGCGAAGCAGCCGCTTCTCCTGCTCCGCGAGCCGGACAGAGGGGTAGCTTGTACGAGGGCGAAGAACGAAGCCGCAGAGCACCGGCCTTCTGCGCGCACCCTAAGGACTGCGAGAGGACCGTGGTGGCCGCTCGCCTGCCTCTTCAATTCCATTCTAGCATCCTTATGGAAGGTGTTCCAGGACAATTTTCCTGAGTTTTGAATTCGTCCTGATGCAGCCCCACGTTGGAAACTCGTGCTCGTCCTCTGAGTCTCCGAGTGCAGAGACCTCGATGGCAACTGCAGAAATGAAGGGCTGCGTTGAGTTGTCGAGAAGCAAGAACATAGGCAGCGCCTTGTGTTTGGGAGTCAGCAGCTGCTGGACTTTTGCGATTGCTTTCACTGTGCACTGAATGCCAGGACGGCATGTGCACGTTAAAACAGGGAGCTGGGCAAGAGCAGTAATCGAAAGATCACGGCCGTCAGAAAGCAGTTTATATATTGCCCTGGAAAGAGCAGTGTTTTTGGAGTGTGCAGTAAAATCGTGTTTCTGGACAAGGGAGGCATAAGTGCGCTGCGCTCCTAAGCTATCTCCCTGCGAGACACACTGCCAAAGCTTTTCGTTATCATGCAGTCTAGTGCAGACGCACACTACGGCTCTCCGGAGCTCTCCGAAGCCAAGCGCCGGTGGCCGGCGTCTTTCGGCTGAAGCAGCGCTTCGGAGCGTACGGCTGTTGTGTGCGCGAAGCAGCCGCTTCTCCTGCTCCGCGAGCCGGACAGAGCGGTAGCTTGTACGAGGGCGAAGAACGAAGCCGCAGAGCACCGGGCTTCTGCGCGCACCCTAAGGACTGCTAGAGGACCGTGGTGGCCGCTCGCCTGCCCCTTCAATTCCCTTCTAGCATGCTTATGGAAGGTGTTCCAGGACAATATTCCTGAGTCTTGAATTCCTCCTGATGCAGCCCCTCCTGGGAAACAACTGCTCGTCGTCTGAGTCTCCAAGTGCAGAGACCTCGATGTCAACTGCAGAAATGAAGGGCTGCGTTGAGTTGTCGAGAAGCAAGAACATAGCCAGCGCCTTGTGTTTGGGAGTCAGCAGGTGCTGGACTTTTGCGATTGCTTTCACTGTGCACTGAATGCCAGGACGGCATGTGCACGTTAAAACAGGGAGCTGGGCAAGAGCAGTAATCGAAAGATCACGGCCGTCAGAAAGCAGCTTATATATTGCCCAGAAAAGAGCACTGTTTTTGGAGTGTGCAGTAAAATCGTGTTTCTGGACAAGGGAGGCATAAGTGCGCTGCGCTCCTAAGCTATCTCCCTGCTAAGACACACTGCCAAAGCTTTTCGTTATCATGCAGTCTAGTGCAGACGCACACTACGGCTCTCCGGAGCTGTCCGAAGCCAAGCGCCGGTGGCCGGCGTCTTTCGGCTGAAGCAGCGCTTCGGAGCGTACGGCTGTTGTGTGCGCGAAGCAGCCGCTTCTCCTGCTCCGCGAGCCGGACAGAGCGGTAGCTTGTACGAGGGCGAAGAACGAAGCCGCAGAGCACCGGCCTTCTGCGCGCACCCTAAGGACTGCGAGAGGACCGTGGTGGCCGCTCGCCTGCCTCTTCAATTCCATTCTAGCATGCTTATGCAAGGTGTTCCAGGACAATTTTCCTGAGTTTTGAATTCGTCCTGATGCAGCCCCTCGTTGGAAACTCGTGCTCGTCCTCTGAGTCTCCGAGTGCAGAGACCTCGATGTCAACTGCAGAAATGAAGGGCTGCGTTGAGTTGTCGAGAAGCAAGAACATAGGCAGCGCCTTGTGTTTGGGAGTCAGCAGCTGCTGGACTTTTGCGATTGCTTTCACTGTGCACTGAATGCCAGGACGGCATGTGCACGTTAAAACAGGGAGCTGGGCAAGAGCAGTAATCGAAAGATCACGGCCGTCAGAAAGCAGTTTATATATTGCCCTGGGAAGAGCAGTGTTTTTGGAGTGTGCAGTAAAATCGTGTTTCTGGACAAGGGAGGCATAAGTGCGCTGCGCTCCTAAGCTATCTCCCTGCGAGACACACTGCCAAAGCTTTTCGTTATCATGCAGTCTAGTGCAGACGCACACTACGGCTCTCCGGAGCTGTCCGAAGCCAAGCGCCGGTGGCCGGCGTCTTTCGGCTGAAGCAGCGCTTCGGAGCGTACGGCTGTTGTGTGCGCGAAGCAGCCGCTTCTCCTGCTCCGCGAGCCGGACAGAGCGGTAGCTTGTACGAGGGCGAAGAACGAAGCCGCAGAGCACCGGCCTTCTGCGCGCACCCTAAGGACTGCTAGAGGACCGTGGTGGCCGCTCGCCTGCCCCTTCAATTCCCTTCTAGCATGCTTATGGAAGGTGTTCCAGGACAATATTCCTGAGTCTTGAATTCCTCCTGATGCAGCCCCTCCTGGGAAACAACTGCTCGTCGTCTGAGTCTCCAAGTGCAGAGACCTCGATGTCAACTGCAGAAATGAAGGGCTGCGTTGAGTTGTCGAGAAGCAAGAACATAGGCAGCGCCTTGTGTTTGGAAGTCAGCAGCACCTGGACTTTTGCGATTGCTTTCACTGTGCACTGAATGCCAGGACGGCATGTGCACGTTAAAACAGGGAGCTGGGCAAGAGCAGTAATCGAAAGATCACGGCCGTCAGAAAGCAGCTTATATATTGCCCAGAAAAGAGCACTGTTTTTGGAGTGTGCAGTAAAATCGTGTTTCTGGACAAGGGAGGCATAAGTGCGCTGCGCTCCTAAGCTATCTCCCTGCTAAGACACACTGCCAAAGCTTTTCGTTATCATGCAGTCTAGTGCAGACGCACACTACGGCTCTCCGGAGCTGTCCGAAGCCAAGCGCCGGTGGCCGGCGTCTTTCGGCTGAAGCAGCGCTTCGGAGCGTACGGCTGTTGTGTGCGCGAAGCAGCCGCTTCTCCTGCTCCGCGAGCCGGACAGAGCGGTAGCTTGTACGAGGGCGAAGAACGAAGCCGCAGAGCACCGGCCTTCTGCGCGCACCCTAAGGACTGCGAGAGGACCGTGGTGGCCGCTCGCCTGCCTCTTCAATTCCATTCTAGCATCCTTATGGAAGGTGTTCCAGGACAATTTTCCTGAGTTTTGAATTCGTCCTGATGCAGCCCCTCGTTGGAAACTCGTGCTCGTCCTCTGAGTCTCCGAGTGCAGAGACCTCGATGTCAACTGCAGAAATGAAGGGCTGCGTTGAGTTGTCAAGAAGCAAGAACATAGGCAGCGCCTTGTGTTTGGGAGTCAGCAGGTGCTGGACTTTTGCGATTGCTTTCACTGTGCACTGAATGCCAGGACGGCATGTGCACGTTAAAACAGGGAGCTGGGCAAGAGCAGTAATCGAAAGATCACGGCCGTCAGAAAGCAGTTTATATATTGCCCTGGGAAGAGTACTGTTTTTGGAGTGTGCAGTAAAATCGTGTTTCTGGACAAGGGAGGCATAAGTGCGCTGCGCTCCTAAGCTATCTCCCTGCGAGACACACTGTCAAAGCTTTTCGTTATCATGCAGTCTAGTGCAGACGCACACTACGGCTCTCCGGAGCTGTCCGAAGCCAAGCGCCGGTGGCCGGCGTCTTTCAGCTGAAGCAGCGCTTCGGAGCGTACGGCTGTTGTGTGCGCGAAGCAGCCGCTTCTCCTGCTCCGCGAGCCGGACAGAGGGGTAGCTTGTACGAGGGCGAAGAACGAAGCCGCAGAGCACCGGCCTTCTGCGCGCACCCTAAGGACTGCGAGAGGACCGTGGTGGCCGCTCGCCTGCCTCTTCAATTCCATTCTAGCATCCTTAGGGAAGGTGTTCCAGGACAATTTTCCTGAGTTTTGAATTCGTCCTGATGCAGCCCCTCCTGGGAAACAACTGCTCGTCCTCTGATTCTCCGACATGCAGAGACCTCGATGGCAACTGCAGAAATGAAGGGCTGCGTTGAGTTGTCGAGAAGCAAGAACATAGGCAGCGCCTTGTGTTTGGGAGTCAGCAGCTGCTGGACTTTTGCGATTGCTTTCACTGTGCACTGAATGCCAGGACGGCATGTGCACGTTAAAACAGGGAGCTGGGCAAGAGCAGTAATCGAAAGATCACGGCCGTCAGAAAGCAGTTTATATATTGCCCTGGAAAGAGCAGTGTTTTTGGAGTGTGCAGTAAAATCGTGTTTCTGGACAAGGGAGGCATAAGTGCGCTGCGCTCCTAAGCTATCTCCCTGCGAGACACACTGCCAAAGCTTTTCGTTATCATGCAGTCTAGTGCAGACGCACACTACGGCTCTCCGGAGCTGTCCGAAGCCAAGCGCCGGTGGCCGGCGTCTTTCGGCTGAAGCAGCGCTTCGGAGCGTACGGCTGTTGTGTGCGCGAAGCAGCCGCTTCTCCTGCTCCGCGAGCCGGACAGAGCGGTAGCTTGTACGAGGGCGAAGAACGAAGCCGCAGAGCACCGGCCTTCTGCGCGCACCCTAAGGACTGCTAGAGGACCGTGGTGGCCGCTCGCCTGCCCCTTCAATTCCCTTCTAGCATGCTTATGGAAGGTGTTCCAGGACAATATTCCTGAGTCTTGAATTCCTCCTGATGCAGCCCCTCCTGGGAAACAACTGCTCGTCGTCTGAGTCTCCAAGTGCAGAGACCTCGATGTCAACTGCAGAAATGAAGGGCTGCGTTGAGTTGTCGAGAAGCAAGAACATAGCCAGCGCCTTGTGTTTGGGAGTCAGCAGGTGCTGGACTTTTGCGATTGCTTTCACTGTGCACTGAATGCCAGGACGGCATGTGCACGTTAAAACAGGGAGCTGGGCAAGAGCAGTAATCGAAAGATCACGGCCGTCAGAAAGCAGCTTATATATTGCCCAGAAAAGAGCACTGTTTTTGGAGTGTGCAGTAAAATCGTGTTTCTGGACAAGGGAGGCATAAGTGCGCTGCGCTCCTAAGCTATCTCCCTGCTAAGACACACTGCCAAAGCTTTTCGTTATCATGCAGTCTAGTGCAGACGCACACTACGGCTCTCCGGAGCTGTCCGAAGCCAAGCGCCGGTGGCCGGCGTCTTTCGGCTGAAGCAGCGCTTCGGAGCGTACGGCTGTTGTGTGCGCGAAGCAGCCGCTTCTCCTGCTCCGCGAGCCGGACAGAGCGGTAGCTTGTACGAGGGCGAAGAACGAAGCCGCAGAGCACCGGCCTTCTGCGCGCACCCTAAGGACTGCGAGAGGACCGTGGTGGCCGCTCGCCTGCCTCTTCAATTCCATTCTAGCATGCTTATGCAAGGTGTTCCAGGACAATTTTCCTGAGTTTTGAATTCGTCCTGATGCAGCCCCTCGTTGGAAACTCGTGCTCGTCCTCTGAGTCTCCGAGTGCAGAGACCTCGATGTCAACTGCAGAAATGAAGGGCTGCGTTGAGTTGTCGAGAAGCAAGAACATAGGCAGCGCCTTGTGTTTGGGAGTCAGCAGCTGCTGGACTTTTGCGATTGCTTTCACTGTGCACTGAATGCCAGGACGGCATGTGCACGTTAAAACAGGGAGCTGGGCAAGAGCAGTAATCGAAAGATCACGGCCGTCAGAAAGCAGTTTATATATTGCCCTGGGAAGAGCAGTGTTTTTGGAGTGTGCAGTAAAATCGTGTTTCTGGACAAGGGAGGCATAAGTGCGCTGCGCTCCTAAGCTATCTCCCTGCGAGACACACTGCCAAAGCTTTTCGTTATCATGCAGTCTAGTGCAGACGCACACTACGGCTCTCCGGAGCTGTCCGAAGCCAAGCGCCGGTGGCCGGCGTCTTTCGGCTGAAGCAGCGCTTCGGAGCGTACGGCTGTTGTGTGCGCGAAGCAGCCGCTTCTCCTGCTCCGCGAGCCGGACAGAGCGGTAGCTTGTACGAGGGCGAAGAACGAAGCCGCAGAGCACCGGCCTTCTGCGCGCACCCTAAGGACTGCTAGAGGACCGTGGTGGCCGCTCGCCTGCCCCTTCAATTCCCTTCTAGCATGCTTATGGAAGGTGTTCCAGGACAATATTCCTGAGTCTTGAATTCCTCCTGATGCAGCCCCTCCTGGGAAACAACTGCTCGTCGTCTGAGTCTCCAAGTGCAGAGACCTCGATGTCAACTGCAGAAATGAAGGGCTGCGTTGAGTTGTCGAGAAGCAAGAACATAGGCAGCGCCTTGTGTTTGGGAGTCAGCAGCTGCTGGACTTTTGCGATTGCTTTCACTGTGCACTGAATGCCAGGACGGCATGTGCACGTTAAAACAGGGAGCTGGGCAAGAGCAGTAATCGAAAGATCACGGCCGTCAGAAAGCAGCTTATATATTGCCCAGAAAAGAGCACTGTTTTTGGAGTGTGCAGTAAAATCGTGTTTCTGGACAAGGGAGGCATAAGTGCGCTGCGCTCCTAAGCTATCTCCCTGCTAAGACACACTGCCAAAGCTTTTCGTTATCATGCAGTCTAGTGCAGACGCACACTACGGCTCTCCGGAGCTGTCCGAAGCCAAGCGCCGGTGGCCGGCGTCTTTCGGCTGAAGCAGCGCTTCGGAGCGTACGGCTGTTGTGTGCGCGAAGCAGCCGCTTCTCCTGCTCCGCGAGCCGGACAGAGCGGTAGCTTGTACGAGGGCGAAGAACGAAGCCGCAGAGCACCGGCCTTCTGCGCGCACCCTAAGGACTGCGAGAGGACCGTGGTGGCCGCTCGCCTGCCTCTTCAATTCCATTCTAGCATCCTTATGGAAGGTGTTCCAGGACAATTTTCCTGAGTTTTGAATTCCTCCTGATGCAGCCCCTCCTGGGAAACAACTGCTCGTCCTCTGATTCTCCGACATGCAGAGACCTCGATGGCAACTGCAGAAATGAAGGGCTGCGTTGAGTTGTCGAGAAGCAAGAACATAGGCAGCGCCTTGTGTTTGGGAGTCAGCAGCTGCTGGACTTTTGCGATTGCTTTCACTGTGCACTGAATGCCAGGACGGCATGTGCACGTTAAAACAGGGAGCTGGGCAAGAGCAGTAATCGAAAGATCACGGCCGTCAGAAAGCAGTTTATATATTGCCCTGGGAAGAGTACTGTTTTTGGAGTGTGCAGTAAAATCGTGTTTCTGGACAAGGGAGGCATAAGTGCGCTGCGCTCCTAAGCTATCTCCCTGCGAGACACACTGTCAAAGCTTTTCGTTATCATGCAGTCTAGTGCAGACGCACACTACGGCTCTCCGGAGCTGTCCGAAGCCAAGCGCCGGTGGCCGGCGTCTTTCGGCTGAAGCAGCGCTTCGGAGCGTACGGCTGTTGTGTGCGCGAAGCAGCCGCTTCTCCTGCTCCGCGAGCCGGACAGAGGGGTAGCTTGTACGAGGGCGAAGAACGAAGCCGCAGAGCACCGGCCTTCTGCGCGCACCCTAAGGACTGCGAGAGGACCGTGGTGGCCGCTCGCCTGCCTCTTCAATTCCATTCTAGCATCCTTAGGGAAGGTGTTCCAGGACAATTTTCCTGAGTTTTGAATTCGTCCTGATGCAGCCCCTCCTGGGAAACAACTGCTCGTCCTCTGATTCTCCGACATGCAGAGACCTCGATGGCAACTGCAGAAATGAAGGGCTGCGTTGAGTTGTCGAGAAGCAAGAACATAGGCAGCGCCTTGTGTTTGGGAGTCAGCAGCTGCTGGACTTTTGCGATTGCTTTCACTGTGCACTGAATGCCAGGACGGCATGTGCACGTTAAAACAGGGAGCTGGGCAAGAGCAGTAATCGAAAGATCACGGCCGTCAGAAAGCAGTTTATATATTGCCCTGGAAAGAGCAGTGTTTTTGGAGTGTGCAGTAAAATCGTGTTTCTGGACAAGGGAGGCATAAGTGCGCTGCGCTCCTAAGCTATCTCCCTGCGAGACACACTGCCAAAGCTTTTCGTTATCATGCAGTCTAGTGCAGACGCACACTACGGCTCTCCGGAGCTGTCCGAAGCCAAGCGCCGGTGGCCGGCGTCTTTCGGCTGAAGCAGCGCTTCGGAGCGTACGGCTGTTGTGTGCGCGAAGCAGCCGCTTCTCCTGCTCCGCGAGCCGGACAGAGCGGTAGCTTGTACGAGGGCGAAGAACGAAGCCGCAGAGCACCAGCCTTCTGCGCGCACCCTAAGGACTGCTAGAGGACCGTGGTGGCCGCTCGCCTGCCCCTTCAATTCCCTTCTAGCATGCTTATGGAAGGTGTTCCAGGACAATATTCCTGAGTCTTGAATTCCTCCTGATGCAGCCCCTCCTGGGAAACAACTGCTCGTCGTCTGAGTCTCCAAGTGCAGAGACCTCGATGTCAACTGCAGAAATGAAGGGCTGCGTTGAGTTGTCGAGAAGCAAGAACATAGCCAGCGCCTTGTGTTTGGGAGTCAGCAGCTGCTGGACTTTTGCGATTGCTTTCACTGTGCACTGAATGCCAGGACGGCATGTGCACGTTAAAACAGGGAGCTGGGCAAGAGCAGTAATCGAAAGATCACGGCCGTCAGAAAGCAGCTTATATATTGCCCAGAAAAGAGCACTGTTTTTGGAGTGTGCAGTAAAATCGTGTTTCTGGACAAGGGAGGCATAAGTGCGCTGCGCTCCTAAGCTATCTCCCTGCTAAGACACACTGCCAAAGCTTTTCGTTATCATGCAGTCTAGTGCAGACGCACACTACGGCTCTCCGGAGCTGTCCGAAGCCAAGCGCCGGTGGCCGGCGTCTTTCGGCTGAAGCAGCGCTTCGGAGCGTACGGCTGTTGTGTGCGCGAAGCAGCCGCTTCTCCTGCTCCGCGAGCCGGACAGAGCGGTAGCTTGTACGAGGGCGAAGAACGAAGCCGCAGAGCACCGGCCTTCTGCGCGCACCCTAAGGACTGCGAGAGGACCGTGGTGGCCGCTCGCCTGCCTCTTCAATTCCATTCTAGCATGCTTATGCAAGGTGTTCCAGGACAATTTTCCTGAGTTTTGAATTCGTCCTGATGCAGCCCCTCGTTGGAAACTCGTGCTCGTCCTCTGAGTCTCCGAGTGCAGAGACCTCGATGTCAACTGCAGAAATGAAGGGCTGCGTTGAGTTGTCGAGAAGCAAGAACATAGGCAGCGCCTTGTGTTTGGGAGTCAGCAGCTGCTGGACTTTTGCGATTGCTTTCACTGTGCACTGAATGCCAGGACGGCATGTGCACGTTAAAACAGGGAGCTGGGCAAGAGCAGTAATCGAAAGATCACGGCCGTCAGAAAGCAGTTTATATATTGCCCTGGGAAGAGCAGTGTTTTTGGAGTGTGCAGTAAAATCGTGTTTCTGGACAAGGGAGGCATAAGTGCGCTGCGCTCCTAAGCTATCTCCCTGCGAGACACACTGCCAAAGCTTTTCGTTATCATGCAGTCTAGTGCAGACGCACACTACGGCTCTCCGGAGCTGTCCGAAGCCAAGCGCCGGTGGCCGGCGTCTTTCGGCTGAAGCAGCGCTTCGGAGCGTACGGCTGTTGTGTGCGCGAAGCAGCCGCTTCTCCTGCTCCGCGAGCCGGACAGAGCGGTAGCTTGTACGAGGGCGAAGAACGAAGCCGCAGAGCACCGGCCTTCTGCGCGCACCCTAAGGACTGCTAGAGGACCGTGGTGGCCGCTCGCCTGCCCCTTCAATTCCCTTCTAGCATGCTTATGGAAGGTGTTCCAGGACAATATTCCTGAGTCTTGAATTCCTCCTGATGCAGCCCCTCCTGGGAAACAACTGCTCGTCGTCTGAGTCTCCAAGTGCAGAGACCTCGATGTCAACTGCAGAAATGAAGGGCTGCGTTGAGTTGTCGAGAAGCAAGAACATAGGCAGCGCCTTGTGTTTGGAAGTCAGCAGCACCTGGACTTTTGCGATTGCTTTCACTGTGCACTGAATGCCAGGACGGCATGTGCACGTTAAAACAGGGAGCTGGGCAAGAGCAGTAATCGAAAGATCACGGCCGTCAGAAAGCAGCTTATATATTGCCCAGAAAAGAGCACTGTTTTTGGAGTGTGCAGTAAAATCGTGTTTCTGGACAAGGGAGGCATAAGTGCGCTGCGCTCCTAAGCTATCTCCCTGCTAAGACACACTGCCAAAGCTTTTCGTTATCATGCAGTCTAGTGCAGACGCACACTACGGCTCTCCGGAGCTGTCCGAAGCCAAGCGCCGGTGGCCGGCGTCTTTCGGCTGAAGCAGCGCTTCGGAGCGTACGGCTGTTGTGTGCGCGAAGCAGCCGCTTCTCCTGCTCCGCGAGCCGGACAGAGCGGTAGCTTGTACGAGGGCGAAGAACGAAGCCGCAGAGCACCGGCCTTCTGCGCGCACCCTAAGGACTGCTAGAGGACCGTGGTGGCCGCTCGCCTGCCCCTTCAATTCCCTTCTAGCATGCTTATGGAAGGTGTTCCAGGACAATATTCCTGAGTCTTGAATTCCTCCTGATGCAGCCCCTCCTGGGAAACAACTGCTCGTCGTCTGAGTCTCCAAGTGCAGAGACCTCGATGTCAACTGCAGAAATGAAGGGCTGCGTTGAGTTGTCGAGAAGCAAGAACATAGGCAGCGCCTTGTGTTTGGGAGTCAGCAGCTGCTGGACTTTTGCGATTGCTTTCACTGTGCACTGAATGCCAGGACGGCATGTGCACGTTAAAACAGGGAGCTGGGCAAGAGCAGTAATCGAAAGATCACGGCCGTCAGAAAGCAGCTTATATATTGCCCAGAAAAGAGCACTGTTTTTGGAGTGTGCAGTAAAATCGTGTTTCTGGACAAGGGAGGCATAAGTGCGCTGCGCTCCTAAGCTATCTCCCTGCTAAGACACACTGCCAAAGCTTTTCGTTATCATGCAGTCTAGTGCAGACGCACACTACGGCTCTCCGGAGCTGTCCGAAGCCAAGCGCCGGTGGCCGGCGTCTTTCGGCTGAAGCAGCGCTTCGGAGCGTACGGCTGTTGTGTGCGCGAAGCAGCCGCTTCTCCTGCTCCGCGAGCCGGACAGAGGGGTAGCTTGTACGAGGGCGAAGAACGAAGCCGCAGAGCACCGGCCTTCTGCGCGCACCCTAAGGACTGCGAGAGGACCGTGGTGGCCGCTCGCCTGCCTCTTCAATTCCATTCTAGCATCCTTATGGAAGGTGTTCCAGGACAATTTTCCTGAGTTTTGAATTCGTCCTGATGCAGCCCCTCGTTGGAAACTCGTGCTCGTCCTCTGAGTCTCCGAGTGCAGAGACCTCGATGTCAACTGCAGAAATGAAGGGCTGCGTTGAGTTGTCGAGAAGCAAGAACATAGGCAGCGCCTTGTGTTTGGGAGTCAGCAGCTGCTGGACTTTTGCGATTGCTTTCACTGTGCACTGAATGCCAGGACGGCATGTGCACGTTAAAACAGGGAGCTGGGCAAGAGCAGTAATCGAAAGATCACGGCCGTCAGAAAGCAGTTTATATATTGCCCTGGGAAGAGTACTGTTTTTGGAGTGTGCAGTAAAATCGTGTTTCTGGACAAGGGAGGCATAAGTGCGCTGCGCTCCTAAGCTATCTCCCTGCGAGACACACTGTCAAAGCTTTTCGTTATCATGCAGTCTAGTGCAGACGCACACTACGGCTCTCCGGAGCTGTCCGAAGCCAAGCGCCGGTGGCCGGCGTCTTTCGGCTGAAGCAGCGCTTCGGAGCGTACGGCTGTTGTGTGCGCGAAGCAGCCGCTTCTCCTGCTCCGCGAGCCGGACAGAGCGGTAGCTTGTACGAGGGCGAAGAACGAAGCCGCAGAGCACCGGCCTTCTGCGCGCACCCTAAGGACTTCTAGAGGACCGTGGTGGCCGCTCGCCTGCCTCTTCAATTCCATTCTAGCATCCTTATGGAAGGTGTTCCAGGACAATTTTCCTGAGTTTTGAATTCGTCCTGATGCAGCCCCACGTTGGAAACTCGTGCTCGTTCTCTGAGTCTCCGAGTGCAGAGACCTCGATGGCAACTGCAGAAATGAAGGGCTGCGTTGAGTTGTCGAGAAGCAAGAACATAGCCAGCGCCTTGTGTTTGGGAGTCAGCAGCTGCTGGACTTTTGCGATTGCTTTCACTGTGCACTGAATGCCAGGACGGCATGTGCACGTTAAAACAGGGAGCTGGGCAAGAGCAGTAATCGAAAGATCACGGCCGTCAGAAAGCAGCTTATATATTGCCCAGAAAAGAGCACTGTTTTTGGAGTGTGCAGTAAAATCGTGTTTCTGGACAAGGGAGGCATAAGTGCGCTGCGCTCCTAAGCTATCTCCCTGCTAAGACACACTGCCAAAGCTTTTCGTTATCATGCAGTCTAGTGCAGACGCACACTACGGCTCTCCGGAGCTGTCCGAAGCCAAGCGCCGGTCGCCGGCGTCTTTCGGCTGAAGCAGCGCTTCGGAGCGTACGGCTGTTGTGTGCGCGAAGCAGCCGCTTCTCCTGCTCCGCGAGCCGGACAGAGCGGTAGCTTGTACGAGGGCGAAGAACGAAGCCGCAGAGCACCGGCCTTCTGCGCGCACCCTAAGGACTGCGAGAGGACCGTGGTGGCCGCTCGCCTGCCTCTTCAATTCCATTCTAGCATGCTTATGCAAGGTGTTCCAGGACAATTTTCCTGAGTTTTGAATTCGTCCTGATGCAGCCCCACGTTGGAAACTCGTGCTCGTCCTCTGAGTCTCCGAGTGCAGAGACCTCGATGGCAACTGCAGAAATGAAGGGCTGCGTTGAGTTGTCGAGAAGCAAGAACATAGGCAGCGCCTTGTGTTTGGGAGTCAGCAGCTGCTGGACTTTTGCGATTGCTTTCACTGTGCACTGAATGCCAGGACGGCATGTGCACGTTAAAACAGGGAGCTGGGCAAGAGCAGTAATCGAAAGATCACGGCCGTCAGAAAGCAGTTTATATATTGCCCTGGGAAGAGCAGTGTTTTTGGAGTGTGCAGTAAAATCGTGTTTCTGGACAAGGGAGGCATAAGTGCGCTGCGCTCCTAAGCTATCTCCCTGCGAGACACACTGCCAAAGCTTTTCGTTATCATGCAGTCTAGTGCAGACGCACACTACGGCTCTCCGGAGCTCTCCGAAGCCAAGCGCCGGTGGCCGGCGTCTTTCGGCTGAAGCAGCGCTTCGGAGCGTACGGCTGTTGTGTGCGCGAAGCAGTCGCTTCTCCTGCTCCGCGAGCCGGACAGAGCGGTAGCTTGTACGAGGGCGAAGAACGAAGCCGCAGAGCACCGGCCTTCTGCGCGCACCCTAAGGACTGCTAGAGGACCGTGGTGGCCGCTCGCCTGCCCCTTCAATTCCCTTCTAGCATGCTTATGGAAGGTGTTCCAGGACAATATTCCTGAGTCTTGAATTCCTCCTGATGCAGCCCCTCCTGGGAAACAACTGCTCGTCGTCTGAGTCTCCAAGTGCAGAGACCTCGATGTCAACTGCAGAAATGAAGGGCTGCGTTGAGTTGTCGAGAAGCAAGAACATAGCCAGCGCCTTGTGTTTGGGAGTCAGCAGCTGCTGGACTTTTGCGATTGCTTTCACTGTGCACTGAATGCCAGGACGGCATGTGCACGTTAAAACAGGGAGCTGGGCAAGAGCAGTAATCGAAAGATCACGGCCGTCAGAAAGCAGCTTATATATTGCCCAGAAAAGAGCACTGTTTTTGGAGTGTGCAGTAAAATCGTGTTTCTGGACAAGGGAGGCATAAGTGCGCTGCGCTCCTAAGCTATCTCCCTGCTAAGACACACTGCCAAAGCTTTTCGTTATCATGCAGTCTAGTGCAGACGCACACTACGGCTCTCCGGAGCTGTCCGAAGCCAAGCGCCGGTCGCCGGCGTCTTTCGGCTGAAGCAGCGCTTCGGAGCGTACGGCTGTTGTGTGCGCGAAGCAGCCGCTTCTCCTGCTCCGCGAGCCGGACAGAGGGGTAGCTTGTACGAGGGCGAAGAACGAAGCCGCAGAGCACCGGCCTTCTGCGCGCACCCTAAGGACTGCGAGAGGACCGTGGTGGCCGCTCGCCTGCCTCTTCAATTCCATTCTAGCATCCTTAGGGAAGGTGTTCCAGGACAATTTTCCTGAGTTTTGAATTCGTCCTGATGCAGCCCCTCCTGGGAAACAACTGCTCGTCCTCTGATTCTCCGACATGCAGAGACCTCGATGGCAACTGCAGAAATGAAGGGCTGCGTTGAGTTGTCGAGAAGCAAGAACATAGGCAGCGCCTTGTGTTTGGGAGTCAGCAGCTGCTGGACTTTTGCGATTGCTTTCACTGTGCACTGAATGCCAGGACGGCATGTGCACGTTAAAACAGGGAGCTGGGCAAGAGCAGTAATCGAAAGATCACGGCCGTCAGAAAGCAGTTTATATATTGCCCTGGAAAGAGCAGTGTTTTTGGAGTGTGCAGTAAAATCGTGTTTCTGGACAAGGGAGGCATAAGTGCGCTGCGCTCCTAAGCTATCTCCCTGCGAGACACACTGCCAAAGCTTTTCGTTATCATGCAGTCTAGTGCAGACGCACACTACGGCTCTCCGGAGCTGTCCGAAGCCAAGCGCCGGTGGCCGGCGTCTTTCGGCTGAAGCAGCGCTTCGGAGCGTACGGCTGTTGTGTGCGCGAAGCAGCCGCTTCTCCTGCTCCGCGAGCCGGACAGAGCGGTAGCTTGTACGAGGGCGAAGAACGAAGCCGCAGAGCACCGGCCTTCTGCGCGCACCCTAAGGACTGCTAGAGGACCGTGGTGGCCGCTCGCCTGCCCCTTCAATTCCCTTCTAGCATGCTTATGGAAGGTGTTCCAGGACAATATTCCTGAGTCTTGAATTCCTCCTGATGCAGCCCCTCCTGGGAAACAACTGCTCGTCGTCTGAGTCTCCAAGTGCAGAGACCTCGATGTCAACTGCAGAAATGAAGGGCTGCGTTGAGTTGTCGAGAAGCAAGAACATAGCCAGCGCCTTGTGTTTGGGAGTCAGCAGCTGCTGGACTTTTGCGATTGCTTTCACTGTGCACTGAATGCCAGGACGGCATGTGCACGTTAAAACAGGGAGCTGGGCAAGAGCAGTAATCGAAAGATCACGGCCGTCAGAAAGCAGCTTATATATTGCCCAGAAAAGAGCACTGTTTTTGGAGTGTGCAGTAAAATCGTGTTTCTGGACAAGGGAGGCATAAGTGCGCTGCGCTCCTAAGCTATCTCCCTGCTAAGACACACTGCCAAAGCTTTTCGTTATCATGCAGTCTAGTGCAGACGCACACTACGGCTCTCCGGAGCTGTCCGAAGCCAAGCGCCGGTGGCCGGCGTCTTTCGGCTGAAGCAGCGCTTCGGAGCGTACGGCTGTTGTGTGCGCGAAGCAGCCGCTTCTCCTGCTCCGCGAGCCGGACAGAGCGGTAGCTTGTACGAGGGCGAAGAACGAAGCCGCAGAGCACCGGCCTTCTGCGCGCACCCTAAGGACTGCGAGAGGACCGTGGTGGCCGCTCGCCTGCCTCTTCAATTCCATTCTAGCATGCTTATGCAAGGTGTTCCAGGACAATTTTCCTGAGTTTTGAATTCGTCCTGATGCAGCCCCTCGTTGGAAACTCGTGCTCGTCCTCTGAGTCTCCGAGTGCAGAGACCTCGATGTCAACTGCAGAAATGAAGGGCTGCGTTGAGTTGTCGAGAAGCAAGAACATAGGCAGCGCCTTGTGTTTGGGAGTCAGCAGCTGCTGGACTTTTGCGATTGCTTTCACTGTGCACTGAATGCCAGGACGGCATGTGCACGTTAAAACAGGGAGCTGGGCAGGAGCAGTAATCGAAAGATCACGGCCGTCAGAAAGCAGTTTATATATTGCCCTGGGAAGAGCAGTGTTTTTGGAGTGTGCAGTAAAATCGTGTTTCTGGACAAGGGAGGCATAAGTGCGCTGCGCTCCTAAGCTATCTCCCTGCGAGACACACTGCCAAAGCTTTTCGTTATCATGCAGTCTAGTGCAGACGCACACTACGGCTCTCCGGAGCTGTCCGAAGCCAAGCGCCGGTGGCCGGCGTCTTTCGGCTGAAGCAGCGCTTCGGAGCGTACGGCTGTTGTGTGCGCGAAGCAGCCGCTTCTCCTGCTCCGCGAGCCGGACAGAGCGGTAGCTTGTACGAGGGCGAAGAACGAAGCCGCAGAGCACCGGCCTTCTGCGCGCACCCTAAGGACTGCTAGAGGACCGTGGTGGCCGCTCGCCTGCCCCTTCAATTCCCTTCTAGCATGCTTATGGAAGGTGTTCCAGGACAATATTCCTGAGTCTTGAATTCCTCCTGATGCAGCCCCTCCTGGGAAACAACTGCTCGTCGTCTGAGTCTCCAAGTGCAGAGACCTCGATGTCAACTGCAGAAATGAAGGGCTGCGTTGAGTTGTCGAGAAGCAAGAACATAGGCAGCGCCTTGTGTTTGGAAGTCAGCAGCACCTGGACTTTTGCGATTGCTTTCACTGTGCACTGAATGCCAGGACGGCATGTGCACGTTAAAACAGGGAGCTGGGCAAGAGCAGTAATCGAAAGATCACGGCCGTCAGAAAGCAGCTTATATATTGCCCAGAAAAGAGCACTGTTTTTGGAGTGTGCAGTAAAATCGTGTTTCTGGACAAGGGAGGCATAAGTGCGCTGCGCTCCTAAGCTATCTCCCTGCTAAGACACACTGCCAAAGCTTTTCGTTATCATGCAGTCTAGTGCAGACGCACACTACGGCTCTCCGGAGCTGTCCGAAGCCAAGCGCCGGTGGCCGGCGTCTTTCGGCTGAAGCAGCGCTTCGGAGCGTACGGCTGTTGTGTGCGCGAAGCAGCCGCTTCTCCTGCTCCGCGAGCCGGACAGAGCGGTAGCTTGTACGAGGGCGAAGAACGAAGCCGCAGAGCACCGGCCTTCTGCGCGCACCCTAAGGACTGCTAGAGGACCGTGGTGGCCGCTCGCCTGCCCCTTCAATTCCCTTCTAGCATGCTTATGGAAGGTGTTCCAGGACAATATTCCTGAGTCTTGAATTCCTCCTGATGCAGCCCCTCCTGGGAAACAACTGCTCGTCCTCTGATTCTCCGACATGCAGAGACCTCGATGTCAACTGCAGAAATGAAGGGCTGCGTTGAGTTGTCGAGAAGCAAGAACATAGGCAGCGCCTTGTGTTTGGGAGTCAGCAGCTGCTGGACTTTTGCGATTGCTTTCACTGTGCACTGAATGCCAGGACGGCATGTGCACGTTAAAACAGGGAGCTGGGCAAGAGCAGTAATCGAAAGATCACGGCCGTCAGAAAGCAGCTTATATATTGCCCTGGGAAGAGCAGTGTTTTTGGAGTGTGCAGTAAAATCGTGTTTCTGGACAAGGGAGGCATAAGTGCGCTGCGCTCCTAAGCTATCTCCCTGCGAGACACACTGCCAAAGCTTTTCGTTATCATGCAGTCTAGTGCAGACGCACACTACGGCTCTCCGGAGCTGTCCGAAGCCAAGCGCCGGTGGCCGGCGTCTTTCGGCTGAAGCAGCGCTTCGGAGCGTACGGCTGTTGTGTGCGCGAAGCAGCCGCTTCTCCTGCTCCGCGAGCCGGACAGAGCGGTAGCTTGTACGAGGGCGAAGAACGAAGCCGCAGAGCACCGGCCTTCTGCGCGCACCCTAAGGACTGCTAGAGGACCGTGGTGGCCGCTCGCCTGCCCCTTCAATTCCCTTCTAGCATGCTTATGGAAGGTGTTCCAGGACAATATTCCTGAGTCTTGAATTCCTCCTGATGCAGCCCCTCCTGGGAAACAACTGCTCGTCGTCTGAGTCTCCAAGTGCAGAGACCTCGATGTCAACTGCAGAAATGAAGGGCTGCGTTGAGTTGTCGAGAAGCAAGAACATAGGCAGCGCCTTGTGTTTGGGAGTCAGCAGCTGCTGGACTTTTGCGATTGCTTTCACTGTGCACTGAATGCCAGGACGGCATGTGCACGTTAAAACAGGGAGCTGGGCAAGAGCAGTAATCGAAAGATCACGGCCGTCAGAAAGCAGCTTATATATTGCCCAGAAAAGAGCACTGTTTTTGGAGTGTGCAGTAAAATCGTGTTTCTGGACAAGGGAGGCATAAGTGCGCTGCGCTCCTAAGCTATCTCCCTGCTAAGACACACTGCCAAAGCTTTTCGTTATCATGCAGTCTAGTGCAGACGCACACTACGGCTCTCCGGAGCTGTCCGAAGCCAAGCGCCGGTGGCCGGCGTCTTTCGGCTGAAGCAGCGCTTCGGAGCGTACGGCTGTTGTGTGCGCGAAGCAGCCGCTTCTCCTGCTCCGCGAGCCGGACAGAGGGGTAGCTTGTACGAGGGCGAAGAACGAAGCCGCAGAGCACCGGCCTTCTGCGCGCACCCTAAGGACTGCGAGAGGACCGTGGTGGCCGCTCGCCTGCCTCTTCAATTCCATTCTAGCATCCTTATGGAAGGTGTTCCAGGACAATTTTCCTGAGTTTTGAATTCGTCCTGATGCAGCCCCACGTTGGAAACTCGTGCTCGTCCTCTGAGTCTCCGAGTGCAGAGACCTCGATGTCAACTGCAGAAATGAAGGGCTGCGTTGAGTTGTCGAGAAGCAAGAACATAGGCAGCGCCTTGTGTTTGGGAGTCAGCAGCTGCTGGACTTTTGCGATTGCTTTCACTGTGCACTGAATGCCAGGACGGCATGTGCACGTTAAAACAGGGAGCTGGGCAAGAGCAGTAATCGAAAGATCACGGCCGTCAGAAAGCAGTTTATATATTGCCCTGGGAAGAGTACTGTTTTTGGAGTGTGCAGTAAAATCGTGTTTCTGGACAAGGGAGGCATAAGTGCGCTGCGCTCCTAAGCTATCTCCCTGCGAGACACACTGTCAAAGCTTTTCGTTATCATGCAGTCTAGTGCAGACGCACACTACGGCTCTCCGGAGCTGTCCGAAGCCAAGCGCCGGTGGCCGGCGTCTTTCGGCTGAAGCAGCGCTTCGGAGCGTACGGCTGTTGTGTGCGCGAAGCAGCCGCTTCTCCTGCTCCGCGAGCCGGACAGAGCGGTAGCTTGTACGAGGGCGAAGAACGAAGCCGCAGAGCACCGGCCTTCTGCGCGCACCCTAAGGACTTCTAGAGGACCGTGGTGGCCGCTCGCCTGCCTCTTCAATTCCATTCTAGCATCCTTATGGAAGGTGTTCCAGGACAATTTTCCTGAGTTTTGAATTCGTCCTGATGCAGCCCCACGTTGGAAACTCGTGCTCGTTCTCTGAGTCTCCGAGTGCAGAGACCTCGATGGCAACTGCAGAAATGAAGGGCTGCGTTGAGTTGTCGAGAAGCAAGAACATAGCCAGCGCCTTGTGTTTGGGAGTCAGCAGCTGCTGGACTTTTGCGATTGCTTTCACTGTGCACTGAATGCCAGGACGGCATGTGCACGTTAAAACAGGGAGCTGGGCAAGAGCAGTAATCGAAAGATCACGGCCGTCAGAAAGCAGCTTATATATTGCCCAGAAAAGAGCACTGTTTTTGGAGTGTGCAGTAAAATCGTGTTTCTGGACAAGGGAGGCATAAGTGCGCTGCGCTCCTAAGCTATCTCCCTGCTAAGACACACTGCCAAAGCTTTTCGTTATCATGCAGTCTAGTGCAGACGCACACTACGGCTCTCCGGAGCTGTCCGAAGCCAAGCGCCGGTCGCCGGCGTCTTTCGGCTGAAGCAGCGCTTCGGAGCGTACGGCTGTTGTGTGCGCGAAGCAGCCGCTTCTCCTGCTCCGCGAGCCGGACAGAGCGGTAGCTTGTACGAGGGCGAAGAACGAAGCCGCAGAGCACCGGCCTTCTGCGCGCACCCTAAGGACTGCGAGAGGACCGTGGTGGCCGCTCGCCTGCCTCTTCAATTCCATTCTAGCATGCTTATGCAAGGTGTTCCAGGACAATTTTCCTGAGTTTTGAATTCGTCCTGATGCAGCCCCACGTTGGAAACTCGTGCTCGTCCTCTGAGTCTCCGAGTGCAGAGACCTCGATGGCAACTGCAGAAATGAAGGGCTGCGTTGAGTTGTCGAGAAGCAAGAACATAGGCAGCGCCTTGTGTTTGGGAGTCAGCAGCTGCTGGACTTTTGCGATTGCTTTCACTGTGCACTGAATGCCAGGACGGCATGTGCACGTTAAAACAGGGAGCTGGGCAAGAGCAGTAATCGAAAGATCACGGCCGTCAGAAAGCAGTTTATATATTGCCCTGGGAAGAGCAGTGTTTTTGGAGTGTGCAGTAAAATCGTGTTTCTGGACAAGGGAGGCATAAGTGCGCTGCGCTCCTAAGCTATCTCCCTGCGAGACACACTGCCAAAGCTTTTCGTTATCATGCAGTCTAGTGCAGACGCACACTACGGCTCTCCGGAGCTCTCCGAAGCCAAGCGCCGGTGGCCGGCGTCTTTCGGCTGAAGCAGCGCTTCGGAGCGTACGGCTGTTGTGTGCGCGAAGCAGTCGCTTCTCCTGCTCCGCGAGCCGGACAGAGCGGTAGCTTGTACGAGGGCGAAGAACGAAGCCGCAGAGCACCGGCCTTCTGCGCGCACCCTAAGGACTGCTAGAGGACCGTGGTGGCCGCTCGCCTGCCCCTTCAATTCCCTTCTAGCATGCTTATGGAAGGTGTTCCAGGACAATATTCCTGAGTCTTGAATTCCTCCTGATGCAGCCCCTCCTGGGAAACAACTGCTCGTCGTCTGAGTCTCCAAGTGCAGAGACCTCGATGTCAACTGCAGAAATGAAGGGCTGCGTTGAGTTGTCGAGAAGCAAGAACATAGCCAGCGCCTTGTGTTTGGGAGTCAGCAGCTGCTGGACTTTTGCGATTGCTTTCACTGTGCACTGAATGCCAGGACGGCATGTGCACGTTAAAACAGGGAGCTGGGCAAGAGCAGTAATCGAAAGATCACGGCCGTCAGAAAGCAGCTTATATATTGCCCAGAAAAGAGCACTGTTTTTGGAGTGTGCAGTAAAATCGTGTTTCTGGACAAGGGAGGCATAAGTGCGCTGCGCTCCTAAGCTATCTCCCTGCTAAGACACACTGCCAAAGCTTTTCGTTATCATGCAGTCTAGTGCAGACGCACACTACGGCTCTCCGGAGCTGTCCGAAGCCAAGCGCCGGTCGCCGGCGTCTTTCGGCTGAAGCAGCGCTTCGGAGCGTACGGCTGTTGTGTGCGCGAAGCAGCCGCTTCTCCTGCTCCGCGAGCCGGACAGAGCGGTAGCTTGTACGAGGGCGAAGAACGAAGCCGCAGAGCACCGGCCTTCTGCGCGCACCCTAAGGACTGCGAGAGGACCGTGGTGGCCGCTCGCCTGCCTCTTCAATTCCATTCTAGCATGCTTATGCAAGGTGTTCCAGGACAATTTTCCTGAGTTTTGAATTCGTCCTGATGCAGCCCCACGTTGGAAACTCGTGCTCGTCCTCTGAGTCTCCGAGTGCAGAGACCTCGATGGCAACTGCAGAAATGAAGGGCTGCGTTGAGTTGTCGAGAAGCAAGAACATAGGCAGCGCCTTGTGTTTGGGAGTCAGCAGCTGCTGGACTTTTGCGATTGCTTTCACTGTGCACTGAATGCCAGGACGGCATGTGCACGTTAAAACAGGGAGCTGGGCAAGAGCAGTAATCGAAAGATCACGGCCGTCAGAAAGCAGTTTATATATTGCCCTGGAAAGAGCAGTGTTTTTGGAGTGTGCAGTAAAATCGTGTTTCTGGACAAGGGAGGCATAAGTGCGCTGCGCTCCTAAGCTATCTCCCTGCGAGACACACTGTCAAAGCTTTTCGTTATCATGCAGTCTAGTGCAGACGCACACTACGGCTCTCCGGAGCTGTCCGAAGCCAAGCGCCGGTGGCCGGCGTCTTTCGGCTGAAGCAGCGCTTCGGAGCGTACGGCTGTTGTGTGCGCGAAGCAGCCGCTGCTCCTGCTCCGCGAGCCGGACAGAGCGGTAGCTTGTACGAGAGCGAAGAACGAAGCCGCAGAGCACCGGCCTTCTGCGCGCACCCTAAGGACTGCGAGAGGACCGTGGTGGCCGCTCGCCTGCCTCTTCAATTCCATTCTAGCATCCTTATGCAAGGTGTTCCAGGACAATTTTCCTGAGTTTTGAATTCGTCCTGATGCAGCCCCTCGTTGGAAACTCGTGCTCGTCCTCTGAGTCTCCGAGTGCAGAGACCTCGATGTCAACTGCAGAAATGAAGGGCTGCGTTGAGTTGTCGAGAAGCAAGAACATAGGCAGCGCCTTGTGTTTGGGAGTCAGCAGCTGCTGGACTTTTGCGATTGCTTTCACTGTGCACTGAATGCCTGCACGGCATGTGCACGTTAAAACAGGGAGCTGGGCAAGAGCAGTAATCGAAAGATCACGGCCGTCAGAAAGCAGTTTATATATTGCCCTGGAAAGAGCAGTGTTTTTGGAGTGTGCAGTAAAATCGTGTTTCTGGACAAGGGAGGCATAAGTGCGCTGCGCTCCTAAGCTATCTCCCTGCGAGACACACTGCCAAAGCTTTTCGTTATCATGCAGTCTAGTGCAGACGCACACTACGGCTCTCCGGAGCTGTCCGAAGCCAAGCGCCGGTGGCCGGCGTCTTTCGGCTGAAGCAGCGCTTCGGAGCGTACGGCTGTTGTGTGCGCGAAGCAGCCGCTTCTCCTGCTCCGCGAGCCGGACAGAGCGGTAGCTTGTACGAGGGCGAAGAACGAAGCCGCAGAGCACCGGCCTTGTGCGCGCACCCTAAGGACTGCTAGAGGACCGTAGTGGCCGCTCGCCTGCCCCTTCAATTCCATTCTAGCATGCTTATGGAAGGTGTTCCAGGACAATATTCCTGAGTCTTGAATTCCTCCTGATGCAGCCCCTCGTGGGAAACAACTGCTCGTCGTCTGAGTCTCCAAGTGCAGAGACCTCGATGTCAACTGCAGAAATGAAGGGCTGCGTTGAGTTGTCGAGAAGCAAGAACATAGCCAGCGCCTTGTGTTTGGGAGTCAGCAGCTGCTGGACTTTTGCGATTGCTTTCACTGTGCACTGAATGCCAGGACGGCATGTGCACGTTAAAACAGGGAGCTGGGCAAGAGCAGTAATCGAAAGATCACGGCCGTCAGAAAGCAGCTTATATATTGCCCAGAAAAGAGCACTGTTTTTGGAGTGTGCAGTAAAATCGTGTTTCTGGACAAGGGAGGCATAAGTGCGCTGCGCTCCTAAGCTATCTCCCTGCTAAGACACACTGCCAAAGCTTTTCGTTATCATGCAGTCTAGTGCAGACGCACACTACGGCTCTCCGGAGCTGTCCGAAGCCAAGCGCCGGTGGCCGGCGTCTTTCGGCTGAAGCAGCGCTTCGGAGCGTACGGCTGTTGTGTGCGCGAAGCAGCCGCTTCTCCTGCTCCGCGAGCCGGACAGAGGGGTAGCTTGTACGAGGGCGAAGAACGAAGCCGCAGAGCACCGGCCTTCTGCGCGCACCCTAAGGACTGCGAGAGGACCGTGGTGGCCGCTCGCCTGCCTCTTCAATTCCATTCTAGCATCCTTAGGGAAGGTGTTCCAGGACAATTTTCCTGAGTTTTGAATTCGTCCTGATGCAGCCCCACGTTGGAAACTCGTGCTCGTCCTCTGAGTCTCCGAGTGCAGAGACCTCGATGGCAACTGCAGAAATGAAGGGCTGCGTTGAGTTGTCGAGAAGCAAGAACATAGGCAGCGCCTTGTGTTTGGGAGTCAGCAGCTGCTGGACTTTTGCGATTGCTTTCACTGTGCACTGAATGCCAGGACGGCATGTGCACGTTAAAACAGGGAGCTGGGCAAGAGCAGTAATCGAAAGATCACGGCCGTCAGAAAGCAGTTTATATATTGCCCTGGAAAGAGCAGTGTTTTTGGAGTGTGCAGTAAAATCGTGTTTCTGGACAAGGGAGGCATAAGTGCGCTGCGCTCCTAAGCTATCTCCCTGCGAGACACACTGCCAAAGCTTTTCGTTATCATGCAGTCTAGTGCAGACGCACACTACGGCTCTCCGGAGCTCTCCGAAGCCAAGCGCCGGTGGCCGGCGTCTTTCGGCTGAAGCAGCGCTTCGGAGCGTACGGCTGTTGTGTGCGCGAAGCAGCCGCTTCTCCTGCTCCGCGAGCCGGACAGAGCGGTAGCTTGTACGAGGGCGAAGAACGAAGCCGCAGAGCACCGGGCTTCTGCGCGCACCCTAAGGACTGCTAGAGGACCGTGGTGGCCGCTCGCCTGCCCCTTCAATTCCCTTCTAGCATGCTTATGGAAGGTGTTCCAGGACAATATTCCTGAGTCTTGAATTCCTCCTGATGCAGCCCCTCCTGGGAAACAACTGCTCGTCGTCTGAGTCTCCAAGTGCAGAGACCTCGATGTCAACTGCAGAAATGAAGGGCTGCGTTGAGTTGTCGAGAAGCAAGAACATAGCCAGCGCCTTGTGTTTGGGAGTCAGCAGGTGCTGGACTTTTGCGATTGCTTTCACTGTGCACTGAATGCCAGGACGGCATGTGCACGTTAAAACAGGGAGCTGGGCAAGAGCAGTAATCGAAAGATCACGGCCGTCAGAAAGCAGCTTATATATTGCCCAGAAAAGAGCACTGTTTTTGGAGTGTGCAGTAAAATCGTGTTTCTGGACAAGGGAGGCATAAGTGCGCTGCGCTCCTAAGCTATCTCCCTGCTAAGACACACTGCCAAAGCTTTTCGTTATCATGCAGTCTAGTGCAGACGCACACTACGGCTCTCCGGAGCTGTCCGAAGCCAAGCGCCGGTGGCCGGCGTCTTTCGGCTGAAGCAGCGCTTCGGAGCGTACGGCTGTTGTGTGCGCGAAGCAGCCGCTTCTCCTGCTCCGCGAGCCGGACAGAGCGGTAGCTTGTACGAGGGCGAAGAACGAAGCCGCAGAGCACCGGCCTTCTGCGCGCACCCTAAGGACTGCGAGAGGACCGTGGTGGCCGCTCGCCTGCCTCTTCAATTCCATTCTAGCATGCTTATGCAAGGTGTTCCAGGACAATTTTCCTGAGTTTTGAATTCGTCCTGATGCAGCCCCTCGTTGGAAACTCGTGCTCGTCCTCTGAGTCTCCGAGTGCAGAGACCTCGATGTCAACTGCAGAAATGAAGGGCTGCGTTGAGTTGTCGAGAAGCAAGAACATAGGCAGCGCCTTGTGTTTGGGAGTCAGCAGCTGCTGGACTTTTGCGATTGCTTTCACTGTGCACTGAATGCCAGGACGGCATGTGCACGTTAAAACAGGGAGCTGGGCAAGAGCAGTAATCGAAAGATCACGGCCGTCAGAAAGCAGTTTATATATTGCCCTGGGAAGAGCAGTGTTTTTGGAGTGTGCAGTAAAATCGTGTTTCTGGACAAGGGAGGCATAAGTGCGCTGCGCTCCTAAGCTATCTCCCTGCGAGACACACTGCCAAAGCTTTTCGTTATCATGCAGTCTAGTGCAGACGCACACTACGGCTCTCCGGAGCTGTCCGAAGCCAAGCGCCGGTGGCCGGCGTCTTTCGGCTGAAGCAGCGCTTCGGAGCGTACGGCTGTTGTGTGCGCGAAGCAGCCGCTTCTCCTGCTCCGCGAGCCGGACAGAGCGGTAGCTTGTACGAGGGCGAAGAACGAAGCCGCAGAGCACCGGCCTTCTGCGCGCACCCTAAGGACTGCTAGAGGACCGTGGTGGCCGCTCGCCTGCCCCTTCAATTCCCTTCTAGCATGCTTATGGAAGGTGTTCCAGGACAATATTCCTGAGTCTTGAATTCCTCCTGATGCAGCCCCTCCTGGGAAACAACTGCTCGTCGTCTGAGTCTCCAAGTGCAGAGACCTCGATGTCAACTGCAGAAATGAAGGGCTGCGTTGAGTTGTCGAGAAGCAAGAACATAGGCAGCGCCTTGTGTTTGGAAGTCAGCAGCACCTGGACTTTTGCGATTGCTTTCACTGTGCACTGAATGCCAGGACGGCATGTGCACGTTAAAACAGGGAGCTGGGCAAGAGCAGTAATCGAAAGATCACGGCCGTCAGAAAGCAGCTTATATATTGCCCAGAAAAGAGCACTGTTTTTGGAGTGTGCAGTAAAATCGTGTTTCTGGACAAGGGAGGCATAAGTGCGCTGCGCTCCTAAGCTATCTCCCTGCTAAGACACACTGCCAAAGCTTTTCGTTATCATGCAGTCTAGTGCAGACGCACACTACGGCTCTCCGGAGCTGTCCGAAGCCAAGCGCCGGTGGCCGGCGTCTTTCGGCTGAAGCAGCGCTTCGGAGCGTACGGCTGTTGTGTGCGCGAAGCAGCCGCTTCTCCTGCTCCGCGAGCCGGACAGAGCGGTAGCTTGTACGAGGGCGAAGAACGAAGCCGCAGAGCACCGGCCTTCTGCGCGCACCCTAAGGACTGCGAGAGGACCGTGGTGGCCGCTCGCCTGCCTCTTCAATTCCATTCTAGCATCCTTATGGAAGGTGTTCCAGGACAATTTTCCTGAGTTTTGAATTCGTCCTGATGCAGCCCCTCGTTGGAAACTCGTGCTCGTCCTCTGAGTCTCCGAGTGCAGAGACCTCGATGTCAACTGCAGAAATGAAGGGCTGCGTTGAGTTGTCAAGAAGCAAGAACATAGGCAGCGCCTTGTGTTTGGGAGTCAGCAGGTGCTGGACTTTTGCGATTGCTTTCACTGTGCACTGAATGCCAGGACGGCATGTGCACGTTAAAACAGGGAGCTGGGCAAGAGCAGTAATCGAAAGATCACGGCCGTCAGAAAGCAGTTTATATATTGCCCTGGGAAGAGTACTGTTTTTGGAGTGTGCAGTAAAATCGTGTTTCTGGACAAGGGAGGCATAAGTGCGCTGCGCTCCTAAGCTATCTCCCTGCGAGACACACTGTCAAAGCTTTTCGTTATCATGCAGTCTAGTGCAGACGCACACTACGGCTCTCCGGAGCTGTCCGAAGCCAAGCGCCGGTGGCCGGCGTCTTTCGGCTGAAGCAGCGCTTCGGAGCGTACGGCTGTTGTGTGCGCGAAGCAGCCGCTTCTCCTGCTCCGCGAGCCGGACAGAGGGGTAGCTTGTACGAGGGCGAAGAACGAAGCCGCAGAGCACCGGCCTTCTGCGCGCACCCTAAGGACTGCGAGAGGACCGTGGTGGCCGCTCGCCTGCCTCTTCAATTCCATTCTAGCATCCTTAGGGAAGGTGTTCCAGGACAATTTTCCTGAGTTTTGAATTCGTCCTGATGCAGCCCCTCCTGGGAAACAACTGCTCGTCCTCTGATTCTCCGACATGCAGAGACCTCGATGGCAACTGCAGAAATGAAGGGCTGCGTTGAGTTGTCGAGAAGCAAGAACATAGGCAGCGCCTTGTGTTTGGGAGTCAGCAGCTGCTGGACTTTTGCGATTGCTTTCACTGTGCACTGAATGCCAGGACGGCATGTGCACGTTAAAACAGGGAGCTGGGCAAGAGCAGTAATCGAAAGATCACGGCCGTCAGAAAGCAGTTTATATATTGCCCTGGAAAGAGCAGTGTTTTTGGAGTGTGCAGTAAAATCGTGTTTCTGGACAAGGGAGGCATAAGTGCGCTGCGCTCCTAAGCTATCTCCCTGCGAGACACACTGCCAAAGCTTTTCGTTATCATGCAGTCTAGTGCAGACGCACACTACGGCTCTCCGGAGCTGTCCGAAGCCAAGCGCCGGTGGCCGGCGTCTTTCGGCTGAAGCAGCGCTTCGGAGCGTACGGCTGTTGTGTGCGCGAAGCAGCCGCTTCTCCTGCTCCGCGAGCCGGACAGAGCGGTAGCTTGTACGAGGGCGAAGAACGAAGCCGCAGAGCACCGGCCTTCTGCGCGCACCCTAAGGACTGCTAGAGGACCGTGGTGGCCGCTCGCCTGCCCCTTCAATTCCCTTCTAGCATGCTTATGGAAGGTGTTCCAGGACAATATTCCTGAGTCTTGAATTCCTCCTGATGCAGCCCCTCCTGGGAAACAACTGCTCGTCGTCTGAGTCTCCAAGTGCAGAGACCTCGATGTCAACTGCAGAAATGAAGGGCTGCGTTGAGTTGTCGAGAAGCAAGAACATAGCCAGCGCCTTGTGTTTGGGAGTCAGCAGCTGCTGGACTTTTGCGATTGCTTTCACTGTGCACTGAATGCCAGGACGGCATGTGCACGTTAAAACAGGGAGCTGGGCAAGAGCAGTAATCGAAAGATCACGGCCGTCAGAAAGCAGCTTATATATTGCCCAGAAAAGAGCACTGTTTTTGGAGTGTGCAGTAAAATCGTGTTTCTGGACAAGGGAGGCATAAGTGCGCTGCGCTCCTAAGCTATCTCCCTGCTAAGACACACTGCCAAAGCTTTTCGTTATCATGCAGTCTAGTGCAGACGCACACTACGGCTCTCCGGAGCTGTCCGAAGCCAAGCGCCGGTGGCCGGCGTCTTTCGGCTGAAGCAGCGCTTCGGAGCGTACGGCTGTTGTGTGCGCGAAGCAGCCGCTTCTCCTGCTCCGCGAGCCGGACAGAGCGGTAGCTTGTACGAGGGCGAAGAACGAAGCCGCAGAGCACCGGCCTTCTGCGCGCACCCTAAGGACTGCGAGAGGACCGTGGTGGCCGCTCGCCTGCCTCTTCAATTCCATTCTAGCATGCTTATGCAAGGTGTTCCAGGACAATTTTCCTGAGTTTTGAATTCGTCCTGATGCAGCCCCTCGTTGGAAACTCGTGCTCGTCCTCTGAGTCTCCGAGTGCAGAGACCTCGATGTCAACTGCAGAAATGAAGGGCTGCGTTGAGTTGTCGAGAAGCAAGAACATAGGCAGCGCCTTGTGTTTGGGAGTCAGCAGCTGCTGGACTTTTGCGATTGCTTTCACTGTGCACTGAATGCCAGGACGGCATGTGCACGTTAAAACAGGGAGCTGGGCAAGAGCAGTAATCGAAAGATCACGGCCGTCAGAAAGCAGTTTATATATTGCCCTGGGAAGAGCAGTGTTTTTGGAGTGTGCAGTAAAATCGTGTTTCTGGACAAGGGAGGCATAAGTGCGCTGCGCTCCTAAGCTATCTCCCTGCGAGACACACTGCCAAAGCTTTTCGTTATCATGCAGTCTAGTGCAGACGCACACTACGGCTCTCCGGAGCTGTCCGAAGCCAAGCGCCGGTGGCCGGCGTCTTTCGGCTGAAGCAGCGCTTCGGAGCGTACGGCTGTTGTGTGCGCGAAGCAGCCGCTTCTCCTGCTCCGCGAGCCGGACAGAGCGGTAGCTTGTACGAGGGCGAAGAACGAAGCCGCAGAGCACCGGCCTTCTGCGCGCACCCTAAGGACTGCTAGAGGACCGTGGTGGCCGCTCGCCTGCCCCTTCAATTCCCTTCTAGCATGCTTATGGAAGGTGTTCCAGGACAATATTCCTGAGTCTTGAATTCCTCCTGATGCAGCCCCTCCTGGGAAACAACTGCTCGTCGTCTGAGTCTCCAAGTGCAGAGACCTCGATGTCAACTGCAGAAATGAAGGGCTGCGTTGAGTTGTCGAGAAGCAAGAACATAGGCAGCGCCTTGTGTTTGGAAGTCAGCAGCACCTGGACTTTTGCGATTGCTTTCACTGTGCACTGAATGCCAGGACGGCATGTGCACGTTAAAACAGGGAGCTGGGCAAGAGCAGTAATCGAAAGATCACGGCCGTCAGAAAGCAGCTTATATATTGCCCAGAAAAGAGCACTGTTTTTGGAGTGTGCAGTAAAATCGTGTTTCTGGACAAGGGAGGCATAAGTGCGCTGCGCTCCTAAGCTATCTCCCTGCTAAGACACACTGCCAAAGCTTTTCGTTATCATGCAGTCTAGTGCAGACGCACACTACGGCTCTCCGGAGCTGTCCGAAGCCAAGCGCCGGTGGCCGGCGTCTTTCGGCTGAAGCAGCGCTTCGGAGCGTACGGCTGTTGTGTGCGCGAAGCAGCCGCTTCTCCTGCTCCGCGAGCCGGACAGAGCGGTAGCTTGTACGAGGGCGAAGAACGAAGCCGCAGAGCACCGGCCTTCTGCGCGCACCCTAAGGACTGCGAGAGGACCGTGGTGGCCGCTCGCCTGCCTCTTCAATTCCATTCTAGCATCCTTATGGAAGGTGTTCCAGGACAATTTTCCTGAGTTTTGAATTCCTCCTGATGCAGCCCCTCGTTGGAAACTCGTGCTCGTCCTCTGAGTCTCCGAGTGCAGAGACCTCGATGTCAACTGCAGAAATGAAGGGCTGCGTTGAGTTGTCAAGAAGCAAGAACATAGGCAGCGCCTTGTGTTTGGGAGTCAGCAGGTGCTGGACTTTTGCGATTGCTTTCACTGTGCACTGAATGCCAGGACGGCATGTGCACGTTAAAACAGGGAGCTGGGCAAGAGCAGTAATCGAAAGATCACGGCCGTCAGAAAGCAGTTTATATATTGCCCTGGGAAGAGTACTGTTTTTGGAGTGTGCAGTAAAATCGTGTTTCTGGACAAGGGAGGCATAAGTGCGCTGCGCTCCTAAGCTATCTCCCTGCGAGACACACTGTCAAAGCTTTTCGTTATCATGCAGTCTAGTGCAGACGCACACTACGGCTCTCCGGAGCTGTCCGAAGCCAAGCGCCGGTGGCCGGCGTCTTTCGGCTGAAGCAGCGCTTCGGAGCGTACGGCTGTTGTGTGCGCGAAGCAGCCGCTTCTCCTGCTCCGCGAGCCGGACAGAGGGGTAGCTTGTACGAGGGCGAAGAACGAAGCCGCAGAGCACCGGCCTTCTGCGCGCACCCTAAGGACTGCGAGAGGACCGTGGTGGCCGCTCGCCTGCCTCTTCAATTCCATTCTAGCATCCTTAGGGAAGGTGTTCCAGGACAATTTTCCTGAGTTTTGAATTCGTCCTGATGCAGCCCCTCCTGGGAAACAACTGCTCGTCCTCTGATTCTCCGACATGCAGAGACCTCGATGGCAACTGCAGAAATGAAGGGCTGCGTTGAGTTGTCGAGAAGCAAGAACATAGGCAGCGCCTTGTGTTTGGGAGTCAGCAGCTGCTGGACTTTTGCGATTGCTTTCACTGTGCACTGAATGCCAGGACGGCATGTGCACGTTAAAACAGGGAGCTGGGCAAGAGCAGTAATCGAAAGATCACGGCCGTCAGAAAGCAGTTTATATATTGCCCTGGAAAGAGCAGTGTTTTTGGAGTGTGCAGTAAAATCGTGTTTCTGGACAAGGGAGGCATAAGTGCGCTGCGCTCCTAAGCTATCTCCCTGCGAGACACACTGCCAAAGCTTTTCGTTATCATGCAGTCTAGTGCAGACGCACACTACGGCTCTCCGGAGCTGTCCGAAGCCAAGCGCCGGTGGCCGGCGTCTTTCGGCTGAAGCAGCGCTTCGGAGCGTACGGCTGTTGTGTGCGCGAAGCAGCCGCTTCTCCTGCTCCGCGAGCCGGACAGAGCGGTAGCTTGTACGAGGGCGAAGAACGAAGCCGCAGAGCACCGGCCTTCTGCGCGCACCCTAAGGACTGCTAGAGGACCGTGGTGGCCGCTCGCCTGCCCCTTCAATTCCCTTCTAGCATGCTTATGGAAGGTGTTCCAGGACAATATTCCTGAGTCTTGAATTCCTCCTGATGCAGCCCCTCCTGGGAAACAACTGCTCGTCGTCTGAGTCTCCAAGTGCAGAGACCTCGATGTCAACTGCAGAAATGAAGGGCTGCGTTGAGTTGTCGAGAAGCAAGAACATAGCCAGCGCCTTGTGTTTGGGAGTCAGCAGGTGCTGGACTTTTGCGATTGCTTTCACTGTGCACTGAATGCCAGGACGGCATGTGCACGTTAAAACAGGGAGCTGGGCAAGAGCAGTAATCGAAAGATCACGGCCGTCAGAAAGCAGCTTATATATTGCCCAGAAAAGAGCACTGTTTTTGGAGTGTGCAGTAAAATCGTGTTTCTGGACAAGGGAGGCATAAGTGCGCTGCGCTCCTAAGCTATCTCCCTGCTAAGACACACTGCCAAAGCTTTTCGTTATCATGCAGTCTAGTGCAGACGCACACTACGGCTCTCCGGAGCTGTCCGAAGCCAAGCGCCGGTGGCCGGCGTCTTTCGGCTGAAGCAGCGCTTCGGAGCGTACGGCTGTTGTGTGCGCGAAGCAGCCGCTTCTCCTGCTCCGCGAGCCGGACAGAGCGGTAGCTTGTACGAGGGCGAAGAACGAAGCCGCAGAGCACCGGCCTTCTGCGCGCACCCTAAGGACTGCGAGAGGACCGTGGTGGCCGCTCGCCTGCCTCTTCAATTCCATTCTAGCATGCTTATGCAAGGTGTTCCAGGACAATTTTCCTGAGTTTTGAATTCGTCCTGATGCAGCCCCTCGTTGGAAACTCGTGCTCGTCCTCTGAGTCTCCGAGTGCAGAGACCTCGATGTCAACTGCAGAAATGAAGGGCTGCGTTGAGTTGTCGAGAAGCAAGAACATAGGCAGCGCCTTGTGTTTGGGAGTCAGCAGCTGCTGGACTTTTGCGATTGCTTTCACTGTGCACTGAATGCCAGGACGGCATGTGCACGTTAAAACAGGGAGCTGGGCAAGAGCAGTAATCGAAAGATCACGGCCGTCAGAAAGCAGTTTATATATTGCCCTGGGAAGAGCAGTGTTTTTGGAGTGTGCAGTAAAATCGTGTTTCTGGACAAGGGAGGCATAAGTGCGCTGCGCTCCTAAGCTATCTCCCTGCGAGACACACTGCCAAAGCTTTTCGTTATCATGCAGTCTAGTGCAGACGCACACTACGGCTCTCCGGAGCTGTCCGAAGCCAAGCGCCGGTGGCCGGCGTCTTTCGGCTGAAGCAGCGCTTCGGAGCGTACGGCTGTTGTGTGCGCGAAGCAGCCGCTTCTCCTGCTCCGCGAGCCGGACAGAGCGGTAGCTTGTACGAGGGCGAAGAACGAAGCCGCAGAGCACCGGCCTTCTGCGCGCACCCTAAGGACTGCTAGAGGACCGTGGTGGCCGCTCGCCTGCCCCTTCAATTCCCTTCTAGCATGCTTATGGAAGGTGTTCCAGGACAATATTCCTGAGTCTTGAATTCCTCCTGATGCAGCCCCTCCTGGGAAACAACTGCTCGTCGTCTGAGTCTCCAAGTGCAGAGACCTCGATGTCAACTGCAGAAATGAAGGGCTGCGTTGAGTTGTCGAGAAGCAAGAACATAGGCAGCGCCTTGTGTTTGGGAGTCAGCAGCTGCTGGACTTTTGCGATTGCTTTCACTGTGCACTGAATGCCAGGACGGCATGTGCACGTTAAAACAGGGAGCTGGGCAAGAGCAGTAATCGAAAGATCACGGCCGTCAGAAAGCAGCTTATATATTGCCCAGAAAAGAGCACTGTTTTTGGAGTGTGCAGTAAAATCGTGTTTCTGGACAAGGGAGGCATAAGTGCGCTGCGCTCCTAAGCTATCTCCCTGCTAAGACACACTGCCAAAGCTTTTCGTTATCATGCAGTCTAGTGCAGACGCACACTACGGCTCTCCGGAGCTGTCCGAAGCCAAGCGCCGGTGGCCGGCGTCTTTCGGCTGAAGCAGCGCTTCGGAGCGTACGGCTGTTGTGTGCGCGAAGCAGCCGCTTCTCCTGCTCCGCGAGCCGGACAGAGCGGTAGCTTGTACGAGGGCGAAGAACGAAGCCGCAGAGCACCGGCCTTCTGCGCGCACCCTAAGGACTGCGAGAGGACCGTGGTGGCCGCTCGCCTGCCTCTTCAATTCCATTCTAGCATCCTTATGGAAGGTGTTCCAGGACAATTTTCCTGAGTTTTGAATTCCTCCTGATGCAGCCCCTCGTTGGAAACTCGTGCTCGTCCTCTGAGTCTCCGAGTGCAGAGACCTCGATGTCAACTGCAGAAATGAAGGGCTGCGTTGAGTTGTCGAGAAGCAAGAACATAGGCAGCGCCTTGTGTTTGGGAGTCAGCAGCTGCTGGACTTTTGCGATTGCTTTCACTGTGCACTGAATGCCAGGACGGCATGTGCACGTTAAAACAGGGAGCTGGGCAAGAGCAGTAATCGAAAGATCACGGCCGTCAGAAAGCAGTTTATATATTGCCCTGGGAAGAGTACTGTTTTTGGAGTGTGCAGTAAAATCGTGTTTCTGGACAAGGGAGGCATAAGTGCGCTGCGCTCCTAAGCTATCTCCCTGCGAGACACACTGTCAAAGCTTTTCGTTATCATGCAGTCTAGTGCAGACGCACACTACGGCTCTCCGGAGCTGTCCGAAGCCAAGCGCCGGTGGCCGGCGTCTTTCGGCTGAAGCAGCGCTTCGGAGCGTACGGCTGTTGTGTGCGCGAAGCAGCCGCTTCTCCTGCTCCGCGAGCCGGACAGAGGGGTAGCTTGTACGAGGGCGAAGAACGAAGCCGCAGAGCACCGGCCTTCTGCGCGCACCCTAAGGACTGCGAGAGGACCGTGGTGGCCGCTCGCCTGCCTCTTCAATTCCATTCTAGCATCCTTAGGGAAGGTGTTCCAGGACAATTTTCCTGAGTTTTGAATTCGTCCTGATGCAGCCCCTCCTGGGAAACAACTGCTCGTCCTCTGATTCTCCGACATGCAGAGACCTCGATGGCAACTGCAGAAATGAAGGGCTGCGTTGAGTTGTCGAGAAGCAAGAACATAGGCAGCGCCTTGTGTTTGGGAGTCAGCAGCTGCTGGACTTTTGCGATTGCTTTCACTGTGCACTGAATGCCAGGACGGCATGTGCACGTTAAAACAGGGAGCTGGGCAAGAGCAGTAATCGAAAGATCACGGCCGTCAGAAAGCAGTTTATATATTGCCCTGGAAAGAGCAGTGTTTTTGGAGTGTGCAGTAAAATCGTGTTTCTGGACAAGGGAGGCATAAGTGCGCTGCGCTCCTAAGCTATCTCCCTGCGAGACACACTGCCAAAGCTTTTCGTTATCATGCAGTCTAGTGCAGACGCACACTACGGCTCTCCGGAGCTGTCCGAAGCCAAGCGCCGGTGGCCGGCGTCTTTCGGCTGAAGCAGCGCTTCGGAGCGTACGGCTGTTGTGTGCGCGAAGCAGCCGCTTCTCCTGCTCCGCGAGCCGGACAGAGCGGTAGCTTGTACGAGGGCGAAGAACGAAGCCGCAGAGCACCAGCCTTCTGCGCGCACCCTAAGGACTGCTAGAGGACCGTGGTGGCCGCTCGCCTGCCCCTTCAATTCCCTTCTAGCATGCTTATGGAAGGTGTTCCAGGACAATATTCCTGAGTCTTGAATTCCTCCTGATGCAGCCCCTCCTGGGAAACAACTGCTCGTCGTCTGAGTCTCCAAGTGCAGAGACCTCGATGTCAACTGCAGAAATGAAGGGCTGCGTTGAGTTGTCGAGAAGCAAGAACATAGCCAGCGCCTTGTGTTTGGGAGTCAGCAGCTGCTGGACTTTTGCGATTGCTTTCACTGTGCACTGAATGCCAGGACGGCATGTGCACGTTAAAACAGGGAGCTGGGCAAGAGCAGTAATCGAAAGATCACGGCCGTCAGAAAGCAGCTTATATATTGCCCAGAAAAGAGCACTGTTTTTGGAGTGTGCAGTAAAATCGTGTTTCTGGACAAGGGAGGCATAAGTGCGCTGCGCTCCTAAGCTATCTCCCTGCTAAGACACACTGCCAAAGCTTTTCGTTATCATGCAGTCTAGTGCAGACGCACACTACGGCTCTCCGGAGCTGTCCGAAGCCAAGCGCCGGTGGCCGGCGTCTTTCGGCTGAAGCAGCGCTTCGGAGCGTACGGCTGTTGTGTGCGCGAAGCAGCCGCTTCTCCTGCTCCGCGAGCCGGACAGAGCGGTAGCTTGTACGAGGGCGAAGAACGAAGCCGCAGAGCACCGGCCTTCTGCGCGCACCCTAAGGACTGCTAGAGGACCGTGGTGGCCGCTCGCCTGCCCCTTCAATTCCCTTCTAGCATGCTTATGGAAGGTGTTCCAGGACAATATTCCTGAGTCTTGAATTCCTCCTGATGCAGCCCCTCCTGGGAAACAACTGCTCGTCGTCTGAGTCTCCAAGTGCAGAGACCTCGATGTCAACTGCAGAAATGAAGGGCTGCGTTGAGTTGTCGAGAAGCAAGAACATAGGCAGCGCCTTGTGTTTGGAAGTCAGCAGCACCTGGACTTTTGCGATTGCTTTCACTGTGCACTGAATGCCAGGACGGCATGTGCACGTTAAAACAGGGAGCTGGGCAAGAGCAGTAATCGAAAGATCACGGCCGTCAGAAAGCAGCTTATATATTGCCCAGAAAAGAGCACTGTTTTTGGAGTGTGCAGTAAAATCGTGTTTCTGGACAAGGGAGGCATAAGTGCGCTGCGCTCCTAAGCTATCTCCCTGCTAAGACACACTGCCAAAGCTTTTCGTTATCATGCAGTCTAGTGCAGACGCACACTACGGCTCTCCGGAGCTGTCCGAAGCCAAGCGCCGGTGGCCGGCGTCTTTCGGCTGAAGCAGCGCTTCGGAGCGTACGGCTGTTGTGTGCGCGAAGCAGCCGCTTCTCCTGCTCCGCGAGCCGGACAGAGCGGTAGCTTGTACGAGGGCGAAGAACGAAGCCGCAGAGCACCGGCCTTCTGCGCGCACCCTAAGGACTGCTAGAGGACCGTGGTGGCCGCTCGCCTGCCCCTTCAATTCCCTTCTAGCATGCTTATGGAAGGTGTTCCAGGACAATATTCCTGAGTCTTGAATTCCTCCTGATGCAGCCCCTCCTGGGAAACAACTGCTCGTCGTCTGAGTCTCCAAGTGCAGAGACCTCGATGTCAACTGCAGAAATGAAGGGCTGCGTTGAGTTGTCGAGAAGCAAGAACATAGGCAGCGCCTTGTGTTTGGGAGTCAGCAGCTGCTGGACTTTTGCGATTGCTTTCACTGTGCACTGAATGCCAGGACGGCATGTGCACGTTAAAACAGGGAGCTGGGCAAGAGCAGTAATCGAAAGATCACGGCCGTCAGAAAGCAGCTTATATATTGCCCAGAAAAGAGCACTGTTTTTGGAGTGTGCAGTAAAATCGTGTTTCTGGACAAGGGAGGCATAAGTGCGCTGCGCTCCTAAGCTATCTCCCTGCTAAGACACACTGCCAAAGCTTTTCGTTATCATGCAGTCTAGTGCAGACGCACACTACGGCTCTCCGGAGCTGTCCGAAGCCAAGCGCCGGTGGCCGGCGTCTTTCGGCTGAAGCAGCGCTTCGGAGCGTACGGCTGTTGTGTGCGCGAAGCAGCCGCTTCTCCTGCTCCGCGAGCCGGACAGAGGGGTAGCTTGTACGAGGGCGAAGAACGAAGCCGCAGAGCACCGGCCTTCTGCGCGCACCCTAAGGACTGCGAGAGGACCGTGGTGGCCGCTCGCCTGCCTCTTCAATTCCATTCTAGCATCCTTATGGAAGGTGTTCCAGGACAATTTTCCTGAGTTTTGAATTCGTCCTGATGCAGCCCCTCGTTGGAAACTCGTGCTCGTCCTCTGAGTCTCCGAGTGCAGAGACCTCGATGTCAACTGCAGAAATGAAGGGCTGCGTTGAGTTGTCGAGAAGCAAGAACATAGGCAGCGCCTTGTGTTTGGGAGTCAGCAGCTGCTGGACTTTTGCGATTGCTTTCACTGTGCACTGAATGCCAGGACGGCATGTGCACGTTAAAACAGGGAGCTGGGCAAGAGCAGTAATCGAAAGATCACGGCCGTCAGAAAGCAGTTTATATATTGCCCTGGGAAGAGTACTGTTTTTGGAGTGTGCAGTAAAATCGTGTTTCTGGACAAGGGAGGCATAAGTGCGCTGCGCTCCTAAGCTATCTCCCTGCGAGACACACTGTCAAAGCTTTTCGTTATCATGCAGTCTAGTGCAGACGCACACTACGGCTCTCCGGAGCTGTCCGAAGCCAAGCGCCGGTGGCCGGCGTCTTTCGGCTGAAGCAGCGCTTCGGAGCGTACGGCTGTTGTGTGCGCGAAGCAGCCGCTTCTCCTGCTCCGCGAGCCGGACAGAGCGGTAGCTTGTACGAGGGCGAAGAACGAAGCCGCAGAGCACCGGCCTTCTGCGCGCACCCTAAGGACTTCTAGAGGACCGTGGTGGCCGCTCGCCTGCCTCTTCAATTCCATTCTAGCATCCTTATGGAAGGTGTTCCAGGACAATTTTCCTGAGTTTTGAATTCGTCCTGATGCAGCCCCACGTTGGAAACTCGTGCTCGTTCTCTGAGTCTCCGAGTGCAGAGACCTCGATGGCAACTGCAGAAATGAAGGGCTGCGTTGAGTTGTCGAGAAGCAAGAACATAGGCAGCGCCTTGTGTTTGGGAGTCAGCAGCTGCTGGACTTTTGCGATTGCTTTCACTGTGCACTGAATGCCAGGACGGCATGTGCACGTTAAAACAGGGAGCTGGGCAAGAGCAGTAATCGAAAGATCACGGCCGTCAGAAAGCAGCTTATATATTGCCCAGAAAAGAGCACTGTTTTTGGAGTGTGCAGTAAAATCGTGTTTCTGGACAAGGGAGGCATAAGTGCGCTGCGCTCCTAAGCTATCTCCCTGCTAAGACACACTGCCAAAGCTTTTCGTTATCATGCAGTCTAGTGCAGACGCACACTACGGCTCTCCGGAGCTGTCCGAAGCCAAGCGCCGGTCGCCGGCGTCTTTCGGCTGAAGCAGCGCTTCGGAGCGTACGGCTGTTGTGTGCGCGAAGCAGCCGCTTCTCCTGCTCCGCGAGCCGGACAGAGCGGTAGCTTGTACGAGGGCGAAGAACGAAGCCGCAGAGCACCGGCCTTCTGCGCGCACCCTAAGGACTGCGAGAGGACCGTGGTGGCCGCTCGCCTGCCTCTTCAATTCCATTCTAGCATGCTTATGCAAGGTGTTCCAGGACAATTTTCCTGAGTTTTGAATTCGTCCTGATGCAGCCCCACGTTGGAAACTCGTGCTCGTCCTCTGAGTCTCCGAGTGCAGAGACCTCGATGGCAACTGCAGAAATGAAGGGCTGCGTTGAGTTGTCGAGAAGCAAGAACATAGGCAGCGCCTTGTGTTTGGGAGTCAGCAGCTGCTGGACTTTTGCGATTGCTTTCACTGTGCACTGAATGCCAGGACGGCATGTGCACGTTAAAACAGGGAGCTGGGCAAGAGCAGTAATCGAAAGATCACGGCCGTCAGAAAGCAGTTTATATATTGCCCTGGGAAGAGCAGTGTTTTTGGAGTGTGCAGTAAAATCGTGTTTCTGGACAAGGGAGGCATAAGTGCGCTGCGCTCCTAAGCTATCTCCCTGCGAGACACACTGCCAAAGCTTTTCGTTATCATGCAGTCTAGTGCAGACGCACACTACGGCTCTCCGGAGCTCTCCGAAGCCAAGCGCCGGTGGCCGGCGTCTTTCGGCTGAAGCAGCGCTTCGGAGCGTACGGCTGTTGTGTGCGCGAAGCAGTCGCTTCTCCTGCTCCGCGAGCCGGACAGAGCGGTAGCTTGTACGAGGGCGAAGAACGAAGCCGCAGAGCACCGGCCTTCTGCGCGCACCCTAAGGACTGCTAGAGGACCGTGGTGGCCGCTCGCCTGCCCCTTCAATTCCCTTCTAGCATGCTTATGGAAGGTGTTCCAGGACAATATTCCTGAGTCTTGAATTCCTCCTGATGCAGCCCCTCCTGGGAAACAACTGCTCGTCGTCTGAGTCTCCAAGTGCAGAGACCTCGATGTCAACTGCAGAAATGAAGGGCTGCGTTGAGTTGTCGAGAAGCAAGAACATAGCCAGCGCCTTGTGTTTGGGAGTCAGCAGCTGCTGGACTTTTGCGATTGCTTTCACTGTGCACTGAATGCCAGGACGGCATGTGCACGTTAAAACAGGGAGCTGGGCAAGAGCAGTAATCGAAAGATCACGGCCGTCAGAAAGCAGCTTATATATTGCCCAGAAAAGAGCACTGTTTTTGGAGTGTGCAGTAAAATCGTGTTTCTGGACAAGGGAGGCATAAGTGCGCTGCGCTCCTAAGCTATCTCCCTGCTAAGACACACTGCCAAAGCTTTTCGTTATCATGCAGTCTAGTGCAGACGCACACTACGGCTCTCCGGAGCTGTCCGAAGCCAAGCGCCGGTCGCCGGCGTCTTTCGGCTGAAGCAGCGCTTCGGAGCGTACGGCTGTTGTGTGCGCGAAGCAGCCGCTTCTCCTGCTCCGCGAGCCGGACAGAGCGGTAGCTTGTACGAGGGCGAAGAACGAAGCCGCAGAGCACCGGCCTTCTGCGCGCACCCTAAGGACTGCGAGAGGACCGTGGTGGCCGCTCGCCTGCCTCTTCAATTCCATTCTAGCATGCTTATGCAAGGTGTTCCAGGACAATTTTCCTGAGTTTTGAATTCGTCCTGATGCAGCCCCACGTTGGAAACTCGTGCTCGTCCTCTGAGTCTCCGAGTGCAGAGACCTCGATGGCAACTGCAGAAATGAAGGGCTGCGTTGAGTTGTCGAGAAGCAAGAACATAGGCAGCGCCTTGTGTTTGGGAGTCAGCAGCTGCTGGACTTTTGCGATTGCTTTCACTGTGCACTGAATGCCAGGACGGCATGTGCACGTTAAAACAGGGAGCTGGGCAAGAGCAGTAATCGAAAGATCACGGCCGTCAGAAAGCAGTTTATATATTGCCCTGGAAAGAGCAGTGTTTTTGGAGTGTGCAGTAAAATCGTGTTTCTGGACAAGGGAGGCATAAGTGCGCTGCGCTCCTAAGCTATCTCCCTGCGAGACACACTGTCAAAGCTTTTCGTTATCATGCAGTCTAGTGCAGACGCACACTACGGCTCTCCGGAGCTGTCCGAAGCCAAGCGCCGGTGGCCGGCGTCTTTCGGCTGAAGCAGCGCTTCGGAGCGTACGGCTGTTGTGTGCGCGAAGCAGCCGCTTCTCCTGCTCCGCGAGCCGGACAGAGCGGTAGCTTGTACGAGGGCGAAGAACGAAGCCGCAGAGCACCGGCCTTCTGCGCGCACCCTAAGGACTGCTAGAGGACCGTGGTGGCCGCTCGCCTGCCCCTTCAATTCCCTTCTAGCATGCTTATGGAAGGTGTTCCAGGACAATATTCCTGAGTCTTGAATTCCTCCTGATGCAGCCCCTCCTGGGAAACAACTGCTCGTCGTCTGAGTCTCCAAGTGCAGAGACCTCGATGTCAACTGCAGAAATGAAGGGCTGCGTTGAGTTGTCGAGAAGCAAGAACATAGGCAGCGCCTTGTGTTTGGGAGTCAGCAGCTGCTGGACTTTTGCGATTGCTTTCACTGTGCACTGAATGCCAGGACGGCATGTGCACGTTAAAACAGGGAGCTGGGCAAGAGCAGTAATCGAAAGATCACGGCCGTCAGAAAGCAGCTTATATATTGCCCAGAAAAGAGCACTGTTTTTGGAGTGTGCAGTAAAATCGTGTTTCTGGACAAGGGAGGCATAAGTGCGCTGCGCTCCTAAGCTATCTCCCTGCTAAGACACACTGCCAAAGCTTTTCGTTATCATGCAGTCTAGTGCAGACGCACACTACGGCTCTCCGGAGCTGTCCGAAGCCAAGCGCCGGTGGCCGGCGTCTTTCGGCTGAAGCAGCGCTTCGGAGCGTACGGCTGTTGTGTGCGCGAAGCAGCCGCTGCTCCTGCTCCGCGAGCCGGACAGAGCGGTAGCTTGTACGAGGGCGAAGAACGAAGCCGCAGAGCACCGGCCTTCTGCGCGCACCCTAAGGACTGCGAGAGGACCGTGGTGGCCGCTCGCCTGCCTCTTCAATTCCATTCTAGCATCCTTATGCAAGGTGTTCCAGGACAATTTTCCTGAGTTTTGAATTCGTCCTGATGCAGCCCCTCGTTGGAAACTCGTGCTCGTCCTCTGAGTCTCCGAGTGCAGAGACCTCGATGTCAACTGCAGAAATGAAGGGCTGCGTTGAGTTGTCGAGAAGCAAGAACATAGGCAGCGCCTTGTGTTTGGGAGTCAGCAGCTGCTGGACTTTTGCGATTGCTTTCACTGTGCACTGAATGCCTGCACGGCATGTGCACGTTAAAACAGGGAGCTGGGCAAGAGCAGTAATCGAAAGATCACGGCCGTCAGAAAGCAGTTTATATATTGCCCTGGGAAGAGCAGTGTTTTTGGAGTGTGCAGTAAAATCGTGTTTCTGGACAAGGGAGGCATAAGTGCGCTGCGCTCCTAAGCTATCTCCCTGCGAGACACACTGCCAAAGCTTTTCGTTATCATGCAGTCTAGTGCAGACGCACACTACGGCTCTCCGGAGCTGTCCGAAGCCAAGCGCCGGTGGCCGGCGTCTTTCGGCTGAAGCAGCGCTTCGGAGCGTACGGCTGTTGTGTGCGCGAAGCAGCCGCTTCTCCTGCTCCGCGAGCCGGACAGAGCGGTAGCTTGTACGAGGGCGAAGAACGAAGCCGCAGAGCACCGGCCTTGTGCGCGCACCCTAAGGACTGCTAGAGGACCGTAGTGGCCGCTCGCCTGCCCCTTCAATTCCATTCTAGCATGCTTATGGAAGGTGTTCCAGGACAATATTCCTGAGTCTTGAATTCCTCCTGATGCAGCCCCTCGTGGGAAACAACTGCTCGTCGTCTGAGTCTCCAAGTGCAGAGACCTCGATGTCAACTGCAGAAATGAAGGGCTGCGTTGAGTTGTCGAGAAGCAAGAACATAGGCAGCGCCTTGTGTTTGGGAGTCAGCAGGTGCTGGACTTTTGCGATTGCTTTCACTGTGCACTGAATGCCAGGACGGCATGTGCACGTTAAAACAGGGAGCTGGGCAAGAGCAGTAATCGAAAGATCACGGCCGTCAGAAAGCAGCTTATATATTGCCCAGAAAAGAGCACTGTTTTTGGAGTGTGCAGTAAAATCGTGTTTCTGGACAAGGGAGGCATAAGTGCGCTGCGCTCCTAAGCTATCTCCCTGCTAAGACACACTGCCAAAGCTTTTCGTTATCATGCAGTCTAGTGCAGACGCACACTACGGCTCTCCGGAGCTGTCCGAAGCCAAGCGCCGGTGGCCGGCGTCTTTCGGCTGAAGCAGCGCTTCGGAGCGTACGGCTGTTGTGTGCGCGAAGCAGCCGCTTCTCCTGCTCCGCGAGCCGGACAGAGGGGTAGCTTGTACGAGGGCGAAGAACGAAGCCGCAGAGCACCGGCCTTCTGCGCGCACCCTAAGGACTGCGAGAGGACCGTGGTGGCCGCTCGCCTGCCTCTTCAATTCCATTCTAGCATCCTTAGGGAAGGTGTTCCAGGACAATTTTCCTGAGTTTTGAATTCGTCCTGATGCAGCCCCACGTTGGAAACTCGTGCTCGTCCTCTGAGTCTCCGAGTGCAGAGACCTCGATGGCAACTGCAGAAATGAAGGGCTGCGTTGAGTTGTCGAGAAGCAAGAACATAGGCAGCGCCTTGTGTTTGGGAGTCAGCAGCTGCTGGACTTTTGCGATTGCTTTCACTGTGCACTGAATGCCAGGACGGCATGTGCACGTTAAAACAGGGAGCTGGGCAAGAGCAGTAATCGAAAGATCACGGCCGTCAGAAAGCAGTTTATATATTGCCCTGGAAAGAGCAGTGTTTTTGGAGTGTGCAGTAAAATCGTGTTTCTGGACAAGGGAGGCATAAGTGCGCTGCGCTCCTAAGCTATCTCCCTGCGAGACACACTGCCAAAGCTTTTCGTTATCATGCAGTCTAGTGCAGACGCACACTACGGCTCTCCGGAGCTCTCCGAAGCCAAGCGCCGGTGGCCGGCGTCTTTCGGCTGAAGCAGCGCTTCGGAGCGTACGGCTGTTGTGTGCGCGAAGCAGCCGCTTCTCCTGCTCCGCGAGCCGGACAGAGCGGTAGCTTGTACGAGGGCGAAGAACGAAGCCGCAGAGCACCGGCCTTCTGCGCGCACCCTAAGGACTGCTAGAGGACCGTGGTGGCCGCTCGCCTGCCCCTTCAATTCCCTTCTAGCATGCTTATGGAAGGTGTTCCAGGACAATATTCCTGAGTCTTGAATTCCTCCTGATGCAGCCCCTCCTGGGAAACAACTGCTCGTCGTCTGAGTCTCCAAGTGCAGAGACCTCGATGTCAACTGCAGAAATGAAGGGCTGCGTTGAGTTGTCGAGAAGCAAGAACATAGCCAGCGCCTTGTGTTTGGGAGTCAGCAGGTGCTGGACTTTTGCGATTGCTTTCACTGTGCACTGAATGCCAGGACGGCATGTGCACGTTAAAACAGGGAGCTGGGCAAGAGCAGTAATCGAAAGATCACGGCCGTCAGAAAGCAGCTTATATATTGCCCAGAAAAGAGCACTGTTTTTGGAGTGTGCAGTAAAATCGTGTTTCTGGACAAGGGAGGCATAAGTGCGCTGCGCTCCTAAGCTATCTCCCTGCTAAGACACACTGCCAAAGCTTTTCGTTATCATGCAGTCTAGTGCAGACGCACACTACGGCTCTCCGGAGCTGTCCGAAGCCAAGCGCCGGTGGCCGGCGTCTTTCGGCTGAAGCAGCGCTTCGGAGCGTACGGCTGTTGTGTGCGCGAAGCAGCCGCTTCTCCTGCTCCGCGAGCCGGACAGAGCGGTAGCTTGTACGAGGGCGAAGAACGAAGCCGCAGAGCACCGGCCTTCTGCGCGCACCCTAAGGACTGCGAGAGGACCGTGGTGGCCGCTCGCCTGCCTCTTCAATTCCATTCTAGCATGCTTATGCAAGGTGTTCCAGGACAATTTTCCTGAGTTTTGAATTCGTCCTGATGCAGCCCCTCGTTGGAAACTCGTGCTCGTCCTCTGAGTCTCCGAGTGCAGAGACCTCGATGTCAACTGCAGAAATGAAGGGCTGCGTTGAGTTGTCGAGAAGCAAGAACATAGGCAGCGCCTTGTGTTTGGGAGTCAGCAGCTGCTGGACTTTTGCGATTGCTTTCACTGTGCACTGAATGCCAGGACGGCATGTGCACGTTAAAACAGGGAGCTGGGCAAGAGCAGTAATCGAAAGATCACGGCCGTCAGAAAGCAGTTTATATATTGCCCTGGGAAGAGCAGTGTTTTTGGAGTGTGCAGTAAAATCGTGTTTCTGGACAAGGGAGGCATAAGTGCGCTGCGCTCCTAAGCTATCTCCCTGCGAGACACACTGCCAAAGCTTTTCGTTATCATGCAGTCTAGTGCAGACGCACACTACGGCTCTCCGGAGCTGTCCGAAGCCAAGCGCCGGTGGCCGGCGTCTTTCGGCTGAAGCAGCGCTTCGGAGCGTACGGCTGTTGTGTGCGCGAAGCAGCCGCTTCTCCTGCTCCGCGAGCCGGACAGAGCGGTAGCTTGTACGAGGGCGAAGAACGAAGCCGCAGAGCACCGGCCTTCTGCGCGCACCCTAAGGACTGCTAGAGGACCGTGGTGGCCGCTCGCCTGCCCCTTCAATTCCCTTCTAGCATGCTTATGGAAGGTGTTCCAGGACAATATTCCTGAGTCTTGAATTCGTCCTGATGCAGCCCCTCCTGGGAAACAACTGCTCGTCGTCTGAGTCTCCAAGTGCAGAGACCTCGATGTCAACTGCAGAAATGAAGGGCTGCGTTGAGTTGTCGAGAAGCAAGAACATAGGCAGCGCCTTGTGTTTGGGAGTCAGCAGCTGCTGGACTTTTGCGATTGCTTTCACTGTGCACTGAATGCCAGGACGGCATGTGCACGTTAAAACAGGGAGCTGGGCAAGAGCAGTAATCGAAAGATCACGGCCGTCAGAAAGCAGCTTATATATTGCCCAGAAAAGAGCACTGTTTTTGGAGTGTGCAGTAAAATCGTGTTTCTGGACAAGGGAGGCATAAGTGCGCTGCGCTCCTAAGCTATCTCCCTGCTAAGACACACTGCCAAAGCTTTTCGTTATCATGCAGTCTAGTGCAGACGCACACTACGGCTCTCCGGAGCTGTCCGAAGCCAAGCGCCGGTGGCCGGCGTCTTTCGGCTGAAGCAGCGCTTCGGAGCGTACGGCTGTTGTGTGCGCGAAGCAGCCGCTTCTCCTGCTCCGCGAGCCGGACAGAGCGGTAGCTTGTACGAGGGCGAAGAACGAAGCCGCAGAGCACCGGCCTTCTGCGCGCACCCTAAGGACTGCGAGAGGACCGTGGTGGCCGCTCGCCTGCCTCTTCAATTCCATTCTAGCATCCTTATGGAAGGTGTTCCAGGACAATTTTCCTGAGTTTTGAATTCGTCCTGATGCAGCCCCTCGTTGGAAACTCGTGCTCGTCCTCTGAGTCTCCGAGTGCAGAGACCTCGATGTCAACTGCAGAAATGAAGGGCTGCGTTGAGTTGTCGAGAAGCAAGAACATAGGCAGCGCCTTGTGTTTGGGAGTCAGCAGCTGCTGGACTTTTGCGATTGCTTTCACTGTGCACTGAATGCCAGGACGGCATGTGCACGTTAAAACAGGGAGCTGGGCAAGAGCAGTAATCGAAAGATCACGGCCGTCAGAAAGCAGCTTATATATTGCCCAGAAAAGAGCACTGTTTTTGGAGTGTGCAGTAAAATCGTGTTTCTGGACAAGGGAGGCATAAGTGCGCTGCGCTCCTAAGCTATCTCCCTGCTAAGACACACTGCCAAAGCTTTTCGTTATCATGCAGTCTAGTGCAGACGCACACTACGGCTCTCCGGAGCTGTCCGAAGCCAAGCGCCGGTGGCCGGCGTCTTTCGGCTGAAGCAGCGCTTCGGAGCGTACGGCTGTTGTGTGCGCGAAGCAGCCGCTTCTCCTGCTCCGCGAGCCGGACAGAGCGGTAGCTTGTACGAGGGCGAAGAACGAAGCCGCAGAGCACCGGCCTTCTGCGCGCACCCTAAGGACTGCGAGAGGACCGTGGTGGCCGCTCGCCTGCCTCTTCAATTCCATTCTAGCATGCTTATGCAAGGTGTTCCAGGACAATTTTCCTGAGTTTTGAATTCGTCCTGATGCAGCCCCTCGTTGGAAACTCGTGCTCGTCCTCTGAGTCTCCGAGTGCAGAGACCTCGATGTCAACTGCAGAAATGAAGGGCTGCGTTGAGTTGTCGAGAAGCAAGAACATAGGCAGCGCCTTGTGTTTGGGAGTCAGCAGCTGCTGGACTTTTGCGATTGCTTTCACTGTGCACTGAATGCCAGGACGGCATGTGCACGTTAAAACAGGGAGCTGGGCAAGAGCAGTAATCGAAAGATCACGGCCGTCAGAAAGCAGTTTATATATTGCCCTGGGAAGAGCAGTGTTTTTGGAGTGTGCAGTAAAATCGTGTTTCTGGACAAGGGAGGCATAAGTGCGCTGCGCTCCTAAGCTATCTCCCTGCGAGACACACTGCCAAAGCTTTTCGTTATCATGCAGTCTAGTGCAGACGCACACTACGGCTCTCCGGAGCTCTCCGAAGCCAAGCGCCGGTGGCCGGCGTCTTTCGGCTGAAGCAGCGCTTCGGAGCGTACGGCTGTTGTGTGCGCGAAGCAGCCGCTTCTCCTGCTCCGCGAGCCGGACAGAGCGGTAGCTTGTACGAGGGCGAAGAACGAAGCCGCAGAGCACCGGCCTTCTGCGCGCACCCTAAGGACTGCTAGAGGACCGTGGTGGCCGCTCGCCTGCCCCTTCAATTCCCTTCTAGCATGCTTATGGAAGGTGTTCCAGGACAATATTCCTGAGTCTTGAATTCCTCCTGATGCAGCCCCTCCTGGGAAACAACTGCTCGTCGTCTGAGTCTCCAAGTGCAGAGACCTCGATGTCAACTGCAGAAATGAAGGGCTGCGTTGAGTTGTCGAGAAGCAAGAACATAGGCAGCGCCTTGTGTTTGGGAGTCAGCAGCTGCTGGACTTTTGCGATTGCTTTCACTGTGCACTGAATGCCAGGACGGCATGTGCACGTTAAAACAGGGAGCTGGGCAAGAGCAGTAATCGAAAGATCACGGCCGTCAGAAAGCAGCTTATATATTGCCCAGAAAAGAGCACTGTTTTTGGAGTGTGCAGTAAAATCGTGTTTCTGGACAAGGGAGGCATAAGTGCGCTGCGCTCCTAAGCTATCTCCCTGCTAAGACACACTGCCAAAGCTTTTCGTTATCATGCAGTCTAGTGCAGACGCACACTACGGCTCTCCGGAGCTGTCCGAAGCCAAGCGCCGGTGGCCGGCGTCTTTCGGCTGAAGCAGCGCTTCGGAGCGTACGGCTGTTGTGTGCGCGAAGCAGCCGCTTCTCCTGCTCCGCGAGCCGGACAGAGCGGTAGCTTGTACGAGGGCGAAGAACGAAGCCGCAGAGCACCGGCCTTCTGCGCGCACCCTAAGGACTGCTAGAGGACCGTGGTGGCCGCTCGCCTGCCCCTTCAATTCCCTTCTAGCATGCTTATGGAAGGTGTTCCAGGACAATATTCCTGAGTCTTGAATTCGTCCTGATGCAGCCCCTCCTGGGAAACAACTGCTCGTCGTCTGAGTCTCCAAGTGCAGAGACCTCGATGTCAACTGCAGAAATGAAGGGCTGCGTTGAGTTGTCGAGAAGCAAGAACATAGCCAGCGCCTTGTGTTTGGGAGTCAGCAGGTGCTGGACTTTTGCGATTGCTTTCACTGTGCACTGAATGCCAGGACGGCATGTGCACGTTAAAACAGGGAGCTGGGCAAGAGCAGTAATCGAAAGATCACGGCCGTCAGAAAGCAGCTTATATATTGCCCAGAAAAGAGCACTGTTTTTGGAGTGTGCAGTAAAATCGTGTTTCTGGACAAGGGAGGCATAAGTGCGCTGCGCTCCTAAGCTATCTCCCTGCTAAGACACACTGCCAAAGCTTTTCGTTATCATGCAGTCTAGTGCAGACGCACACTACGGCTCTCCGGAGCTGTCCGAAGCCAAGCGCCGGTGGCCGGCGTCTTTCGGCTGAAGCAGCGCTTCGGAGCGTACGGCTGTTGTGTGCGCGAAGCAGCCGCTTCTCCTGCTCCGCGAGCCGGACAGAGCGGTAGCTTGTACGAGGGCGAAGAACGAAGCCGCAGAGCACCGGCCTTCTGCGCGCACCCTAAGGACTGCGAGAGGACCGTGGTGGCCGCTCGCCTGCCTCTTCAATTCCATTCTAGCATCCTTATGCAAGGTGTTCCAGGACAATTTTCCTGAGTTTTGAATTCGTCCTGATGCAGCCCCTCGTTGGAAACTCGTGCTCGTCCTCTGAGTCTCCGAGTGCAGAGACCTCGATGTCAACTGCAGAAATGAAGGGCTGCGTTGAGTTGTCGAGAAGCAAGAACATAGGCAGCGCCTTGTGTTTGGGAGTCAGCAGCTGCTGGACTTTTGCGATTGCTTTCACTGTGCACTGAATGCCTGCACGGCATGTGCACGTTAAAACAGGGAGCTGGGCAAGAGCAGTAATCGAAAGATCACGGCCGTCAGAAAGCAGTTTATATATTGCCCTGAAAAGAGCAGTGTTTTTGGAGTGTGCAGTAAAATCGTGTTTCTGGACAAGGGAGGCATAAGTGCGCTGCGCTCCTAAGCTATCTCCCTGCGAGACACACTGCCAAAGCTTTTCGTTATCATGCAGTCTAGTGCAGACGCACACTACGGCTCTCCGGAGCTGTCCGAAGCCAAGCGCCGGTGGCCGGCGTCTTTCGGCTGAAGCAGCGCTTCGGAGCGTACGGCTGTTGTGTGCGCGAAGCAGCCGCTTCTCCTGCTCCGCGAGCCGGACAGAGCGGTAGCTTGTACGAGGGCGAAGAACGAAGCCGCAGAGCACCGGCCTTGTGCGCGCACCCTAAGGACTGCTAGAGGACCGTAGTGGCCGCTCGCCTGCCCCTTCAATTCCATTCTAGCATGCTTATGGAAGGTGTTCCAGGACAATATTCCTGAGTCTTGAATTCCTCCTGATGCAGCCCCTCGTGGGAAACAACTGCTCGTCGTCTGAGTCTCCAAGTGCAGAGACCTCGATGTCAACTGCAGAAATGAAGGGCTGCGTTGAGTTGTCGAGAAGCAAGAACATAGGCAGCGCCTTGTGTTTGGGAGTCAGCAGGTGCTGGACTTTTGCGATTGCTTTCACTGTGCACTGAATGCCAGGACGGCATGTGCACGTTAAAACAGGGAGCTGGGCAAGAGCAGTAATCGAAAGATCACGGCCGTCAGAAAGCAGCTTATATATTGCCCAGAAAAGAGCACTGTTTTTGGAGTGTGCAGTAAAATCGTGTTTCTGGACAAGGGAGGCATAAGTGCGCTGCGCTCCTAAGCTATCTCCCTGCTAAGACACACTGCCAAAGCTTTTCGTTATCATGCAGTCTAGTGCAGACGCACACTACGGCTCTCCGGAGCTGTCCGAAGCCAAGCGCCGGTGGCCGGCGTCTTTCGGCTGAAGCAGCGCTTCGGAGCGTACGGCTGTTGTGTGCGCGAAGCAGCCGCTTCTCCTGCTCCGCGAGCCGGACAGAGGGGTAGCTTGTACGAGGGCGAAGAACGAAGCCGCAGAGCACCGGCCTTCTGCGCGCACCCTAAGGACTGCGAGAGGACCGTGGTGGCCGCTCGCCTGCCTCTTCAATTCCATTCTAGCATCCTTATGCAAGGTGTTCCAGGACAATTTTCCTGAGTTTTGAATTCGTCCTGATGCAGCCCCACGTTGGAAACTCGTGCTCGTCCTCTGAGTCTCCGAGTGCAGAGACCTCGATGGCAACTGCAGAAATGAAGGGCTGCGTTGAGTTGTCGAGAAGCAAGAACATAGGCAGCGCCTTGTGTTTGGGAGTCAGCAGCTGCTGGACTTTTGCGATTGCTTTCACTGTGCACTGAATGCCAGGACGGCATGTGCACGTTAAAACAGGGAGCTGGGCAAGAGCAGTAATCGAAAGATCACGGCCGTCAGAAAGCAGTTTATATATTGCCCTGGAAAGAGCAGTGTTTTTGGAGTGTGCAGTAAAATCGTGTTTCTGGACAAGGGAGGCATAAGTGCGCTGCGCTCCTAAGCTATCTCCCTGCGAGACACACTGCCAAAGCTTTTCGTTATCATGCAGTCTAGTGCAGACGCACACTACGGCTCTCCGGAGCTCTCCGAAGCCAAGCGCCGGTGGCCGGCGTCTTTCGGCTGAAGCAGCGCTTCGGAGCGTACGGCTGTTGTGTGCGCGAAGCAGCCGCTTCTCCTGCTCCGCGAGCCGGACAGAGCGGTAGCTTGTACGAGGGCGAAGAACGAAGCCGCAGAGCACCGGCCTTCTGCGCGCACCCTAAGGACTGCTAGAGGACCGTGGTGGCCGCTCGCCTGCCCCTTCAATTCCCTTCTAGCATGCTTATGGAAGGTGTTCCAGGACAATATTCCTGAGTCTTGAATTCCTCCTGATGCAGCCCCTCCTGGGAAACAACTGCTCGTCGTCTGAGTCTCCAAGTGCAGAGACCTCGATGTCAACTGCAGAAATGAAGGGCTGCGTTGAGTTGTCGAGAAGCAAGAACATAGCCAGCGCCTTGTGTTTGGGAGTCAGCAGGTGCTGGACTTTTGCGATTGCTTTCACTGTGCACTGAATGCCAGGACGGCATGTGCACGTTAAAACAGGGAGCTGGGCAAGAGCAGTAATCGAAAGATCACGGCCGTCAGAAAGCAGCTTATATATTGCCCAGAAAAGAGCACTGTTTTTGGAGTGTGCAGTAAAATCGTGTTTCTGGACAAGGGAGGCATAAGTGCGCTGCGCTCCTAAGCTATCTCCCTGCTAAGACACACTGCCAAAGCTTTTCGTTATCATGCAGTCTAGTGCAGACGCACACTACGGCTCTCCGGAGCTGTCCGAAGCCAAGCGCCGGTGGCCGGCGTCTTTCGGCTGAAGCAGCGCTTCGGAGCGTACGGCTGTTGTGTGCGCGAAGCAGCCGCTTCTCCTGCTCCGCGAGCCGGACAGAGCGGTAGCTTGTACGAGGGCGAAGAACGAAGCCGCAGAGCACCGGCCTTCTGCGCGCACCCTAAGGACTGCGAGAGGACCGTGGTGGCCGCTCGCCTGCCTCTTCAATTCCATTCTAGCATGCTTATGCAAGGTGTTCCAGGACAATTTTCCTGAGTTTTGAATTCGTCCTGATGCAGCCCCTCGTTGGAAACTCGTGCTCGTCCTCTGAGTCTCCGAGTGCAGAGACCTCGATGTCAACTGCAGAAATGAAGGGCTGCGTTGAGTTGTCGAGAAGCAAGAACATAGGCAGCGCCTTGTGTTTGGGAGTCAGCAGCTGCTGGACTTTTGCGATTGCTTTCACTGTGCACTGAATGCCAGGACGGCATGTGCACGTTAAAACAGGGAGCTGGGCAAGAGCAGTAATCGAAAGATCACGGCCGTCAGAAAGCAGTTTATATATTGCCCTGGGAAGAGCAGTGTTTTTGGAGTGTGCAGTAAAATCGTGTTTCTGGACAAGGGAGGCATAAGTGCGCTGCGCTCCTAAGCTATCTCCCTGCGAGACACACTGCCAAAGCTTTTCGTTATCATGCAGTCTAGTGCAGACGCACACTACGGCTCTCCGGAGCTGTCCGAAGCCAAGCGCCGGTGGCCGGCGTCTTTCGGCTGAAGCAGCGCTTCGGAGCGTACGGCTGTTGTGTGCGCGAAGCAGCCGCTTCTCCTGCTCCGCGAGCCGGACAGAGCGGTAGCTTGTACGAGGGCGAAGAACGAAGCCGCAGAGCACCGGCCTTCTGCGCGCACCCTAAGGACTGCTAGAGGACCGTGGTGGCCGCTCGCCTGCCCCTTCAATTCCCTTCTAGCATGCTTATGGAAGGTGTTCCAGGACAATATTCCTGAGTCTTGAATTCCTCCTGATGCAGCCCCTCCTGGGAAACAACTGCTCGTCGTCTGAGTCTCCAAGTGCAGAGACCTCGATGTCAACTGCAGAAATGAAGGGCTGCGTTGAGTTGTCGAGAAGCAAGAACATAGGCAGCGCCTTGTGTTTGGGAGTCAGCAGCTGCTGGACTTTTGCGATTGCTTTCACTGTGCACTGAATGCCAGGACGGCATGTGCACGTTAAAACAGGGAGCTGGGCAAGAGCAGTAATCGAAAGATCACGGCCGTCAGAAAGCAGCTTATATATTGCCCAGAAAAGAGCACTGTTTTTGGAGTGTGCAGTAAAATCGTGTTTCTGGACAAGGGAGGCATAAGTGCGCTGCGCTCCTAAGCTATCTCCCTGCTAAGACACACTGCCAAAGCTTTTCGTTATCATGCAGTCTAGTGCAGACGCACACTACGGCTCTCCGGAGCTGTCCGAAGCCAAGCGCCGGTGGCCGGCGTCTTTCGGCTGAAGCAGCGCTTCGGAGCGTACGGCTGTTGTGTGCGCGAAGCAGCCGCTTCTCCTGCTCCGCGAGCCGGACAGAGCGGTAGCTTGTACGAGGGCGAAGAACGAAGCCGCAGAGCACCGGCCTTCTGCGCGCACCCTAAGGACTGCGAGAGGACCGTGGTGGCCGCTCGCCTGCCTCTTCAATTCCATTCTAGCATCCTTATGGAAGGTGTTCCAGGACAATTTTCCTGAGTTTTGAATTCGTCCTGATGCAGCCCCTCGTTGGAAACTCGTGCTCGTCCTCTGAGTCTCCGAGTGCAGAGACCTCGATGTCAACTGCAGAAATGAAGGGCTGCGTTGAGTTGTCGAGAAGCAAGAACATAGGCAGCGCCTTGTGTTTGGGAGTCAGCAGCTGCTGGACTTTTGCGATTGCTTTCACTGTGCACTGAATGCCAGGACGGCATGTGCACGTTAAAACAGGGAGCTGGGCAAGAGCAGTAATCGAAAGATCACGGCCGTCAGAAAGCAGTTTATATATTGCCCTGGAAAGAGCAGTGTTTTTGGAGTGTGCAGTAAAATCGTGTTTCTGGACAAGGGAGGCATAAGTGCGCTGCGCTCCTAAGCTATCTCCCTGCGAGACACACTGCCAAAGCTTTTCGTTATCATGCAGTCTAGTGCAGACGCACACTACGGCTCTCCGGAGCTGTCCGAAGCCAAGCGCCGGTGGCCGGCGTCTTTCGGCTGAAGCAGCGCTTCGGAGCGTACGGCTGTTGTGTGCGCGAAGCAGCCGCTTCTCCTGCTCCGCGAGCCGGACAGAGCGGTAGCTTGTACGAGGGCGAAGAACGAAGCCGCAGAGCACCGGCCTTCTGCGCGCACCCTAAGGACTGCTAGAGGACCGTGGTGGCCGCTCGCCTGCCCCTTCAATTCCCTTCTAGCATGCTTATGGAAGGTGTTCCAGGACAATATTCCTGAGTCTTGAATTCCTCCTGATGCAGCCCCTCCTGGGAAACAACTGCTCGTCGTCTGAGTCTCCAAGTGCAGAGACCTCGATGTCAACTGCAGAAATGAAGGGCTGCGTTGAGTTGTCGAGAAGCAAGAACATAGCCAGCGCCTTGTGTTTGGGAGTCAGCAGGTGCTGGACTTTTGCGATTGCTTTCACTGTGCACTGAATGCCAGGACGGCATGTGCACGTTAAAACAGGGAGCTGGGCAAGAGCAGTAATCGAAAGATCACGGCCGTCAGAAAGCAGCTTATATATTGCCCAGAAAAGAGCACTGTTTTTGGAGTGTGCAGTAAAATCGTGTTTCTGGACAAGGGAGGCATAAGTGCGCTGCGCTCCTAAGCTATCTCCCTGCTAAGACACACTGCCAAAGCTTTTCGTTATCATGCAGTCTAGTGCAGACGAACACTACGGCTCTCCGGAGCTGTCCGAAGCCAAGCGCCGGTGGCCGGCGTCTTTCGGCTGAAGCAGCGCTTCGGAGCGTACGGCTGTTGTGTGCGCGAAGCAGCCGCTTCTCCTGCTCCGCGAGCCGGACAGAGCGGTAGCTTGTACGAGGGCGAAGAACGAAGCCGCAGAGCACCGGCCTTCTGCGCGCACCCTAAGGACTGCGAGAGGACCGTGGTGGCCGCTCGCCTGCCTCTTCAATTCCATTCTAGCATGCTTATGCAAGGTGTTCCAGGACAATTTTCCTGAGTTTTGAATTCGTCCTGATGCAGCCCCTCGTTGGAAACTCGTGCTCGTCCTCTGAGTCTCCGAGTGCAGAGACCTCGATGTCAACTGCAGAAATGAAGGGCTGCGTTGAGTTGTCGAGAAGCAAGAACATAGGCAGCGCCTTGTGTTTGGGAGTCAGCAGCTGCTGGACTTTTGCGATTGCTTTCACTGTGCACTGAATGCCAGGACGGCATGTGCACGTTAAAACAGGGAGCTGGGCAAGAGCAGTAATCGAAAGATCACGGCCGTCAGAAAGCAGTTTATATATTGCCCTGGGAAGAGCAGTGTTTTTGGAGTGTGCAGTAAAATCGTGTTTCTGGACAAGGGAGGCATAAGTGCGCTGCGCTCCTAAGCTATCTCCCTGCGAGACACACTGCCAAAGCTTTTCGTTATCATGCAGTCTAGTGCAGACGCACACTACGGCTCTCCGGAGCTGTCCGAAGCCAAGCGCCGGTGGCCGGCGTCTTTCGGCTGAAGCAGCGCTTCGGAGCGTACGGCTGTTGTGTGCGCGAAGCAGCCGCTTCTCCTGCTCCGCGAGCCGGACAGAGCGGTAGCTTGTACGAGGGCGAAGAACGAAGCCGCAGAGCACCGGCCTTCTGCGCGCACCCTAAGGACTGCTAGAGGACCGTGGTGGCCGCTCGCCTGCCCCTTCAATTCCCTTCTAGCATGCTTATGGAAGGTGTTCCAGGACAATATTCCTGAGTCTTGAATTCCTCCTGATGCAGCCCCTCCTGGGAAACAACTGCTCGTCGTCTGAGTCTCCAAGTGCAGAGACCTCGATGTCAACTGCAGAAATGAAGGGCTGCGTTGAGTTGTCGAGAAGCAAGAACATAGGCAGCGCCTTGTGTTTGGGAGTCAGCAGCTGCTGGACTTTTGCGATTGCTTTCACTGTGCACTGAATGCCAGGACGGCATGTGCACGTTAAAACAGGGAGCTGGGCAAGAGCAGTAATCGAAAGATCACGGCCGTCAGAAAGCAGCTTATATATTGCCCAGAAAAGAGCACTGTTTTTGGAGTGTGCAGTAAAATCGTGTTTCTGGACAAGGGAGGCATAAGTGCGCTGCGCTCCTAAGCTATCTCCCTGCTAAGACACACTGCCAAAGCTTTTCGTTATCATGCAGTCTAGTGCAGACGCACACTACGGCTCTCCGGAGCTGTCCGAAGCCAAGCGCCGGTGGCCGGCGTCTTTCGGCTGAAGCAGCGCTTCGGAGCGTACGGCTGTTGTGTGCGCGAAGCAGCCGCTTCTCCTGCTCCGCGAGCCGGACAGAGCGGTAGCTTGTACGAGGGCGAAGAACGAAGCCGCAGAGCACCGGCCTTCTGCGCGCACCCTAAGGACTGCTAGAGGACCGTGGTGGCCGCTCGCCTGCCCCTTCAATTCCCTTCTAGCATGCTTATGGAAGGTGTTCCAGGACAATATTCCTGAGTCTTGAATTCGTCCTGATGCAGCCCCTCCTGGGAAACAACTGCTCGTCGTCTGAGTCTCCAAGTGCAGAGACCTCGATGTCAACTGCAGAAATGAAGGGCTGCGTTGAGTTGTCGAGAAGCAAGAACATAGCCAGCGCCTTGTGTTTGGGAGTCAGCAGGTGCTGGACTTTTGCGATTGCTTTCACTGTGCACTGAATGCCAGGACGGCATGTGCACGTTAAAACAGGGAGCTGGGCAAGAGCAGTAATCGAAAGATCACGGCCGTCAGAAAGCAGCTTATATATTGCCCAGAAAAGAGCACTGTTTTTGGAGTGTGCAGTAAAATCGTGTTTCTGGACAAGGGAGGCATAAGTGCGCTGCGCTCCTAAGCTATCTCCCTGCTAAGACACACTGCCAAAGCTTTTCGTTATCATGCAGTCTAGTGCAGACGCACACTACGGCTCTCCGGAGCTGTCCGAAGCCAAGCGCCGGTGGCCGGCGTCTTTCGGCTGAAGCAGCGCTTCGGAGCGTACGGCTGTTGTGTGCGCGAAGCAGCCGCTTCTCCTGCTCCGCGAGCCGGACAGAGCGGTAGCTTGTACGAGGGCGAAGAACGAAGCCGCAGAGCACCGGCCTTCTGCGCGCACCCTAAGGACTGCGAGAGGACCGTGGTGGCCGCTCGCCTGCCTCTTCAATTCCATTCTAGCATCCTTATGCAAGGTGTTCCAGGACAATTTTCCTGAGTTTTGAATTCGTCCTGATGCAGCCCCTCGTTGGAAACTCGTGCTCGTCCTCTGAGTCTCCGAGTGCAGAGACCTCGATGTCAACTGCAGAAATGAAGGGCTGCGTTGAGTTGTCGAGAAGCAAGAACATAGGCAGCGCCTTGTGTTTGGGAGTCAGCAGCTGCTGGACTTTTGCGATTGCTTTCACTGTGCACTGAATGCCTGCACGGCATGTGCACGTTAAAACAGGGAGCTGGGCAAGAGCAGTAATCGAAAGATCACGGCCGTCAGAAAGCAGTTTATATATTGCCCTGAAAAGAGCAGTGTTTTTGGAGTGTGCAGTAAAATCGTGTTTCTGGACAAGGGAGGCATAAGTGCGCTGCGCTCCTAAGCTATCTCCCTGCGAGACACACTGCCAAAGCTTTTCGTTATCATGCAGTCTAGTGCAGACGCACACTACGGCTCTCCGGAGCTGTCCGAAGCCAAGCGCCGGTGGCCGGCGTCTTTCGGCTGAAGCAGCGCTTCGGAGCGTACGGCTGTTGTGTGCGCGAAGCAGCCGCTTCTCCTGCTCCGCGAGCCGGACAGAGCGGTAGCTTGTACGAGGGCGAAGAACGAAGCCGCAGAGCACCGGCCTTGTGCGCGCACCCTAAGGACTGCTAGAGGACCGTAGTGGCCGCTCGCCTGCCCCTTCAATTCCATTCTAGCATGCTTATGGAAGGTGTTCCAGGACAATATTCCTGAGTCTTGAATTCCTCCTGATGCAGCCCCTCGTGGGAAACAACTGCTCGTCGTCTGAGTCTCCAAGTGCAGAGACCTCGATGTCAACTGCAGAAATGAAGGGCTGCGTTGAGTTGTCGAGAAGCAAGAACATAGGCAGCGCCTTGTGTTTGGGAGTCAGCAGGTGCTGGACTTTTGCGATTGCTTTCACTGTGCACTGAATGCCAGGACGGCATGTGCACGTTAAAACAGGGAGCTGGGCAAGAGCAGTAATCGAAAGATCACGGCCGTCAGAAAGCAGCTTATATATTGCCCAGAAAAGAGCACTGTTTTTGGAGTGTGCAGTAAAATCGTGTTTCTGGACAAGGGAGGCATAAGTGCGCTGCGCTCCTAAGCTATCTCCCTGCTAAGACACACTGCCAAAGCTTTTCGTTATCATGCAGTCTAGTGCAGACGCACACTACGGCTCTCCGGAGCTGTCCGAAGCCAAGCGCCGGTGGCCGGCGTCTTTCGGCTGAAGCAGCGCTTCGGAGCGTACGGCTGTTGTGTGCGCGAAGCAGCCGCTTCTCCTGCTCCGCGAGCCGGACAGAGGGGTAGCTTGTACGAGGGCGAAGAACGAAGCCGCAGAGCACCGGCCTTCTGCGCGCACCCTAAGGACTGCGAGAGGACCGTGGTGGCCGCTCGCCTGCCTCTTCAATTCCATTCTAGCATCCTTAGGGAAGGTGTTCCAGGACAATTTTCCTGAGTTTTGAATTCGTCCTGATGCAGCCCCACGTTGGAAACTCGTGCTCGTCCTCTGAGTCTCCGAGTGCAGAGACCTCGATGGCAACTGCAGAAATGAAGGGCTGCGTTGAGTTGTCGAGAAGCAAGAACATAGGCAGCGCCTTGTGTTTGGGAGTCAGCAGCTGCTGGACTTTTGCGATTGCTTTCACTGTGCACTGAATGCCAGGACGGCATGTGCACGTTAAAACAGGGAGCTGGGCAAGAGCAGTAATCGAAAGATCACGGCCGTCAGAAAGCAGTTTATATATTGCCCTGGAAAGAGCAGTGTTTTTGGAGTGTGCAGTAAAATCGTGTTTCTGGACAAGGGAGGCATAAGTGCGCTGCGCTCCTAAGCTATCTCCCTGCGAGACACACTGCCAAAGCTTTTCGTTATCATGCAGTCTAGTGCAGACGCACACTACGGCTCTCCGGAGCTCTCCGAAGCCAAGCGCCGGTGGCCGGCGTCTTTCGGCTGAAGCAGCGCTTCGGAGCGTACGGCTGTTGTGTGCGCGAAGCAGCCGCTTCTCCTGCTCCGCGAGCCGGACAGAGCGGTAGCTTGTACGAGGGCGAAGAACGAAGCCGCAGAGCACCGGCCTTCTGCGCGCACCCTAAGGACTGCTAGAGGACCGTGGTGGCCGCTCGCCTGCCCCTTCAATTCCCTTCTAGCATGCTTATGGAAGGTGTTCCAGGACAATATTCCTGAGTCTTGAATTCCTCCTGATGCAGCCCCTCCTGGGAAACAACTGCTCGTCGTCTGAGTCTCCAAGTGCAGAGACCTCGATGTCAACTGCAGAAATGAAGGGCTGCGTTGAGTTGTCGAGAAGCAAGAACATAGCCAGCGCCTTGTGTTTGGGAGTCAGCAGGTGCTGGACTTTTGCGATTGCTTTCACTGTGCACTGAATGCCAGGACGGCATGTGCACGTTAAAACAGGGAGCTGGGCAAGAGCAGTAATCGAAAGATCACGGCCGTCAGAAAGCAGCTTATATATTGCCCAGAAAAGAGCACTGTTTTTGGAGTGTGCAGTAAAATCGTGTTTCTGGACAAGGGAGGCATAAGTGCGCTGCGCTCCTAAGCTATCTCCCTGCTAAGACACACTGCCAAAGCTTTTCGTTATCATGCAGTCTAGTGCAGACGCACACTACGGCTCTCCGGAGCTGTCCGAAGCCAAGCGCCGGTGGCCGGCGTCTTTCGGCTGAAGCAGCGCTTCGGAGCGTACGGCTGTTGTGTGCGCGAAGCAGCCGCTTCTCCTGCTCCGCGAGCCGGACAGAGCGGTAGCTTGTACGAGGGCGAAGAACGAAGCCGCAGAGCACCGGCCTTCTGCGCGCACCCTAAGGACTGCGAGAGGACCGTGGTGGCCGCTCGCCTGCCTCTTCAATTCCATTCTAGCATGCTTATGCAAGGTGTTCCAGGACAATTTTCCTGAGTTTTGAATTCGTCCTGATGCAGCCCCTCGTTGGAAACTCGTGCTCGTCCTCTGAGTCTCCGAGTGCAGAGACCTCGATGTCAACTGCAGAAATGAAGGGCTGCGTTGAGTTGTCGAGAAGCAAGAACATAGGCAGCGCCTTGTGTTTGGGAGTCAGCAGCTGCTGGACTTTTGCGATTGCTTTCACTGTGCACTGAATGCCAGGACGGCATGTGCACGTTAAAACAGGGAGCTGGGCAAGAGCAGTAATCGAAAGATCACGGCCGTCAGAAAGCAGTTTATATATTGCCCTGGGAAGAGCAGTGTTTTTGGAGTGTGCAGTAAAATCGTGTTTCTGGACAAGGGAGGCATAAGTGCGCTGCGCTCCTAAGCTATCTCCCTGCGAGACACACTGCCAAAGCTTTTCGTTATCATGCAGTCTAGTGCAGACGCACACTACGGCTCTCCGGAGCTGTCCGAAGCCAAGCGCCGGTGGCCGGCGTCTTTCGGCTGAAGCAGCGCTTCGGAGCGTACGGCTGTTGTGTGCGCGAAGCAGCCGCTTCTCCTGCTCCGCGAGCCGGACAGAGCGGTAGCTTGTACGAGGGCGAAGAACGAAGCCGCAGAGCACCGGCCTTCTGCGCGCACCCTAAGGACTGCTAGAGGACCGTGGTGGCCGCTCGCCTGCCCCTTCAATTCCCTTCTAGCATGCTTATGGAAGGTGTTCCAGGACAATATTCCTGAGTCTTGAATTCCTCCTGATGCAGCCCCTCCTGGGAAACAACTGCTCGTCGTCTGAGTCTCCAAGTGCAGAGACCTCGATGTCAACTGCAGAAATGAAGGGCTGCGTTGAGTTGTCGAGAAGCAAGAACATAGGCAGCGCCTTGTGTTTGGGAGTCAGCAGCTGCTGGACTTTTGCGATTGCTTTCACTGTGCACTGAATGCCAGGACGGCATGTGCACGTTAAAACAGGGAGCTGGGCAAGAGCAGTAATCGAAAGATCACGGCCGTCAGAAAGCAGCTTATATATTGCCCAGAAAAGAGCACTGTTTTTGGAGTGTGCAGTAAAATCGTGTTTCTGGACAAGGGAGGCATAAGTGCGCTGCGCTCCTAAGCTATCTCCCTGCTAAGACACACTGCCAAAGCTTTTCGTTATCATGCAGTCTAGTGCAGACGCACACTACGGCTCTCCGGAGCTGTCCGAAGCCAAGCGCCGGTGGCCGGCGTCTTTCGGCTGAAGCAGCGCTTCGGAGCGTACGGCTGTTGTGTGCGCGAAGCAGCCGCTTCTCCTGCTCCGCGAGCCGGACAGAGCGGTAGCTTGTACGAGGGCGAAGAACGAAGCCGCAGAGCACCGGCCTTCTGCGCGCACCCTAAGGACTGCGAGAGGACCGTGGTGGCCGCTCGCCTGCCTCTTCAATTCCATTCTAGCATCCTTATGGAAGGTGTTCCAGGACAATTTTCCTGAGTTTTGAATTCGTCCTGATGCAGCCCCTCGTTGGAAACTCGTGCTCGTCCTCTGAGTCTCCGAGTGCAGAGACCTCGATGTCAACTGCAGAAATGAAGGGCTGCGTTGAGTTGTCGAGAAGCAAGAACATAGGCAGCGCCTTGTGTTTGGGAGTCAGCAGGTGCTGGACTTTTGCGATTGCTTTCACTGTGCACTGAATGCCAGGACGGCATGTGCACGTTAAAACAGGGAGCTGGGCAAGAGCAGTAATCGAAAGATCACGGCCGTCAGAAAGCAGTTTATATATTGCCCTGGGAAGAGTACTGTTTTTGGAGTGTGCAGTAAAATCGTGTTTCTGGACAAGGGAGGCATAAGTGCGCTGCGCTCCTAAGCTATCTCCCTGCGAGACACACTGTCAAAGCTTTTCGTTATCATGCAGTCTAGTGCAGACGCACACTACGGCTCTCCGGAGCTGTCCGAAGCCAAGCGCCGGTGGCCGGCGTCTTTCGGCTGAAGCAGCGCTTCGGAGCGTACGGCTGTTGTGTGCGCGAAGCAGCCGCTTCTCCTGCTCCGCGAGCCGGACAGAGGGGTAGCTTGTACGAGGGCGAAGAACGAAGCCGCAGAGCACCGGCCTTCTGCGCGCACCCTAAGGACTGCTAGAGGACCGTGGTGGCCGCTCGCCTGCCTCTTCAATTCCATTCTAGCATCCTTAGGGAAGGTGTTCCAGGACAATTTTCCTGAGTTTTGAATTCGTCCTGATGCAGCCCCTCCTGGGAAACAACTGCTCGTCCTCTGATTCTCCGACATGCAGAGACCTCGATGGCAACTGCAGAAATGAAGGGCTGCGTTGAGTTGTCGAGAAGCAAGAACATAGGCAGCGCCTTGTGTTTGGGAGTCAGCAGCTGCTGGACTTTTGCGATTGCTTTCACTGTGCACTGAATGCCAGGACGGCATGTGCACGTTAAAACAGGGAGCTGGGCAAGAGCAGTAATCGAAAGATCACGGCCGTCAGAAAGCAGTTTATATATTGCCCTGGAAAGAGCAGTGTTTTTGGAGTGTGCAGTAAAATCGTGTTTCTGGACAAGGGAGGCATAAGTGCGCTGCGCTCCTAAGCTATCTCCCTGCGAGACACACTGCCAAAGCTTTTCGTTATCATGCAGTCTAGTGCAGACGCACACTACGGCTCTCCGGAGCTGTCCGAAGCCAAGCGCCGGTGGCCGGCGTCTTTCGGCTGAAGCAGCGCTTCGGAGCGTACGGCTGTTGTGTGCGCGAAGCAGCCGCTTCTCCTGCTCCGCGAGCCGGACAGAGCGGTAGCTTGTACGAGGGCGAAGAACGAAGCCGCAGAGCACCGGCCTTCTGCGCGCACCCTAAGGACTGCTAGAGGACCGTGGTGGCCGCTCGCCTGCCCCTTCAATTCCCTTCTAGCATGCTTATGGAAGGTGTTCCAGGACAATATTCCTGAGTCTTGAATTCCTCCTGATGCAGCCCCTCCTGGGAAACAACTGCTCGTCGTCTGAGTCTCCAAGTGCAGAGACCTCGATGTCAACTGCAGAAATGAAGGGCTGCGTTGAGTTGTCGAGAAGCAAGAACATAGGCAGCGCCTTGTGTTTGGGAGTCAGCAGGTGCTGGACTTTTGCGATTGCTTTCACTGTGCACTGAATGCCAGGACGGCATGTGCACGTTAAAACAGGGAGCTGGGCAAGAGCAGTAATCGAAAGATCACGGCCGTCAGAAAGCAGCTTATATATTGCCCAGAAAAGAGCACTGTTTTTGGAGTGTGCAGTAAAATCGTGTTTCTGGACAAGGGAGGCATAAGTGCGCTGCGCTCCTAAGCTATCTCCCTGCTAAGACACACTGCCAAAGCTTTTCGTTATCATGCAGTCTAGTGCAGACGAACACTACGGCTCTCCGGAGCTGTCCGAAGCCAAGCGCCGGTGGCCGGCGTCTTTCGGCTGAAGCAGCGCTTCGGAGCGTACGGCTGTTGTGTGCGCGAAGCAGCCGCTTCTCCTGCTCCGCGAGCCGGACAGAGCGGTAGCTTGTACGAGGGCGAAGAACGAAGCCGCAGAGCACCGGCCTTCTGCGCGCACCCTAAGGACTGCGAGAGGACCGTGGTGGCCGCTCGCCTGCCTCTTCAATTCCATTCTAGCATGCTTATGCAAGGTGTTCCAGGACAATTTTCCTGAGTTTTGAATTCGTCCTGATGCAGCCCCTCGTTGGAAACTCGTGCTCGTCCTCTGAGTCTCCGAGTGCAGAGACCTCGATGTCAACTGCAGAAATGAAGGGCTGCGTTGAGTTGTCGAGAAGCAAGAACATAGGCAGCGCCTTGTGTTTGGGAGTCAGCAGCTGCTGGACTTTTGCGATTGCTTTCACTGTGCACTGAATGCCAGGACGGCATGTGCACGTTAAAACAGGGAGCTGGGCAAGAGCAGTAATCGAAAGATCACGGCCGTCAGAAAGCAGTTTATATATTGCCCTGGGAAGAGCAGTGTTTTTGGAGTGTGCAGTAAAATCGTGTTTCTGGACAAGGGAGGCATAAGTGCGCTGCGCTCCTAAGCTATCTCCCTGCGAGACACACTGCCAAAGCTTTTCGTTATCATGCAGTCTAGTGCAGACGCACACTACGGCTCTCCGGAGCTGTCCGAAGCCAAGCGCCGGTGGCCGGCGTCTTTCGGCTGAAGCAGCGCTTCGGAGCGTACGGCTGTTGTGTGCGCGAAGCAGCCGCTTCTCCTGCTCCGCGAGCCGGACAGAGCGGTAGCTTGTACGAGGGCGAAGAACGAAGCCGCAGAGCACCGGCCTTCTGCGCGCACCCTAAGGACTGCTAGAGGACCGTGGTGGCCGCTCGCCTGCCCCTTCAATTCCCTTCTAGCATGCTTATGGAAGGTGTTCCAGGACAATATTCCTGAGTCTTGAATTCCTCCTGATGCAGCCCCTCCTGGGAAACAACTGCTCGTCGTCTGAGTCTCCAAGTGCAGAGACCTCGATGTCAACTGCAGAAATGAAGGGCTGCGTTGAGTTGTCGAGAAGCAAGAACATAGGCAGCGCCTTGTGTTTGGGAGTCAGCAGCTGCTGGACTTTTGCGATTGCTTTCACTGTGCACTGAATGCCAGGACGGCATGTGCACGTTAAAACAGGGAGCTGGGCAAGAGCAGTAATCGAAAGATCACGGCCGTCAGAAAGCAGCTTATATATTGCCCAGAAAAGAGCACTGTTTTTGGAGTGTGCAGTAAAATCGTGTTTCTGGACAAGGGAGGCATAAGTGCGCTGCGCTCCTAAGCTATCTCCCTGCTAAGACACACTGCCAAAGCTTTTCGTTATCATGCAGTCTAGTGCAGACGCACACTACGGCTCTCCGGAGCTGTCCGAAGCCAAGCGCCGGTGGCCGGCGTCTTTCGGCTGAAGCAGCGCTTCGGAGCGTACGGCTGTTGTGTGCGCGAAGCAGCCGCTTCTCCTGCTCCGCGAGCCGGACAGAGCGGTAGCTTGTACGAGGGCGAAGAACGAAGCCGCAGAGCACCGGCCTTCTGCGCGCACCCTAAGGACTGCTAGAGGACCGTGGTGGCCGCTCGCCTGCCCCTTCAATTCCCTTCTAGCATGCTTATGGAAGGTGTTCCAGGACAATATTCCTGAGTCTTGAATTCCTCCTGATGCAGCCCCTCCTGGGAAACAACTGCTCGTCGTCTGAGTCTCCAAGTGCAGAGACCTCGATGGCAACTGCAGAAATGAAGGGCTGCGTTGAGTTGTCGAGAAGCAAGAACATAGCCAGCGCCTTGTGTTTGGGAGTCAGCAGGTGCTGGACTTTTGCGATTGCTTTCACTGTGCACTGAATGCCAGGACGGCATGTGCACGTTAAAACAGGGAGCTGGGCAAGAGCAGTAATCGAAAGATCACGGCCGTCAGAAAGCAGCTTATATATTGCCCAGAAAAGAGCACTGTTTTTGGAGTGTGCAGTAAAATCGTGTTTCTGGACAAGGGAGGCATAAGTGCGCTGCGCTCCTAAGCTATCTCCCTGCTAAGACACACTGCCAAAGCTTTTCGTTATCATGCAGTCTAGTGCAGACGCACACTACGGCTCTCCGGAGCTGTCCGAAGCCAAGCGCCGGTGGCCGGCGTCTTTCGGCTGAAGCAGCGCTTCGGAGCGTACGGCTGTTGTGTGCGCGAAGCAGCCGCTTCTCCTGCTCCGCGAGCCGGACAGAGCGGTAGCTTGTACGAGGGCGAAGAACGAAGCCGCAGAGCACCGGCCTTCTGCGCGCACCCTAAGGACTGCGAGAGGACCGTGGTGGCCGCTCGCCTGCCTCTTCAATTCCATTCTAGCATGCTTATGCAAGGTGTTCCAGGACAATTTTCCTGAGTTTTGAATTCGTCCTGATGCAGCCCCTCGTTGGAAACTCGTGCTCGTCCTCTGAGTCTCCGAGTGCAGAGACCTCGATGTCAACTGCAGAAATGAAGGGCTGCGTTGAGTTGTCGAGAAGCAAGAACATAGGCAGCGCCTTGTGTTTGGGAGTCAGCAGCTGCTGGACTTTTGCGATTGCTTTCACTGTGCACTGAATGCCAGGACGGCATGTGCACGTTAAAACAGGGAGCTGGGCAAGAGCAGTAATCGAAAGATCACGGCCGTCAGAAAGCAGTTTATATATTGCCCTGGGAAGAGCAGTGTTTTTGGAGTGTGCAGTAAAATCGTGTTTCTGGACAAGGGAGGCATAAGTGCGCTGCGCTCCTAAGCTATCTCCCTGCGAGACACACTGCCAAAGCTTTTCGTTATCATGCAGTCTAGTGCAGACGCACACTACGGCTCTCCGGAGCTGTCCGAAGCCAAGCGCCGGTGGCCGGCGTCTTTCGGCTGAAGCAGCGCTTCGGAGCGTACGGCTGTTGTGTGCGCGAAGCAGCCGCTTCTCCTGCTCCGCGAGCCGGACAGAGCGGTAGCTTGTACGAGGGCGAAGAACGAAGCCGCAGAGCACCGGCCTTCTGCGCGCACCCTAAGGACTGCTAGAGGACCGTGGTGGCCGCTCGCCTGCCCCTTCAATTCCCTTCTAGCATGCTTATGGAAGGTGTTCCAGGACAATATTCCTGAGTCTTGAATTCCTCCTGATGCAGCCCCTCCTGGGAAACAACTGCTCGTCGTCTGAGTCTCCAAGTGCAGAGACCTCGATGTCAACTGCAGAAATGAAGGGCTGCGTTGAGTTGTCGAGAAGCAAGAACATAGCCAGCGCCTTGTGTTTGGGAGTCAGCAGCTGCTGGACTTTTGCGATTGCTTTCACTGTGCACTGAATGCCAGGACGGCATGTGCACGTTAAAACAGGGAGCTGGGCAAGAGCAGTAATCGAAAGATCACGGCCGTCAGAAAGCAGCTTATATATTGCCCAGAAAAGAGCACTGTTTTTGGAGTGTGCAGTAAAATCGTGTTTCTGGACAAGGGAGGCATAAGTGCGCTGCGCTCCTAAGCTATCTCCCTGCTAAGACACACTGCCAAAGCTTTTCGTTATCATGCAGTCTAGTGCAGACGCACACTACGGCTCTCCGGAGCTGTCCGAAGCCAAGCGCCGGTGGCCGGCGTCTTTCGGCTGAAGCAGCGCTTCGGAGCGTACGGCTGTTGTGTGCGCGAAGCAGCCGCTTCTCCTGCTCCGCGAGCTGGACAGAGCGGTAGCTTGTACGAGGGCGAAGAACGAAGCCGCAGAGCACCGGCCTTCTGCGCGCACCCTAAGGACTGCGAGAGGACCGTGGTGGCCGCTCGCCTGCCTCTTCAATTCCATTCTAGCATCCTTATGGAAGGTGTTCCAGGACAATTTTCCTGAGTTTTGAATTCGTCCTGATGCAGCCCCTCGTTGGAAACTCGTGCTCGTCCTCTGAGTCTCCGAGTGCAGAGACCTCGATGTCAACTGCAGAAATGAAGGGCTGCGTTGAGTTGTCGAGAAGCAAGAACATAGGCAGCGCCTTGTGTTTGGGAGTCAGCAGCTGCTGGACTTTTGCGATTGCTTTCACTGTGCACTGAATGCCAGGACGGCATGTGCACGTTAAAACAGGGAGCTGGGCAAGAGCAGTAATCGAAAGATCACGGCCGTCAGAAAGCAGTTTATATATTGCCCTGGGAAGAGTACTGTTTTTGGAGTGTGCAGTAAAATCGTGTTTCTGGACAAGGGAGGCATAAGTGCGCTGCGCTCCTAAGCTATCTCCCTGCGAGACACACTGTCAAAGCTTTTCGTTATCATGCAGTCTAGTGCAGACGCACACTACGGCTCTCCGGAGCTGTCCGAAGCCAAGCGCCGGTCGCCGGCGTCTTTCGGCTGAAGCAGCGCTTCGGAGCGTACGGCTGTTGTGTGCGCGAAGCAGCCGCTTCTCCTGCTCCGCGAGCCGGACAGAGGGGTAGCTTGTACGAGGGCGAAGAACGAAGCCGCAGAGCACCGGCCTTCTGCGCGCACCCTAAGGACTGCTAGAGGACCGTGGTGGCCGCTCGCCTGCCTCTTCAATTCCATTCTAGCATGCTTATGCAAGGTGTTCCAGGACAATTTTCCTGAGTTTTGAATTCGTCCTGATGCAGCCCCTCCTGGGAAACAACTGCTCGTCCTCTGATTCTCCGACATGCAGAGACCTCGATGGCAACTGCAGAAATGAAGGGCTGCGTTGAGTTGTCGAGAAGCAAGAACATAGGCAGCGCCTTGTGTTTGGGAGTCAGAAGCTGCTGGACTTTTGCGATTGCTTTCACTGTGCACTGAATGCCAGGACGGCATGTGCACGTTAAAACAGGGAGCTGGGCAAGAGCAGTAATCGAAAGATCACGGCCGTCAGAAAGCAGTTTATATATTGCCCTGGAAAGAGCAGTGTTTTTGGAGTGTGCAGTAAAATCGTGTTTCTGGACAAGGGAGGCATAAGTGCGCTGCGCTCCTAAGCTATCTCCCTGCGAGACACACTGCCAAAGCTTTTCGTTATCATGCAGTCTAGTGCAGACGCACACTACGGCTCTCCGGAGCTCTCCGAAGCCAAGCGCCGGTGGCCGGCGTCTTTCGGCTGAAGCAGCGCTTCGGAGCGTACGGCTGTTGTGTGCGCGAAGCAGCCGCTTCTCCTGCTCCGCGAGCCGGACAGAGCGGTAGCTTGTACGAGGGCGAAGAACGAAGCCGCAGAGCACCGGCCTTCTGCGCGCACCCTAAGGACTGCTAGAGGACCGTGGTGGCCGCTCGCCTGCCCCTTCAATTCCCTTCTAGCATGCTTATGGAAGGTGTTCCAGGACAATATTCCTGAGTCTTGAATTCCTCCTGATGCAGCCCCTCGTGGGAAACAACTGCTCGTCGTCTGAGTCTCCAAGTGCAGAGACCTCGATGTCAACTGCAGAAATGAAGGGCTGCGTTGAGTTGTCGAGAAGCAAGAACATAGCCAGCGCCTTGTGTTTGGGAGTCAGCAGGTGCTGGACTTTTGCGATTGCTTTCACTGTGCACTGAATGCCAGGACGGCATGTGCACGTTAAAACAGGGAGCTGGGCAAGAGCAGTAATCGAAAGATCACGGCCGTCAGAAAGCAGCTTATATATTGCCCAGAAAAGAGCACTGTTTTTGGAGTGTGCAGTAAAATCGTGTTTCTGGACAAGGGAGGCATAAGTGCGCTGCGCTCCTAAGCTATCTCCCTGCTAAGACACACTGCCAAAGCTTTTCGTTATCATGCAGTCTAGTGCAGACGCACACTACGGCTCTCCGGAGCTGTCCGAAGCCAAGCGCCGGTGGCCGGCGTCTTTCGGCTGAAGCAGCGCTTCGGAGCGTACGGCTGTTGTGTGCGCGAAGCAGCCGCTTCTCCTGCTCCGCGAGCCGGACAGAGCGGTAGCTTGTACGAGGGCGAAGAACGAAGCCGCAGAGCACCGGCCTTCTGCGCGCACCCTAAGGACTGCGAGAGGACCGTGGTGGCCGCTCGCCTGCCTCTTCAATTCCATTCTAGCATGCTTATGCAAGGTGTTCCAGGACAATTTTCCTGAGTTTTGAATTCGTCCTGATGCAGCCCCTCGTTGGAAACTCGTGCTCGTCCTCTGAGTCTCCGAGTGCAGAGACCTCGATGTCAACTGCAGAAATGAAGGGCTGCGTTGAGTTGTCGAGAAGCAAGAACATAGGCAGCGCCTTGTGTTTGGGAGTCAGCAGCTGCTGGACTTTTGCGATTGCTTTCACTGTGCACTGAATGCCAGGACGGCATGTGCACGTTAAAACAGGGAGCTGGGCAAGAGCAGTAATTGAAAGATCACGGCCGTCAGAAAGCAGTTTATATATTGCCCTGGGAAGAGCAGTGTTTTTGGAGTGTGCAGTAAAATCGTGTTTCTGGACAAGGGAGGCATAAGTGCGCTGCGCTCCTAAGCTATCTCCCTGCGAGACACACTGCCAAAGCTTTTCGTTATCATGCAGTCTAGTGCAGACGCACACTACGGCTCTCCGGAGCTGTCCGAAGCCAAGCGCCGGTGGCCGGCGTCTTTCGGCTGAAGCAGCGCTTCGGAGCGTACGGCTGTTGTGTGCGCGAAGCAGCCGCTTCTCCTGCTCCGCGAGCCGGACAGAGCGGTAGCTTGTACGAGGGCGAAGAACGAAGCCGCAGAGCACCGGCCTTCTGCGCGCACCCTAAGGACTGCTAGAGGACCGTGGTGGCCGCTCGCCTGCCCCTTCAATTCCCTTCTAGCATGCTTATGGAAGGTGTTCCAGGACAATATTCCTGAGTCTTGAATTCCTCCTGATGCAGCCCCTCCTGGGAAACAACTGCTCGTCGTCTGAGTCTCCAAGTGCAGAGACCTCGATGTCAACTGCAGAAATGAAGGGCTGCGTTGAGTTGTCGAGAAGCAAGAACATAGGCAGCGCCTTGTGTTTGGGAGTCAGCAGCTGCTGGACTTTTGCGATTGCTTTCACTGTGCACTGAATGCCAGGACGGCATGTGCACGTTAAAACAGGGAGCTGGGCAAGAGCAGTAATCGAAAGATCACGGCCGTCAGAAAGCAGCTTATATATTGCCCAGAAAAGAGCACTGTTTTTGGAGTGTGCAGTAAAATCGTGTTTCTGGACAAGGGAGGCATAAGTGCGCTGCGCTCCTAAGCTATCTCCCTGCTAAGACACACTGCCAAAGCTTTTCGTTATCATGCAGTCTAGTGCAGACGCACACTACGGCTCTCCGGAGCTGTCCGAAGCCAAGCGCCGGTGGCCGGCGTCTTTCGGCTGAAGCAGCGCTTCGGAGCGTACGGCTGTTGTGTGCGCGAAGCAGCCGCTTCTCCTGCTCCGCGAGCCGGACAGAGCGGTAGCTTGTACGAGGGCGAAGAACGAAGCCGCAGAGCACCGGCCTTCTGCGCGCACCCTAAGGACTGCTAGAGGACCGTGGTGGCCGCTCGCCTGCCCCTTCAATTCCCTTCTAGCATGCTTATGGAAGGTGTTCCAGGACAATATTCCTGAGTCTTGAATTCCTCCTGATGCAGCCCCTCCTGGGAAACAACTGCTCGTCGTCTGAGTCTCCAAGTGCAGAGACCTCGATGGCAACTGCAGAAATGAAGGGCTGCGTTGAGTTGTCGAGAAGCAAGAACATAGCCAGCGCCTTGTGTTTGGGAGTCAGCAGGTGCTGGACTTTTGCGATTGCTTTCACTGTGCACTGAATGCCAGGACGGCATGTGCACGTTAAAACAGGGAGCTGGGCAAGAGCAGTAATCGAAAGATCACGGCCGTCAGAAAGCAGCTTATATATTGCCCAGAAAAGAGCACTGTTTTTGGAGTGTGCAGTAAAATCGTGTTTCTGGACAAGGGAGGCATAAGTGCGCTGCGCTCCTAAGCTATCTCCCTGCTAAGACACACTGCCAAAGCTTTTCGTTATCATGCAGTCTAGTGCAGACGCACACTACGGCTCTCCGGAGCTGTCCGAAGCCAAGCGCCGGTGGCCGGCGTCTTTCGGCTGAAGCAGCGCTTCGGAGCGTACGGCTGTTGTGTGCGCGAAGCAGCCGCTTCTCCTGCTCCGCGAGCCGGACAGAGCGGTAGCTTGTACGAGGGCGAAGAACGAAGCCGCAGAGCACCGGCCTTCTGCGCGCACCCTAAGGACTGCGAGAGGACCGTGGTGGCCGCTCGCCTGCCTCTTCAATTCCATTCTAGCATGCTTATGCAAGGTGTTCCAGGACAATTTTCCTGAGTTTTGAATTCGTCCTGATGCAGCCCCTCGTTGGAAACTCGTGCTCGTCCTCTGAGTCTCCGAGTGCAGAGACCTCGATGTCAACTGCAGAAATGAAGGGCTGCGTTGAGTTGTCGAGAAGCAAGAACATAGGCAGCGCCTTGTGTTTGGGAGTCAGCAGCTGCTGGACTTTTGCGATTGCTTTCACTGTGCACTGAATGCCAGGACGGCATGTGCACGTTAAAACAGGGAGCTGGGCAAGAGCAGTAATCGAAAGATCACGGCCGTCAGAAAGCAGTTTATATATTGCCCTGGGAAGAGCAGTGTTTTTGGAGTGTGCAGTAAAATCGTGTTTCTGGACAAGGGAGGCATAAGTGCGCTGCGCTCCTAAGCTATCTCCCTGCGAGACACACTGCCAAAGCTTTTCGTTATCATGCAGTCTAGTGCAGACGCACACTACGGCTCTCCGGAGCTGTCCGAAGCCAAGCGCCGGTGGCCGGCGTCTTTCGGCTGAAGCAGCGCTTCGGAGCGTACGGCTGTTGTGTGCGCGAAGCAGCCGCTTCTCCTGCTCCGCGAGCCGGACAGAGCGGTAGCTTGTACGAGGGCGAAGAACGAAGCCGCAGAGCACCGGCCTTCTGCGCGCACCCTAAGGACTGCTAGAGGACCGTGGTGGCCGCTCGCCTGCCCCTTCAATTCCCTTCTAGCATGCTTATGGAAGGTGTTCCAGGACAATATTCCTGAGTCTTGAATTCCTCCTGATGCAGCCCCTCCTGGGAAACAACTGCTCGTCGTCTGAGTCTCCAAGTGCAGAGACCTCGATGTCAACTGCAGAAATGAAGGGCTGCGTTGAGTTGTCGAGAAGCAAGAACATAGCCAGCGCCTTGTGTTTGGGAGTCAGCAGCTGCTGGACTTTTGCGATTGCTTTCACTGTGCACTGAATGCCAGGACGGCATGTGCACGTTAAAACAGGGAGCTGGGCAAGAGCAGTAATCGAAAGATCACGGCCGTCAGAAAGCAGCTTATATATTGCCCAGAAAAGAGCACTGTTTTTGGAGTGTGCAGTAAAATCGTGTTTCTGGACAAGGGAGGCATAAGTGCGCTGCGCTCCTAAGCTATCTCCCTGCTAAGACACACTGCCAAAGCTTTTCGTTATCATGCAGTCTAGTGCAGACGCACACTACGGCTCTCCGGAGCTGTCCGAAGCCAAGCGCCGGTGGCCGGCGTCTTTCGGCTGAAGCAGCGCTTCGGAGCGTACGGCTGTTGTGTGCGCGAAGCAGCCGCTTCTCCTGCTCCGCGAGCTGGACAGAGCGGTAGCTTGTACGAGGGCGAAGAACGAAGCCGCAGAGCACCGGCCTTCTGCGCGCACCCTAAGGACTGCGAGAGGACCGTGGTGGCCGCTCGCCTGCCTCTTCAATTCCATTCTAGCATCCTTATGGAAGGTGTTCCAGGACAATTTTCCTGAGTTTTGAATTCGTCCTGATGCAGCCCCTCGTTGGAAACTCGTGCTCGTCCTCTGAGTCTCCGAGTGCAGAGACCTCGATGTCAACTGCAGAAATGAAGGGCTGCGTTGAGTTGTCGAGAAGCAAGAACATAGGCAGCGCCTTGTGTTTGGGAGTCAGCAGCTGCTGGACTTTTGCGATTGCTTTCACTGTGCACTGAATGCCAGGACGGCATGTGCACGTTAAAACAGGGAGCTGGGCAAGAGCAGTAATCGAAAGATCACGGCCGTCAGAAAGCAGTTTATATATTGCCCTGGGAAGAGTACTGTTTTTGGAGTGTGCAGTAAAATCGTGTTTCTGGACAAGGGAGGCATAAGTGCGCTGCGCTCCTAAGCTATCTCCCTGCGAGACACACTGTCAAAGCTTTTCGTTATCATGCAGTCTAGTGCAGACGCACACTACGGCTCTCCGGAGCTGTCCGAAGCCAAGCGCCGGTCGCCGGCGTCTTTCGGCTGAAGCAGCGCTTCGGAGCGTACGGCTGTTGTGTGCGCGAAGCAGCCGCTTCTCCTGCTCCGCGAGCCGGACAGAGGGGTAGCTTGTACGAGGGCGAAGAACGAAGCCGCAGAGCACCGGCCTTCTGCGCGCACCCTAAGGACTGCTAGAGGACCGTGGTGGCCGCTCGCCTGCCTCTTCAATTCCATTCTAGCATGCTTATGCAAGGTGTTCCAGGACAATTTTCCTGAGTTTTGAATTCGTCCTGATGCAGCCCCTCCTGGGAAACAACTGCTCGTCCTCTGATTCTCCGACATGCAGAGACCTCGATGGCAACTGCAGAAATGAAGGGCTGCGTTGAGTTGTCGAGAAGCAAGAACATAGGCAGCGCCTTGTGTTTGGGAGTCAGAAGCTGCTGGACTTTTGCGATTGCTTTCACTGTGCACTGAATGCCAGGACGGCATGTGCACGTTAAAACAGGGAGCTGGGCAAGAGCAGTAATCGAAAGATCACGGCCGTCAGAAAGCAGTTTATATATTGCCCTGGAAAGAGCAGTGTTTTTGGAGTGTGCAGTAAAATCGTGTTTCTGGACAAGGGAGGCATAAGTGCGCTGCGCTCCTAAGCTATCTCCCTGCGAGACACACTGCCAAAGCTTTTCGTTATCATGCAGTCTAGTGCAGACGCACACTACGGCTCTCCGGAGCTCTCCGAAGCCAAGCGCCGGTGGCCGGCGTCTTTCGGCTGAAGCAGCGCTTCGGAGCGTACGGCTGTTGTGTGCGCGAAGCAGCCGCTTCTCCTGCTCCGCGAGCCGGACAGAGCGGTAGCTTGTACGAGGGCGAAGAACGAAGCCGCAGAGCACCGGCCTTCTGCGCGCACCCTAAGGACTGCTAGAGGACCGTGGTGGCCGCTCGCCTGCCCCTTCAATTCCCTTCTAGCATGCTTATGGAAGGTGTTCCAGGACAATATTCCTGAGTCTTGAATTCCTCCTGATGCAGCCCCTCGTGGGAAACAACTGCTCGTCGTCTGAGTCTCCAAGTGCAGAGACCTCGATGTCAACTGCAGAAATGAAGGGCTGCGTTGAGTTGTCGAGAAGCAAGAACATAGCCAGCGCCTTGTGTTTGGGAGTCAGCAGGTGCTGGACTTTTGCGATTGCTTTCACTGTGCACTGAATGCCAGGACGGCATGTGCACGTTAAAACAGGGAGCTGGGCAAGAGCAGTAATCGAAAGATCACGGCCGTCAGAAAGCAGCTTATATATTGCCCAGAAAAGAGCACTGTTTTTGGAGTGTGCAGTAAAATCGTGTTTCTGGACAAGGGAGGCATAAGTGCGCTGCGCTCCTAAGCTATCTCCCTGCTAAGACACACTGCCAAAGCTTTTCGTTATCATGCAGTCTAGTGCAGACGCACACTACGGCTCTCCGGAGCTGTCCGAAGCCAAGCGCCGGTGGCCGGCGTCTTTCGGCTGAAGCAGCGCTTCGGAGCGTACGGCTGTTGTGTGCGCGAAGCAGCCGCTTCTCCTGCTCCGCGAGCCGGACAGAGCGGTAGCTTGTACGAGGGCGAAGAACGAAGCCGCAGAGCACCGGCCTTCTGCGCGCACCCTAAGGACTGCGAGAGGACCGTGGTGGCCGCTCGCCTGCCTCTTCAATTCCATTCTAGCATGCTTATGCAAGGTGTTCCAGGACAATTTTCCTGAGTTTTGAATTCGTCCTGATGCAGCCCCTCGTTGGAAACTCGTGCTCGTCCTCTGAGTCTCCGAGTGCAGAGACCTCGATGTCAACTGCAGAAATGAAGGGCTGCGTTGAGTTGTCGAGAAGCAAGAACATAGGCAGCGCCTTGTGTTTGGGAGTCAGCAGCTGCTGGACTTTTGCGATTGCTTTCACTGTGCACTGAATGCCAGGACGGCATGTGCACGTTAAAACAGGGAGCTGGGCAAGAGCAGTAATTGAAAGATCACGGCCGTCAGAAAGCAGTTTATATATTGCCCTGGGAAGAGCAGTGTTTTTGGAGTGTGCAGTAAAATCGTGTTTCTGGACAAGGGAGGCATAAGTGCGCTGCGCTCCTAAGCTATCTCCCTGCGAGACACACTGCCAAAGCTTTTCGTTATCATGCAGTCTAGTGCAGACGCACACTACGGCTCTCCGGAGCTGTCCGAAGCCAAGCGCCGGTGGCCGGCGTCTTTCGGCTGAAGCAGCGCTTCGGAGCGTACGGCTGTTGTGTGCGCGAAGCAGCCGCTTCTCCTGCTCCGCGAGCCGGACAGAGCGGTAGCTTGTACGAGGGCGAAGAACGAAGCCGCAGAGCACCGGCCTTCTGCGCGCACCCTAAGGACTGCTAGAGGACCGTGGTGGCCGCTCGCCTGCCCCTTCAATTCCCTTCTAGCATGCTTATGGAAGGTGTTCCAGGACAATATTCCTGAGTCTTGAATTCCTCCTGATGCAGCCCCTCCTGGGAAACAACTGCTCGTCGTCTGAGTCTCCAAGTGCAGAGACCTCGATGTCAACTGCAGAAATGAAGGGCTGCGTTGAGTTGTCGAGAAGCAAGAACATAGGCAGCGCCTTGTGTTTGGGAGTCAGCAGCTGCTGGACTTTTGCGATTGCTTTCACTGTGCACTGAATGCCAGGACGGCATGTGCACGTTAAAACAGGGAGCTGGGCAAGAGCAGTAATCGAAAGATCACGGCCGTCAGAAAGCAGCTTATATATTGCCCAGAAAAGAGCACTGTTTTTGGAGTGTGCAGTAAAATCGTGTTTCTGGACAAGGGAGGCATAAGTGCGCTGCGCTCCTAAGCTATCTCCCTGCTAAGACACACTGCCAAAGCTTTTCGTTATCATGCAGTCTAGTGCAGACGCACACTACGGCTCTCCGGAGCTGTCCGAAGCCAAGCGCCGGTGGCCGGCGTCTTTCGGCTGAAGCAGCGCTTCGGAGCGTACGGCTGTTGTGTGCGCGAAGCAGCCGCTTCTCCTGCTCCGCGAGCCGGACAGAGCGGTAGCTTGTACGAGGGCGAAGAACGAAGCCGCAGAGCACCGGCCTTCTGCGCGCACCCTAAGGACTGCGAGAGGACCGTGGTGGCCGCTCGCCTGCCTCTTCAATTCCATTCTAGCATCCTTATGGAAGGTGTTCCAGGACAATTTTCCTGAGTTTTGAATTCGTCCTGATGCAGCCCCTCGTTGGAAACTCGTGCTCGTCCTCTGAGTCTCCGAGTGCAGAGACCTCGATGTCAACTGCAGAAATGAAGGGCTGCGTTGAGTTGTCGAGAAGCAAGAACATAGGCAGCGCCTTGTGTTTGGGAGTCAGCAGCTGCTGGACTTTTGCGATTGCTTTCACTGTGCACTGAATGCCAGGACGGCATGTGCACGTTAAAACAGGGAGCTGGGCAAGAGCAGTAATCGAAAGATCACGGCCGTCAGAAAGCAGTTTATATATTGCCCTGGGAAGAGTACTGTTTTTGGAGTGTGCAGTAAAATCGTGTTTCTGGACAAGGGAGGCATAAGTGCGCTGCGCTCCTAAGCTATCTCCCTGCGAGACACACTGTCAAAGCTTTTCGTTATCATGCAGTCTAGTGCAGACGCACACTACGGCTCTCCGGAGCTGTCCGAAGCCAAGCGCCGGTGGCCGGCGTCTTTCGGCTGAAGCAGCGCTTCGGAGCGTACGGCTGTTGTGTGCGCGAAGCAGCCGCTTCTCCTGCTCCGCGAGCCGGACAGAGGGGTAGCTTGTACGAGGGCGAAGAACGAAGCCGCAGAGCACCGGCCTTCTGCGCGCACCCTAAGGACTGCGAGAGGACCGTGGTGGCCGCTCGCCTGCCTCTTCAATTCCATTCTAGCATCCTTAGGGAAGGTGTTCCAGGACAATTTTCCTGAGTTTTGAATTCGTCCTGATGCAGCCCCACGTTGGAAACTCGTGCTCGTCCTCTGAGTCTCCGAGTGCAGAGACCTCGATGGCAACTGCAGAAATGAAGGGCTGCGTTGAGTTGTCGAGAAGCAAGAACATAGGCAGCGCCTTGTGTTTGGGAGTCAGCAGCTGCTGGACTTTTGCGATTGCTTTCACTGTGCACTGAATGCCAGGACGGCATGTGCACGTTAAAACAGGGAGCTGGGCAAGAGCAGTAATCGAAAGATCACGGCCGTCAGAAAGCAGTTTATATATTGCCCTGGAAAGAGCAGTGTTTTTGGAGTGTGCAGTAAAATCGTGTTTCTGGACAAGGGAGGCATAAGTGCGCTGCGCTCCTAAGCTATCTCCCTGCGAGACACACTGCCAAAGCTTTTCGTTATCATGCAGTCTAGTGCAGACGCACACTACGGCTCTCCGGAGCTGTCCGAAGCCAAGCGCCGGTGGCCGGCGTCTTTCGGCTGAAGCAGCGCTTCGGAGCGTACGGCTGTTGTGTGCGCGAAGCAGCCGCTTCTCCTGCTCCGCGAGCCGGACAGAGCGGTAGCTTGTACGAGGGCGAAGAACGAAGCCGCAGAGCACCGGCCTTCTGCGCGCACCCTAAGGACTGCTAGAGGACCGTGGTGGCCGCTCGCCTGCCCCTTCAATTCCCTTCTAGCATGCTTATGGAAGGTGTTCCAGGACAATATTCCTGAGTCTTGAATTCCTCCTGATGCAGCCCCTCCTGGGAAACAACTGCTCGTCGTCTGAGTCTCCAAGTGCAGAGACCTCGATGTCAACTGCAGAAATGAAGGGCTGCGTTGAGTTGTCGAGAAGCAAGAACATAGCCAGCGCCTTGTGTTTGGGAGTCAGCAGGTGCTGGACTTTTGCGATTGCTTTCACTGTGCACTGAATGCCAGGACGGCATGTGCACGTTAAAACAGGGAGCTGGGCAAGAGCAGTAATCGAAAGATCACGGCCGTCAGAAAGCAGCTTATATATTGCCCAGAAAAGAGCACTGTTTTTGGAGTGTGCAGTAAAATCGTGTTTCTGGACAAGGGAGGCATAAGTGCGCTGCGCTCCTAAGCTATCTCCCTGCTAAGACACACTGCCAAAGCTTTTCGTTATCATGCAGTCTAGTGCAGACGCACACTACGGCTCTCCGGAGCTGTCCGAAGCCAAGCGCCGGTGGCCGGCGTCTTTCGGCTGAAGCAGCGCTTCGGAGCGTACGGCTGTTGTGTGCGCGAAGCAGCCGCTTCTCCTGCTCCGCGAGCCGGACAGAGCGGTAGCTTGTACGAGGGCGAAGAACGAAGCCGCAGAGCACCGGCCTTCTGCGCGCACCCTAAGGACTGCGAGAGGACCGTGGTGGCCGCTCGCCTGCCTCTTCAATTCCATTCTAGCATGCTTATGCAAGGTGTTCCAGGACAATTTTCCTGAGTTTTGAATTCGTCCTGATGCAGCCCCTCGTTGGAAACTCGTGCTCGTCCTCTGAGTCTCCGAGTGCAGAGACCTCGATGTCAACTGCAGAAATGAAGGGCTGCGTTGAGTTGTCGAGAAGCAAGAACATAGGCAGCGCCTTGTGTTTGGGAGTCAGCAGCTGCTGGACTTTTGCGATTGCTTTCACTGTGCACTGAATGCCAGGACGGCATGTGCACGTTAAAACAGGGAGCTGGGCAAGAGCAGTAATCGAAAGATCACGGCCGTCAGAAAGCAGTTTATATATTGCCCTGGGAAGAGCAGTGTTTTTGGAGTGTGCAGTAAAATCGTGTTTCTGGACAAGGGAGGCATAAGTGCGCTGCGCTCCTAAGCTATCTCCCTGCGAGACACACTGCCAAAGCTTTTCGTTATCATGCAGTCTAGTGCAGACGCACACTACGGCTCTCCGGAGCTGTCCGAAGCCAAGCGCCGGTGGCCGGCGTCTTTCGGCTGAAGCAGCGCTTCGGAGCGTACGGCTGTTGTGTGCGCGAAGCAGCCGCTTCTCCTGCTCCGCGAGCCGGACAGAGCGGTAGCTTGTACGAGGGCGAAGAACGAAGCCGCAGAGCACCGGCCTTCTGCGCGCACCCTAAGGACTGCTAGAGGACCGTGGTGGCCGCTCGCCTGCCCCTTCAATTCCCTTCTAGCATGCTTATGGAAGGTGTTCCAGGACAATATTCCTGAGTCTTGAATTCCTCCTGATGCAGCCCCTCCTGGGAAACAACTGCTCGTCGTCTGAGTCTCCAAGTGCAGAGACCTCGATGTCAACTGCAGAAATGAAGGGCTGCGTTGAGTTGTCGAGAAGCAAGAACATAGGCAGCGCCTTGTGTTTGGAAGTCAGCAGCACCTGGACTTTTGCGATTGCTTTCACTGTGCACTGAATGCCAGGACGGCATGTGCACGTTAAAACAGGGAGCTGGGCAAGAGCAGTAATCGAAAGATCACGGCCGTCAGAAAGCAGCTTATATATTGCCCAGAAAAGAGCACTGTTTTTGGAGTGTGCAGTAAAATCGTGTTTCTGGACAAGGGAGGCATAAGTGCGCTGCGCTCCTAAGCTATCTCCCTGCTAAGACACACTGCCAAAGCTTTTCGTTATCATGCAGTCTAGTGCAGACGCACACTACGGCTCTCCGGAGCTGTCCGAAGCCAAGCGCCGGTGGCCGGCGTCTTTCGGCTGAAGCAGCGCTTCGGAGCGTACGGCTGTTGTGTGCGCGAAGCAGCCGCTTCTCCTGCTCCGCGAGCCGGACAGAGCGGTAGCTTGTACGAGGGCGAAGAACGAAGCCGCAGAGCACCGGCCTTCTGCGCGCACCCTAAGGACTGCGAGAGGACCGTGGTGGCCGCTCGCCTGCCTCTTCAATTCCATTCTAGCATGCTTATGCAAGGTGTTCCAGGACAATTTTCCTGAGTTTTGAATTCGTCCTGATGCAGCCCCTCGTTGGAAACTCGTGCTCGTCCTCTGAGTCTCCGAGTGCAGAGACCTCGATGTCAACTGCAGAAATGAAGGGCTGCGTTGAGTTGTCGAGAAGCAAGAACATAGGCAGCGCCTTGTGTTTGGGAGTCAGCAGCTGCTGGACTTTTGCGATTGCTTTCACTGTGCACTGAATGCCAGGACGGCATGTGCACGTTAAAACAGGGAGCTGGGCAAGAGCAGTAATCGAAAGATCACGGCCGTCAGAAAGCAGTTTATATATTGCCCTGGGAAGAGTACTGTTTTTGGAGTGTGCAGTAAAATCGTGTTTCTGGACAAGGGAGGCATAAGTGCGCTGCGCTCCTAAGCTATCTCCCTGCGAGACACACTGTCAAAGCTTTTCGTTATCATGCAGTCTAGTGCAGACGCACACTACGGCTCTCCGGAGCTGTCCGAAGCCAAGCGCCGGTGGCCGGCGTCTTTCGGCTGAAGCAGCGCTTCGGAGCGTACGGCTGTTGTGTGCGCGAAGCAGCCGCTTCTCCTGCTCCGCGAGCCGGACAGAGCGGTAGCTTGTACGAGGGCGAAGAACGAAGCCGCAGAGCACCGGCCTTCTGCGCGCACCCTAAGGACTGCTAGAGGACCGTGGTGGCCGCTCGCCTGCCCCTTCAATTCCCTTCTAGCATGCTTATGGAAGGTGTTTCAGGACAATTTTCCTGAGTTTTGAATTCGTCCTGATGCAGCCCCACGTTGGAAACTCGTGCTCGTCCTCTGATTCTCCGACATGCAGAGACCTCGATGGCAACTGCAGAAATGAAGGGCTGCGTTGAGTTGTCGAGAAGCAAGAACATAGGCAGCGCCTTGTGTTTGGGAGTCAGCAGCTGCTGGACTTTTGCGATTGCTTTCACTGTGCACTGAATGCCAGGACGGCATGTGCACGTTAAAACAGGGAGCTGGGCAAGAGCAGTAATCGAAAGATCACGGCCGTCAGAAAGCAGTTTATATATTGCCCTGGAAAGAGCAGTGTTTTTGGAGTGTGCAGTAAAATCGTGTTTCTGGACAAGGGAGGCATAAGTGCGCTGCGCTCCTAAGCTATCTCCCTGCGAGACACACTGTCAAAGCTTTTCGTTATCATGCAGTCTAGTGCAGACGCACACTACGGCTCTCCGGAGCTGTCCGAAGCCAAGCGCCGGTGGCCGGCGTCTTTCGGCTGAAGCAGCGCTTCGGAGCGTACGGCTGTTGTGTGCGCGAAGCAGCCGCTTCTCCTGCTCCGCGAGCCGGACAGAGCGGTAGCTTGTACGAGGGCGAAGAACGAAGCCGCAGAGCACCGGCCTTCTGCGCGCACCCTAAGGACTTCTAGAGGACCGTGGTGGCCGCTCGCCTGCCTCTTCAATTCCATTCTAGCATCCTTATGGAAGGTGTTCCAGGACAATTTTCCTGAGTTTTGAATTCGTCCTGATGCAGCCCCACGTTGGAAACTCGTGCTCGTTCTCTGAGTCTCCGAGTGCAGAGACCTCGATGGCAACTGCAGAAATGAAGGGCTGCGTTGAGTTGTCGAGAAGCAAGAACATAGCCAGCGCCTTGTGTTTGGGAGTCAGCAGCTGCTGGACTTTTGCGATTGCTTTCACTGTGCACTGAATGCCAGGACGGCATGTGCACGTTAAAACAGGGAGCTGGGCAAGAGCAGTAATCGAAAGATCACGGCCGTCAGAAAGCAGCTTATATATTGCCCAGAAAAGAGCACTGTTTTTGGAGTGTGCAGTAAAATCGTGTTTCTGGACAAGGGAGGCATAAGTGCGCTGCGCTCCTAAGCTATCTCCCTGCTAAGACACACTGCCAAAGCTTTTCGTTATCATGCAGTCTAGTGCAGACGCACACTACGGCTCTCCGGAGCTGTCCGAAGCCAAGCGCCGGTCGCCGGCGTCTTTCGGCTGAAGCAGCGCTTCGGAGCGTACGGCTGTTGTGTGCGCGAAGCAGCCGCTTCTCCTGCTCCGCGAGCCGGACAGAGCGGTAGCTTGTACGAGGGCGAAGAACGAAGCCGCAGAGCACCGGCCTTCTGCGCGCACCCTAAGGACTGCGAGAGGACCGTGGTGGCCGCTCGCCTGCCTCTTCAATTCCATTCTAGCATCATTATGGAAGGTGTTCCAGGACAATTTTCCTGAGTTTTGAATTCGTCCTGATGCAGCCCCTCGTTGGAAACTCGTGCTCGTCCTCTGAGTCTCCGAGTGCAGAGACCTCGATGGCAACTGCAGAAATGAAGGGCTGCGTTGAGTTGTCGAGAAGCAAGAACATAGGCAGCGCCTTGTGTTTGGGAGTCAGCAGCTGCTGGACTTTTGCGATTGCTTTCACTGTGCACTGAATGCCAGGACGGCATGTGCACGTTAAAACAGGGAGCTGGGCAAGAGCAGTAATCGAAAGATCACGGCCGTCAGAAAGCAGTTTATATATTGCCCTGGAAAGAGCAGTGTTTTTGGAGTGTGCAGTAAAATCGTGTTTCTGGACAAGGGAGGCATAAGTGCGCTGCGCTCCTAAGCTATCTCCCTGCGAGACACACTGTCAAAGCTTTTCGTTATCATGCAGTCTAGTGCAGACGCACACTACGGCTCTCCGGAGCTGTCCGAAGCCAAGCGCCGGTGGCCGGCGTCTTTCGGCTGAAGCAGCGCTTCGGAGCGTACGGCTGTTGTGTGCGCGAAGCAGCCGCTTCTCCTGCTCCGCGAGCCGGACAGAGCGGTAGCTTGTACGAGGGCGAAGAACGAAGCCGCAGAGCACCGGCCTTCTGCGCGCACCCTAAGGACTTCTAGAGGACCGTGGTGGTCGCTCGCCTGCCTCTTCAATTCCATTCTAGCATCCTTATGGAAGGTGTTCCAGGACAATTTTCCTGAGTTTTGAATTCGTCCTGATGCAGCCCCACGTTGGAAACTCGTGCTCGTCCTCTGAGTCTCCGAGTGCAGAGACCTCGATGGCAACTGCAGAAATGAAGGGCTGCGTTGAGTTGTCGAGAAGCAAGAACATAGGCAGCGCCTTGTGTTTGGGAGTCAGCAGCTGCTGGACTTTTGCGATTGCTTTCACTGTGCACTGAATGCCAGGACGGCATGTGCACGTTAAAACAGGGAGCTGGGCAAGAGCAGTAATCGAAAGATCACGGCCGTCAGAAAGCAGTTTATATATTGCCCTGGAAAGAGCAGTGTTTTTGGAGTGTGCAGTAAAATCGTGTTTCTGGACAAGGGAGGCATAAGTGCGCTGCGCTCCTAAGCTATCTCCCTGCGAGACACACTGCCAAAGCTTTTCGTTATCATGCAGTCTAGTGCAGACGCACACTACGGCTCTCCGGAGCTGTCCGAAGCCAAGCGCCGGTGGCCGGCGTCTTTCGGCTGAAGCAGCGCTTCGGAGCGTACGGCTGTTGTGTGCGCGAAGCAGCCGCTTCTCCTGCTCCGCGAGCCGGACAGAGCGGTAGCTTGTACGAGGGCGAAGAACGAAGCCGCAGAGCACCGGCCTTCTGCGCGCACCCTAAGGACTGCTAGAGGACCGTGGTGGCCGCTCGCCTGCCCCTTCAATTCCCTTCTAGCATGCTTATGGAAGGTGTTCCAGGACAATATTCCTGAGTCTTGAATTCCTCCTGATGCAGCCCCTCCTGGGAAACAACTGCTCGTCGTCTGAGTCTCCAAGTGCAGAGACCTCGATGTCAACTGCAGAAATGAAGGGCTGCGTTGAGTTGTCGAGAAGCAAGAACATAGGCAGCGCCTTGTGTTTGGGAGTCAGCAGCTGCTGGACTTTTGCGATTGCTTTCACTGTGCACTGAATGCCAGGACGGCATGTGCACGTTAAAACAGGGAGCTGGGCAAGAGCAGTAATCGAAAGATCACGGCCGTCAGAAAGCAGCTTATATATTGCCCAGAAAAGAGCACTGTTTTTGGAGTGTGCAGTAAAATCGTGTTTCTGGACAAGGGAGGCATAAGTGCGCTGCGCTCCTAAGCTATCTCCCTGCTAAGACACACTGCCAAAGCTTTTCGTTATCATGCAGTCTAGTGCAGACGCACACTACGGCTCTCCGGAGCTGTCCGAAGCCAAGCGCCGGTCGCCGGCGTCTTTCGGCTGAAGCAGCGCTTCGGAGCGTACGGCTGTTGTGTGCGCGAAGCAGCCGCTTCTCCTGCTCCGCGAGCCGGACAGAGCGGTAGCTTGTACGAGGGCGAAGAACGAAGCCGCAGAGCACCGGCCTTCTGCGCGCACCCTAAGGACTGCGAGAGGACCGTGGTGGCCGCTCGCCTGCCTCTTCAATTCCATTCTAGCATGCTTATGCAAGGTGTTCCAGGACAATTTTCCTGAGTTTTGAATTCGTCCTGATGCAGCCCCTCGTTGGAAACTCGTGCTCGTCCTCTGAGTCTCCGAGTGCAGAGACCTCGATGTCAACTGCAGAAATGAAGGGCTGCGTTGAGTTGTCGAGAAGCAAGAACATAGGCAGCGCCTTGTGTTTGGGAGTCAGCAGCTGCTGGACTTTTGCGATTGCTTTCACTGTGCACTGAATGCCTGCACGGCATGTGCACGTTAAAACAGGGAGCTGGGCAAGAGCAGTAATCGAAAGATCACGGCCGTCAGAAAGCAGTTTATATATTGCCCTGAAAAGAGCAGTGTTTTTGGAGTGTGCAGTAAAATCGTGTTTCTGGACAAGGGAGGCATAAGTGCGCTGCGCTCCTAAGCTATCTCCCTGCGAGACACACTGCCAAAGCTTTTCGTTATCATGCAGTCTAGTGCAGACGCACACTACGGCTCTCCGGAGCTGTCCGAAGCCAAGCGCCGGTGGCCGGCGTCTTTCGGCTGAAGCAGCGCTTCGGAGCGTACGGCTGTTGTGTGCGCGAAGCAGCCGCTTCTCCTGCTCCGCGAGCCGGACAGAGCGGTAGCTTGTACGAGGGCGAAGAACGAAGCCGCAGAGCACCGGCCTTCTGCGCGCACCCTAAGGACTGCGAGAGGACCGTGGTGGCCGCTCGCCTGCCCCTTCAATTCCCTTCTAGCATGCTTATGGAAGGTGTTCCAGGACAATATTCCTGAGTCTTGAATTCCTCCTGATGCAGCCCCTCCTGGGAAACAACTGCTCGTCGTCTGAGTCTCCAAGTGCAGAGACCTCGATGGCAACTGCAGAAATGAAGGGCTGCGTTGAGTTGTCGAGAAGCAAGAACATAGCCAGCGCCTTGTGTTTGGGAGTCAGCAGCTGCTGGACTTTTGCGATTGCTTTCACTGTGCACTGAATGCCAGGACGGCATGTGCACGTTAAAACAGGGAGCTGGGCAAGAGCAGTAATCGAAAGATCACGGCCGTCAGAAAGCAGCTTATATATTGCCCAGAAAAGAGCACTGTTTTTGGAGTGTGCAGTAAAATCGTGTTTCTGGACAAGGGAGGCATAAGTGCGCTGCGCTCCTAAGCTATCTCCCTGCTAAGACACACTGCCAAAGCTTTTCGTTATCATGCAGTCTAGTGCAGACGCACACTACGGCTCTCCGGTGCTGTCCGAAGCCAAGCGCCGGTGGCCGGCGTCTTTCGGCTGAAGCAGCGCTTCGGAGCGTACGGCTGTTGTGTGCGCGAAGCAGCCGCTTCTCCTGCTCCGCGAGCCGGACAGAGCGGTAGCTTGTACGAGGGCGAAGAACGAAGCCGCAGAGCACCGGCCTTCTGCGCGCACCCTAAGGACTGCTAGAGGACCGTAGTGGCCGCTCGCCTGCCCCTTCAATTCCATTCTAGCATGCTTATGGAAGGTGTTCCAGGACAATATTCCTGAGTCTTGAATTCCTCCTGATGCAGCCCCTCGTGGGAAACAACTGCTCGTCGTCTGAGTCTCCAAGTGCAGAGACCTCGATGTCAACTGCAGAAATGAAGGGCTGCGTTGAGTTGTCGAGAAGCAAGAACATAGGCAGCGCCTTGTGTTTGGGAGTCAGCAGCTGCTGGACTTTTGCGATTGCTTTCACTGTGCACTGAATGCCAGGACGGCATGTGCACGTTAAAACAGGGAGCTGGGCAAGAGCAGTAATCGAAAGATCACGGCCGTCAGAAAGCAGCTTATATATTGCCCAGAAAAGAGCACTGTTTTTGGAGTGTGCAGTAAAATCGTGTTTCTGGACAAGGGAGGCATAAGTGCGCTGCGCTCCTAAGCTATCTCCCTGCTAAGACACACTGCCAAAGCTTTTCGTTATCATGCAGTCTAGTGCAGACGCACACTACGGCTCTCCGGAGCTGTCCGAAGCCAAGCGCCGGTGGCCGGCGTCTTTCGGCTGAAGCAGCGCTTCGGAGCGTACGGCTGTTGTGTGCGCGAAGCAGCCGCTTCTCCTGCTCCGCGAGCCGGACAGAGGGGTAGCTTGTACGAGGGCGAAGAACGAAGCCGCAGAGCACCGGCCTTCTGCGCGCACCCTAAGGACTGCGAGAGGACCGTGGTGGCCGCTCGCCTGCCTCTTCAATTCCATTCTAGCATGCTTATGCAAGGTGTTCCAGGACAATTTTCCTGAGTTTTGAATTCGTCCTGATGCAGCCCCACGTTGGAAACTCGTGCTCGTCCTCTGAGTCTCCGAGTGCAGAGACCTCGATGGCAACTGCAGAAATGAAGGGCTGCGTTGAGTTGTCGAGAAGCAAGAACATAGGCAGCGCCTTGTGTTTGGGAGTCAGCAGCTGCTGGACTTTTGCGATTGCTTTCACTGTGCACTGAATGCCAGGACGGCATGTGCACGTTAAAACAGGGAGCTGGGCAAGAGCAGTAATCGAAAGATCACGGCCGTCAGAAAGCAGTTTATATATTGCCCTGGAAAGAGCAGTGTTTTTGGAGTGTGCAGTAAAATCGTGTTTCTGGACAAGGGAGGCATAAGTGCGCTGCGCTCCTAAGCTATCTCCCTGCGAGACACACTGCCAAAGCTTTTCGTTATCATGCAGTCTAGTGCAGACGCACACTACGGCTCTCCGGAGCTGTCCGAAGCCAAGCGCCGGTGGCCGGCGTCTTTCGGCTGAAGCAGCGCTTCGGAGCGTACGGCTGTTGTGTGCGCGAAGCAGCCGCTTCTCCTGCTCCGCGAGCCGGACAGAGCGGTAGCTTGTACGAGGGCGAAGAACGAAGCCGCAGAGCACCGGCCTTCTGCGCGCACCCTAAGGACTGCGAGAGGACCGTGGTGGCCGCTCGCCTGCCTCTTCAATTCCATTCTAGCATGCTTATGCAAGGTGTTCCAGGACAATTTTCCTGAGTTTTGAATTCGTCCTGATGCAGCCCCACGTTGGAAACTCGTGCTCGTCCTCTGAGTCTCCGAGTGCAGAGACCTCGATGGCAACTGCAGAAATGAAGGGCTGCGTTGAGTTGTCGAGAAGCAAGAACATAGGCAGCGCCTTGTGTTTGGGAGTCAGCAGCTGCTGGACTTTTGCGATTGCTTTCACTGTGCACTGAATGCCAGGACGGCATGTGCACGTTAAAACAGGGAGCTGGGCAAGAGCAGTAATCGAAAGATCACGGCCGTCAGAAAGCAGTTTATATATTGCCCTGGAAAGAGCAGTGTTTTTGGAGTGTGCAGTAAAATCGTGTTTCTGGACAAGGGAGGCATAAGTGCGCTGCGCTCCTAAGCTATCTCCCTGCGAGACACACTGCCAAAGCTTTTCGTTATCATGCAGTCTAGTGCAGACGCACACTACGGCTCTCCGGAGCTGTCCGAAGCCAAGCGCCGGTGGCCGGCGTCTTTCGGCTGAAGCAGCGCTTCGGAGCGTACGGCTGTTGTGTGCGCGAAGCAGCCGCTTCTCCTGCTCCGCGAGCCGGACAGAGCGGTAGCTTGTACGAGGGCGAAGAACGAAGCCGCAGAGCACCGGCCTTCTGCGCGCACCCTAAGGACTGCTAGAGGACCGTGGTGGCCGCTCGCCTGCCCCTTCAATTCCCTTCTAGCATGCTTATGGAAGGTGTTCCAGGACAATATTCCTGAGTCTTGAATTCCTCCTGATGCAGCCCCTCCTGGGAAACAACTGCTCGTCGTCTGAGTCTCCAAGTGCAGAGACCTCGATGTCAACTGCAGAAATGAAGGGCTGCGTTGAGTTGTCGAGAAGCAAGAACATAGCCAGCGCCTTGTGTTTGGGAGTCAGCAGCTGCTGGACTTTTGCGATTGCTTTCACTGTGCACTGAATGCCAGGACGGCATGTGCACGTTAAAACAGGGAGCTGGGCAAGAGCAGTAATCGAAAGATCACGGCCGTCAGAAAGCAGCTTATATATTGCCCAGAAAAGAGCACTGTTTTTGGAGTGTGCAGTAAAATCGTGTTTCTGGACAAGGGAGGCATAAGTGCGCTGCGCTCCTAAGCTATCTCCCTGCTAAGACACACTGCCAAAGCTTTTCGTTATCATGCAGTCTAGTGCAGACGCACACTACGGCTCTCCGGAGCTGTCCGAAGCCAAGCGCCGGTGGCCGGCGTCTTTCGGCTGAAGCAGCGCTTCGGAGCGTACGGCTGTTGTGTGCGCGAAGCAGCCGCTTCTCCTGCTCCGCGAGCCGGACAGAGCGGTAGCTTGTACGAGGGCGAAGAACGAAGCCGCAGAGCACCGGCCTTCTGCGCGCACCCTAAGGACTGCGAGAGGACCGTGGTGGCCGCTCGCCTGCCTCTTCAATTCCATTCTAGCATCCTTAGGGAAGGTGTTCCAGGACAATTTTCCTGAGTTTTGAATTCGTCCTGATGCAGCCCCTCCTGGGAAACAACTGCTCGTCCTCTGATTCTCCGACATGCAGAGACCTCGATGGCAACTGCAGAAATGAAGGGCTGCGTTGAGTTGTCGAGAAGCAAGAACATAGGCAGCGCCTTGTGTTTGGGAGTCAGCAGCTGCTGGACTTTTGCGATTGCTTTCACTGTGCACTGAATGCCAGGACGGCATGTGCACGTTAAAACAGGGAGCTGGGCAAGAGCAGTAATCGAAAGATCACGGCCGTCAGAAAGCAGTTTATATATTGCCCTGGGAAGAGCAGTGTTTTTGGAGTGTGCAGTAAAATCGTGTTTCTGGACAAGGGAGGCATAAGTGCGCTGCGCTCCTAAGCTATCTCCCTGCTAAGACACACTGCCAAAGCTTTTCGTTATCATGCAGTCTAGTGCAGACGCACACTACGGCTCTCCGGAGCTGTCCGAAGCCAAGCGCCGGTGGCCGGCGTCTTTCGGCTGAAGCAGCGCTTCGGAGCGTACGGCTGTTGTGTGCGCGAAGCAGCCGCTTCTCCTGCTCCGCGAGCCGGACAGAGCGGTAGCTTGTACGAGGGCGAAGAACGAAGCCGCAGAGCACCGGCCTTCTGCGCGCACACTAAGGACTGCTAGAGGACCGTGGTGGCCGCTCGCCTGCCCCTTCAATTCCCTTCTAGCATGCTTATGGAAGGTGTTCCAGGACAATATTCCTGAGTCTTGAATTCGTCCTGATGCAGCCCCTCCTGGGAAACAACTGCTCGTCGTCTGAGTCTCCAAGTGCAGAGACCTCGATGTCAACTGCAGAAATGAAGGGCTGCGTTGAGTTGTCGAGAAGCAAGAACATAGCCAGCGCCTTGTGTTTGGGAGTCAGCAGCTGCTGGACTTTTGCGATTGCTTTCACTGTGCACTGAATGCCAGGACGGCATGTGCACGTTAAAACAGGGAGCTGGGCAAGAGCAGTAATCGAAAGATCACGGCCGTCAGAAAGCAGCTTATATATTGCCCAGAAAAGAGCACTGTTTTTGGAGTGTGCAGTAAAATCGTGTTTCTGGACAAGGGAGGCATAAGTGCGCTGCGCTCCTAAGCTATCTCCCTGCTAAGACACACTGCCAAAGCTTTTCGTTATCATGCAGTCTAGTGCAGACGCACACTACGGCTCTCCGGAGCTGTCCGAAGCCAAGCGCCGGTGGCCGGCGTCTTTCGGCTGAAGCAGCGCTTCGGAGCGTACGGCTGTTGTGTGCGCGAAGCAGCCGCTTCTCCTGCTCCGCGAGCCGGACAGAGCGGTAGCTTGTACGAGGGCGAAGAACGAAGCCGCAGAGCACCGGCCTTCTGCGCGCACACTAAGGACTGCTAGAGGACCGTGGTGGCCGCTCGCCTGCCCCTTCAATTCCCTTCTAGCATGCTTATGGAAGGTGTTCCAGGACAATATTCCTGAGTCTTGAATTCGTCCTGATGCAGCCCCTCCTGGGAAACAACTGCTCGTCGTCTGAGTCTCCAAGTGCAGAGACCTCGATGTCAACTGCAGAAATGAAGGGCTGCGTTGAGTTGTCGAGAAGCAAGAACATAGCCAGCGCCTTGTGTTTGGGAGTCAGCAGCTGCTGGACTTTTGCGATTGCTTTCACTGTGCACTGAATGCCAGGACGGCATGTGCACGTTAAAACAGGGAGCTGGGCAAGAGCAGTAATCGAAAGATCACGGCCGTCAGAAAGCAGCTTATATATTGCCCAGAAAAGAGCACTGTTTTTGGAGTGTGCAGTAAAATCGTGTTTCTGGACAAGGGAGGCATAAGTGCGCTGCGCTCCTAAGCTATCTCCCTGCTAAGACACACTGCCAAAGCTTTTCGTTATCATGCAGTCTAGTGCAGACGCACACTACGGCTCTCCGGAGCTGTCCGAAGCCAAGCGCCGGTGGCCGGCGTCTTTCGGCTGAAGCAGCGCTTCGGAGCGTACGGCTGTTGTGTGCGCGAAGCAGCCGCTTCTTCTGCTCCGCGAGCCGGACAGAGCGGTAGCTTGTACGAGGGCGAAGAACGAAGCCGCAGAGCACCGGCCTTCTGCGCGCACCCTAAGGACTGCGAGAGGACCGTGGTGGCCGCTCGCCTGCCTCTTCAATTCCATTCTAGCATGCTTATGCAAGGTGTTCCAGGACAATTTTCCTGAGTTTTGAATTCGTCCTGATGCAGCCCCTCGTTGGAAACTCGTGCTCGTCCTCTGAGTCTCCGAGTGCAGAGACCTCGATGTCAACTGCAGAAATGAAGGGCTGCGTTGAGTTGTCGAGAAGCAAGAACATAGGCAGCGCCTTGTGTTTGGGAGTCAGCAGCTGCTGGACTTTTGCGATTGCTTTCACTGTGCACTGAATGCCAGGACGGCATGTGCACGTTAAAACAGGGAGCTGGGCAAGAGCAGTAATCGAAAGATCACGGCCGTCAGAAAGCAGTTTATATATTGCCCTGGGAAGAGTACTGTTTTTGGAGTGTGCAGTAAAATCGTGTTTCTGGACAAGGGAGGCATAAGTGCGCTGCGCTCCTAAGCTATCTCCCTGCGAGACACACTGTCAAAGCTTTTCGTTATCATGCAGTCTAGTGCAGACGCACACTACGGCTCTCCGGAGCTGTCCGAAGCCAAGCGCCGGTGGCCGGCGTCTTTCGGCTGAAGCAGCGCTTCGGAGCGTACGGCTGTTGTGTGCGCGAAGCAGCCGCTTCTCCTGCTCCGCGAGCCGGACAGAGCGGTAGCTTGTACGAGGGCGAAGAACGAAGCCGCAGAGCACCGGGCTTCTGCGCGCACCCTAAGGACTGCTAGAGGACCGTGGTGGCCGCTCGCCTGCCCCTTCAATTCCCTTCTAGCATGCTTATGGAAGGTGTTTCAGGACAATTTTCCTGAGTTTTGAATTCGTCCTGATGCAGCCCCACGTTGGAAACTCGTGCTCGTCCTCTGATTCTCCGACATGCAGAGACCTCGATGGCAACTGCAGAAATGAAGGGCTGCGTTGAGTTGTCGAGAAGCAAGAACATAGGCAGCGCCTTGTGTTTGGGAGTCAGCAGCTGCTGGACTTTTGCGATTGCTTTCACTGTGCACTGAATGCCAGGACGGCATGTGCACGTTAAAACAGGGAGCTGGGCAAGAGCAGTAATCGAAAGATCACGGCCGTCAGAAAGCAGTTTATATATTGCCCTGGAAAGAGCAGTGTTTTTGGAGTGTGCAGTAAAATCGTGTTTCTGGACAAGGGAGGCATAAGTGCGCTGCGCTCCTAAGCTATCTCCCTGCGAGACACACTGCCAAAGCTTTTCGTTATCATGCAGTCTAGTGCAGACGCACACTACGGCTCTCCGGAGCTGTCCGAAGCCAAGCGCCGGTGGCCGGCGTCTTTCGGCTGAAGCAGCGCTTCGGAGCGTACGGCTGTTGTGTGCGCGAAGCAGCCGCTTCTCCTGCTCCGCGAGCCGGACAGAGCGGTAGCTTGTACGAGGGCGAAGAACGAAGCCGCAGAGCACCGGCCTTCTGCGCGCACCCTAAGGACTTCTAGAGGACCGTGGTGGCCGCTCGCCTGCCTCTTCAATTCCATTCTAGCATCCTTATGGAAGGTGTTCCAGGACAATTTTCCTGAGTTTTGAATTCGTCCTGATGCAGCCCCACGTTGGAAACTCGTGCTCGTTCTCTGAGTCTCCGAGTGCAGAGACCTCGATGGCAACTGCAGAAATGAAGGGCTGCGTTGAGTTGTCGAGAAGCAAGAACATAGCCAGCGCCTTGTGTTTGGGAGTCAGCAGCTGCTGGACTTTTGCGATTGCTTTCACTGTGCACTGAATGCCAGGACGGCATGTGCACGTTAAAACAGGGAGCTGGGCAAGAGCAGTAATCGAAAGATCACGGCCGTCAGAAAGCAGCTTATATATTGCCCAGAAAAGAGCACTGTTTTTGGAGTGTGCAGTAAAATCGTGTTTCTGGACAAGGGAGGCATAAGTGCGCTGCGCTCCTAAGCTATCTCCCTGCTAAGACACACTGCCAAAGCTTTTCGTTATCATGCAGTCTAGTGCAGACGCACACTACGGCTCTCCGGAGCTGTCCGAAGCCAAGCGCCGGTCGCCGGCGTCTTTCGGCTGAAGCAGCGCTTCGGAGCGTACGGCTGTTGTGTGCGCGAAGCAGCCGCTTCTCCTGCTCCGCGAGCCGGACAGAGCGGTAGCTTGTACGAGGGCGAAGAACGAAGCCGCAGAGCACCGGCCTTCTGCGCGCACCCTAAGGACTGCGAGAGGACCGTGGTGGCCGCTCGCCTGCCTCTTCAATTCCATTCTAGCATGCTTATGCAAGGTGTTCCAGGACAATTTTCCTGAGTTTTGAATTCGTCCTGATGCAGCCCCACGTTGGAAACTCGTGCTCGTCCTCTGAGTCTCCGAGTGCAGAGACCTCGATGGCAACTGCAGAAATGAAGGGCTGCGTTGAGTTGTCGAGAAGCAAGAACATAGGCAGCGCCTTGTGTTTGGGAGTCAGCAGCTGCTGGACTTTTGCGATTGCTTTCACTGTGCACTGAATGCCAGGACGGCATGTGCACGTTAAAACAGGGAGCTGGGCAAGAGCAGTAATCGAAAGATCACGGCCGTCAGAAAGCAGTTTATATATTGCCCTGGAAAGAGCAGTGTTTTTGGAGTGTGCAGTAAAATCGTGTTTCTGGACAAGGGAGGCATAAGTGCGCTGCGCTCCTAAGCTATCTCCCTGCGAGACACACTGTCAAAGCTTTTCGTTATCATGCAGTCTAGTGCAGACGCACACTACGGCTCTCCGGAGCTGTCCGAAGCCAAGCGCCGGTGGCCGGCGTCTTTCGGCTGAAGCAGCGCTTCGGAGCGTACGGCTGTTGTGTGCGCGAAGCAGCCGCTTCTCCTGCTCCGCGAGCCGGACAGAGCGGTAGCTTGTACGAGGGCGAAGAACGAAGCCGCAGAGCACCGGCCTTCTGCGCGCACCCTAAGGACTTCTAGAGGACCGTGGTGGCCGCTCGCCTGCCTCTTCAATTCCCTTCTAGCATCCTTATGGAAGGTGTTCCAGGACAATTTTCCTGAGTTTTGAATTCGTCCTGATGCAGCCCCACGTTGGAAACTCGTGCTCGTCCTCTGAGTCTCCGAGTGCAGAGACCTCGATGGCAACTGCAGAAATGAAGGGCTGCGTTGAGTTGTCGAGAAGCAAGAACATAGGCAGCGCCTTGTGTTTGGGAGTCAGCAGCTGCTGGACTTTTGCGATTGCTTTCACTGTGCACTGAATGCCAGGACGGCATGTGCACGTTAAAACAGGGAGCTGGGCAAGAGCAGTAATCGAAAGATCACGGCCGTCAGAAAGCAGTTTATATATTGCCCTGGAAAGAGCAGTGTTTTTGGAGTGTGCAGTAAAATCGTGTTTCTGGACAAGGGAGGCATAAGTGCGCTGCGCTCCTAAGCTATCTCCCTGCGAGACACACTGTCAAAGCTTTTCGTTATCATGCAGTCTAGTGCAGACGCACACTACGGCTCTCCGGAGCTGTCCGAAGCCAAGCGCCGGTGGCCGGCGTCTTTCGGCTGAAGCAGCGCTTCGGAGCGTACGGCTGTTGTGTGCGCGAAGCAGCCGCTTCTCCTGCTCCGCGAGCCGGACAGAGCGGTAGCTTGTACGAGGGCGAAGAACGAAGCCGCAGAGCACCGGCCTTCTGCGCGCACCCTAAGGACTTCTAGAGGACCGTGGTGGCCGCTCGCCTGCCTCTTCAATTCCATTCTAGCATCCTTATGGAAGGTGTTCCAGGACAATTTTCCTGAGTTTTGAATTCGTCCTGATGCAGCCCCACGTTGGAAACTCGTGCTCGTTCTCTGAGTCTCCGAGTGCAGAGACCTCGATGGCAACTGCAGAAATGAAGGGCTGCGTTGAGTTGTCGAGAAGCAAGAACATAGCCAGCGCCTTGTGTTTGGGAGTCAGCAGCTGCTGGACTTTTGCGATTGCTTTCACTGTGCACTGAATGCCAGGACGGCATGTGCACGTTAAAACAGGGAGCTGGGCAAGAGCAGTAATCGAAAGATCACGGCCGTCAGAAAGCAGCTTATATATTGCCCAGAAAAGAGCACTGTTTTTGGAGTGTGCAGTAAAATCGTGTTTCTGGACAAGGGAGGCATAAGTGCGCTGCGCTCCTAAGCTATCTCCCTGCTAAGACACACTGCCAAAGCTTTTCGTTATCATGCAGTCTAGTGCAGACGCACACTACGGCTCTCCGGAGCTGTCCGAAGCCAAGCGCCGGTGGCCGGCGTCTTTCGGCTGAAGCAGCGCTTCGGAGCGTACGGCTGTTGTGTGCGCGAAGCAGCCGCTTCTCCTGCTCCGCGAGCCGGACAGAGCGGTAGCTTGTACGAGGGCGAAGAACGAAGCCGCAGAGCACCGGCCTTCTGCGCGCACCCTAAGGACTGCGAGAGGACCGTGGTGGCCGCTCGCCTGCCTCTTCAATTCCATTCTAGCATGCTTATGCAAGGTGTTCCAGGACAATTTTCCTGAGTTTTGAATTCGTCCTGATGCAGCCCCACGTTGGAAACTCGTGCTCGTCCTCTGAGTCTCCGAGTGCAGAGACCTCGATGGCAACTGCAGAAATGAAGGGCTGCGTTGAGTTGTCGAGAAGCAAGAACATAGGCAGCGCCTTGTGTTTGGGAGTCAGCAGCTGCTGGACTTTTGCGATTGCTTTCACTGTGCACTGAATGCCAGGACGGCATGTGCACGTTAAAACAGGGAGCTGGGCAAGAGCAGTAATCGAAAGATCACGGCCGTCAGAAAGCAGTTTATATATTGCCCTGGAAAGAGCAGTGTTTTTGGAGTGTGCAGTAAAATCGTGTTTCTGGACAAGGGAGGCATAAGTGCGCTGCGCTCCTAAGCTATCTCCCTGCGAGACACACTGTCAAAGCTTTTCGTTATCATGCAGTCTAGTGCAGACGCACACTACGGCTCTCCGGAGCTGTCCGAAGCCAAGCGCCGGTGGCCGGCGTCTTTCGGCTGAAGCAGCGCTTCGGAGCGTACGGCTGTTGTGTGCGCGAAGCAGCCGCTTCTCCTGCTCCGCGAGCCGGACAGAGCGGTAGCTTGTACGAGGGCGAAGAACGAAGCCGCAGAGCACCGGCCTTCTGCGCGCACCCTAAGGACTTCTAGAGGACCGTGGTGGCCGCTCGCCTGCCTCTTCAATTCCATTCTAGCATCCTTATGGAAGGTGTTCCAGGACAATTTTCCTGAGTTTTGAATTCGTCCTGATGCAGCCCCTCGTTGGAAACTCGTGCTCGTCCTCTGAGTCTCCGAGTGCAGAGACCTCGATGGCAACTGCAGAAATGAAGGGCTGCGTTGAGTTGTCGAGAAGCAAGAACATAGGCAGCGCCTTGTGTTTGGGAGTCAGCAGCTGCTGGACTTTTGCGATTGCTTTCACTGTGCACTGAATGCCAGGACGGCATGTGCACGTTAAAACAGGGAGCTGGGCAAGAGCAGTAATCGAAAGATCACGGCCGTCAGAAAGCAGTTTATATATTGCCCTGGAAAGAGCAGTGTTTTTGGAGTGTGCAGTAAAATCGTGTTTCTGGACAAGGGAGGCATAAGTGCGCTGCGCTCCTAAGCTATCTCCCTGCGAGACACACTGCCAAAGCTTTTCGTTATCATGCAGTCTAGTGCAGACGCACACTACGGCTCTCCGGAGCTCTCCGAAGCCAAGCGCCGGTGGCCGGCGTCTTTCGGCTGAAGCAGCGCTTCGGAGCGTACGGCTGTTGTGTGCGCGAAGCAGTCGCTTCTCCTGCTCCGCGAGCCGGACAGAGCGGTAGCTTGTACGAGGGCGAAGAACGAAGCCGCAGAGCACCGGCCTTCTGCGCGCACCCTAAGGACTGCTAGAGGACCGTGGTGGCCGCTCGCCTGCCCCTTCAATTCCCTTCTAGCATGCTTATGGAAGGTGTTCCAGGACAATATTCCTGAGTCTTGAATTCCTCCTGATGCAGCCCCTCCTGGGAAACAACTGCTCGTCGTCTGAGTCTCCAAGTGCAGAGACCTCGATGTCAACTGCAGAAATGAAGGGCTGCGTTGAGTTGTCGAGAAGCAAGAACATAGGCAGCGCCTTGTGTTTGGGAGTCAGCAGCTGCTGGACTTTTGCGATTGCTTTCACTGTGCACTGAATGCCAGGACGGCATGTGCACGTTAAAACAGGGAGCTGGGCAAGAGCAGTAATCGAAAGATCACGGCCGTCAGAAAGCAGCTTATATATTGCCCAGAAAAGAGCACTGTTTTTGGAGTGTGCAGTAAAATCGTGTTTCTGGACAAGGGAGGCATAAGTGCGCTGCGCTCCTAAGCTATCTCCCTGCTAAGACACACTGCCAAAGCTTTTCGTTATCATGCAGTCTAGTGCAGACGCACACTACGGCTCTCCGGAGCTGTCCGAAGCCAAGCGCCGGTCGCCGGCGTCTTTCGGCTGAAGCAGCGCTTCGGAGCGTACGGCTGTTGTGTGCGCGAAGCAGCCGCTTCTCCTGCTCCGCGAGCCGGACAGAGCGGTAGCTTGTACGAGGGCGAAGAACGAAGCCGCAGAGCACCGGCCTTCTGCGCGCACCCTAAGGACTTCTAGAGGACCGTGGTGGCCGCTCGCCTGCCTCTTCAATTCCATTCTAGCATCCTTATGCAAGGTGTTCCAGGACAATTTTCCTGAGTTTTGAATTCGTCCTGATGCAGCCCCACGTTGGAAACTCGTGCTCGTCCTCTGAGTCTCCGAGTGCAGAGACCTCGATGTCAACTGCAGAAATGAAGGGCTGCGTTGAGTTGTCGAGAAGCAAGAACATAGCCAGCGCCTTGTGTTTGGGAGTCAGCAGCTGCTGGACTTTTGCGATTGCTTTCACTGTGCACTGAATGCCAGGACGGCATGTGCACGTTAAAACAGGGAGCTGGGCAAGAGCAGTAATCGAAAGATCACGGCCGTCAGAAAGCAGTTTATATATTGCCCTGGAAAGAGCAGTGTTTTTGGAGTGTGCAGTAAAATCGTGTTTCTGGACAAGGGAGGCATAAGTGCGCTGCGCTCCTAAGCTATCTCCCTGCGAGACACACTGTCAAAGCTTTTCGTTATCATGCAGTCTAGTGCAGACGCACACTACGGCTCTCCGGAGCTGTCCGAAGCCAAGCGCCGGTGGCCGGCGTCTTTCGGCTGAAGCAGCGCTTCGGAGCGTACGGCTGTTGTGTGCGCGAAGCAGCCGCTTCTCCTGCTCCGCGAGCCGGACAGAGCGGTAGCTTGTACGAGGGCGAAGAACGAAGCCGCAGAGCACCGGCCTTCTGCGCGCACCCTAAGGACTTCTAGAGGACCGTGGTGGTCGCTCGTCTGCCTCTTCAATTCCATTCTAGCATCCTTATGGAAGGTGTTCCAGGACAATTTTCCTGAGTTTTGAATTCGTCCTGATGCAGCCCCACGTTGGAAACTCGTGCTCGTCCTCTGAGTCTCCGAGTGCAGAGACCTCGATGGCAACTGCAGAAATGAAGGGCTGCGTTGAGTTGTCGAGAAGCAAGAACATAGGCAGCGCCTTGTGTTTGGGAGTCAGCAGCTGCTGGACTTTTGCGATTGCTTTCACTGTGCACTGAATGCCAGGACGGCATGTGCACGTTAAAACAGGGAGCTGGGCAAGAGCAGTAATCGAAAGATCACGGCCGTCAGAAAGCAGTTTATATATTGCCCTGGAAAGAGCAGTGTTTTTGGAGTGTGCAGTAAAATCGTGTTTCTGGACAAGGGAGGCATAAGTGCGCTGCGCTCCTAAGCTATCTCCCTGCTAAGACACACTGCCAAAGCTTTTCGTTATCATGCAGTCTAGTGCAGACGCACACTACGGCTCTCCGGAGCTCTCCGAAGCCAAGCGCCGGTGGCCGGCGTCTTTCGGCTGAAGCAGCGCTTCGGAGCGTACGGCTGTTGTGTGCGCGAAGCAGTCGCTTCTCCTGCTCCGCGAGCCGGACAGAGCGGTAGCTTGTACGAGGGCGAAGAACGAAGCCGCAGAGCACCGGCCTTCTGCGCGCACCCTAAGGACTGCTAGAGGACCGTGGTGGCCGCTCGCCTGCCCCTTCAATTCCCTTCTAGCATGCTTATGGAAGGTGTTCCAGGACAATATTCCTGAGTCTTGAATTCCTCCTGATGCAGCCCCTCCTGGGAAACAACTGCTCGTCGTCTGAGTCTCCAAGTGCAGAGACCTCGATGTCAACTGCAGAAATGAAGGGCTGCGTTGAGTTGTCGAGAAGCAAGAACATAGGCAGCGCCTTGTGTTTGGGAGTCAGCAGCTGCTGGACTTTTGCGATTGCTTTCACTGTGCACTGAATGCCAGGACGGCATGTGCACGTTAAAACAGGGAGCTGGGCAAGAGCAGTAATCGAAAGATCACGGCCGTCAGAAAGCAGCTTATATATTGCCCAGAAAAGAGCACTGTTTTTGGAGTGTGCAGTAAAATCGTGTTTCTGGACAAGGGAGGCATAAGTGCGCTGCGCTCCTAAGCTATCTCCCTGCTAAGACACACTGCCAAAGCTTTTCGTTATCATGCAGTCTAGTGCAGACGCACACTACGGCTCTCCGGAGCTGTCCGAAGCCAAGCGCCGGTGGCCGGCGTCTTTCGGCTGAAGCAGCGCTTCGGAGCGTACGGCTGTTGTGTGCGCGAAGCAGCCGCTTCTCCTGCTCCGCGAGCCGGACAGAGCGGTAGCTTGTACGAGGGCGAAGAACGAAGCCGCAGAGCACCGGCCTTCTGCGCGCACCCTAAGGACTGCGAGAGGACCGTGGTGGCCGCTCGCCTGCCTCTTCAATTCCATTCTAGCATCCTTATGGAAGGTGTTCCAGGACAATTTTCCTGAGTTTTGAATTCGTCCTGATGCAGCCCCTCGTTGGAAACTCGTGCTCGTCCTCTGAGTCTCCGAGTGCAGAGACCTCGATGTCAACTGCAGAAATGAAGGGCTGCGTTGAGTTGTCGAGAAGCAAGAACATAGGCAGCGCCTTGTGTTTGGGAGTCAGCAGCTGCTGGACTTTTGCGATTGCTTTCACTGTGCACTGAATGCCAGGACGGCATGTGCACGTTAAAACAGGGAGCTGGGCAAGAGCAGTAATCGAAAGATCACGGCCGTCAGAAAGCAGTTTATATATTGCCCTGGAAAGAGCAGTGTTTTTGGAGTGTGCAGTAAAATCGTGTTTCTGGACAAGGGAGGCATAAGTGCGCTGCGCTCCTAAGCTATCTCCCTGCGAGACACACTGTCAAAGCTTTTCGTTATCATGCAGTCTAGTGCAGACGCACACTACGGCTCTCCGGAGCTGTCCGAAGCCAAGCGCCGGTGGCCGGCGTCTTTCGGCTGAAGCAGCGCTTCGGAGCGTACGGCTGTTGTGTGCGCGAAGCAGCCGCTTCTCCTGCTCCGCGAGCCGGACAGAGCGGTAGCTTGTACGAGGGCGAAGAACGAAGCCGCAGAGCACCGGCCTTCTGCGCGCACCCTAAGGACTTCTAGAGGACCGTGGTGGCCGCTCGCCTGCCTCTTCAATTCCATTCTAGCATCCTTATGCAAGGTGTTCCAGGACAATTTTCCTGAGTTTTGAATTCGTCCTGATGCAGCCCCACGTTGGAAACTCGTGCTCGTTCTCTGAGTCTCCGAGTGCAGAGACCTCGATGGCAACTGCAGAAATGAAGGGCTGCGTTGAGTTGTCGAGAAGCAAGAACATAGCCAGCGCCTTGTGTTTGGGAGTCAGCAGCTGCTGGACTTTTGCGATTGCTTTCACTGTGCACTGAATGCCAGGACGGCATGTGCACGTTAAAACAGGGAGCTGGGCAAGAGCAGTAATCGAAAGATCACGGCCGTCAGAAAGCAGCTTATATATTGCCCAGAAAAGAGCACTGTTTTTGGAGTGTGCAGTAAAATCGTGTTTCTGGACAAGGGAGGCATAAGTGCGCTGCGCTCCTAAGCTATCTCCCTGCTAAGACACACTGCCAAAGCTTTTCGTTATCATGCAGTCTAGTGCAGACGCACACTACGGCTCTCCGGAGCTGTCCGAAGCCAAGCGCCGGTCGCCGGCGTCTTTCGGCTGAAGCAGCGCTTCGGAGCGTACGGCTGTTGTGTGCGCGAAGCAGCCGCTTCTCCTGCTCCGCGAGCCGGACAGAGCGGTAGCTTGTACGAGGGCGAAGAACGAAGCCGCAGAGCACCGGCCTTCTGCGCGCACCCTAAGGACTGCGAGAGGACCGTGGTGGCCGCTCGCCTGCCTCTTCAATTCCATTCTAGCATGCTTATGCAAGGTGTTCCAGGACAATTTTCCTGAGTTTTGAATTCGTCCTGATGCAGCCCCACGTTGGAAACTCGTGCTCGTCCTCTGAGTCTCCGAGTGCAGAGACCTCGATGGCAACTGCAGAAATGAAGGGCTGCGTTGAGTTGTCGAGAAGCAAGAACATAGGCAGCGCCTTGTGTTTGGGAGTCAGCAGCTGCTGGACTTTTGCGATTGCTTTCACTGTGCACTGAATGCCAGGACGGCATGTGCACGTTAAAACAGGGAGCTGGGCAAGAGCAGTAATCGAAAGATCACGGCCGTCAGAAAGCAGCTTATATATTGCCCTGGAAAGAGCAGTGTTTTTGGAGTGTGCAGTAAAATCGTGTTTCTGGACAAGGGAGGCATAAGTGCGCTGCGCTCCTAAGCTATCTCCCTGCGAGACACACTGTCAAAGCTTTTCGTTATCATGCAGTCTAGTGCAGACGCACACTACGGCTCTCCGGAGCTGTCCGAAGCCAAGCGCCGGTGGCCGGCGTCTTTCGGCTGAAGCAGCGCTTCGGAGCGTACGGCTGTTGTGTGCGCGAAGCAGCCGCTTCTCCTGCTCCGCGAGCCGGACAGAGCGGTAGCTTGTACGAGGGCGAAGAACGAAGCCGCAGAGCACCGGCCTTCTGCGCGCACCCTAAGGACTTCTAGAGGACCGTGGTGGCCGCTCGCCTGCCTCTTCAATTCCATTCTAGCATCCTTATGGAAGGTGTTCCAGGACAATTTTCCTGAGTTTTGAATTCGTCCTGATGCAGCCCCTCGTTGGAAACTCGTGCTCGTCCTCTGAGTCTCCGAGTGCAGAGACCTCGATGGCAACTGCAGAAATGAAGGGCTGCGTTGAGTTGTCGAGAAGCAAGAACATAGGCAGCGCCTTGTGTTTGGGAGTCAGCAGCTGCTGGACTTTTGCGATTGCTTTCACTGTGCACTGAATGCCAGGACGGCATGTGCACGTTAAAACAGGGAGCTGGGCAAGAGCAGTAATCGAAAGATCACGGCCGTCAGAAAGCAGTTTATATATTGCCCTGGAAAGAGCAGTGTTTTTGGAGTGTGCAGTAAAATCGTGTTTCTGGACAAGGGAGGCATAAGTGCGCTGCGCTCCTAAGCTATCTCCCTGCGAGACACACTGTCAAAGCTTTTCGTTATCATGCAGTCTAGTGCAGACGCACACTACGGCTCTCCGGAGCTGTCCGAAGCCAAGCGCCGGTGGCCGGCGTCTTTCGGCTGAAGCAGCGCTTCGGAGCGTACGGCTGTTGTGTGCGCGAAGCAGCCGCTTCTCCTGCTCCGCGAGCCGGACAGAGCGGTAGCTTGTACGAGGGCGAAGAACGAAGCCGCAGAGCACCGGCCTTCTGCGCGCACCCTAAGGACTTCTAGAGGACCGTGGTGGCCGCTCGCCTGCCTCTTCAATTCCATTCTAGCATCCTTATGGAAGGTGTTCCAGGACAATTTTCCTGAGTTTTGAATTCGTCCTGATGCAGCCCCACGTTGGAAACTCGTGCTCGTTCTCTGAGTCTCCGAGTGCAGAGACCTCGATGGCAACTGCAGAAATGAAGGGCTGCGTTGAGTTGTCGAGAAGCAAGAACATAGCCAGCGCCTTGTGTTTGGGAGTCAGCAGCTGCTGGACTTTTGCGATTGCTTTCACTGTGCACTGAATGCCAGGACGGCATGTGCACGTTAAAACAGGGAGCTGGGCAAGAGCAGTAATCGAAAGATCACGGCCGTCAGAAAGCAGCTTATATATTGCCCAGAAAAGAGCACTGTTTTTGGAGTGTGCAGTAAAATCGTGTTTCTGGACAAGGGAGGCATAAGTGCGCTGCGCTCCTAAGCTATCTCCCTGCTAAGACACACTGCCAAAGCTTTTCGTTATCATGCAGTCTAGTGCAGACGCACACTACGGCTCTCCGGAGCTGTCCGAAGCCAAGCGCCGGTCGCCGGCGTCTTTCGGCTGAAGCAGCGCTTCGGAGCGTACGGCTGTTGTGTGCGCGAAGCAGCCGCTTCTCCTGCTCCGCGAGCCGGACAGAGCGGTAGCTTGTACGAGGGCGAAGAACGAAGCCGCAGAGCACCGGCCTTCTGCGCGCACCCTAAGGACTGCGAGAGGACCGTGGTGGCCGCTCGCCTGCCTCTTCAATTCCATTCTAGCATGCTTATGCAAGGTGTTCCAGGACAATTTTCCTGAGTTTTGAATTCGTCCTGATGCAGCCCCACGTTGGAAACTCGTGCTCGTCCTCTGAGTCTCCGAGTGCAGAGACCTCGATGGCAACTGCAGAAATGAAGGGCTGCGTTGAGTTGTCGAGAAGCAAGAACATAGGCAGCGCCTTGTGTTTGGGAGTCAGCAGCTGCTGGACTTTTGCGATTGCTTTCACTGTGCACTGAATGCCAGGACGGCATGTGCACGTTAAAACAGGGAGCTGGGCAAGAGCAGTAATCGAAAGATCACGGCCGTCAGAAAGCAGTTTATATATTGCCCTGGAAAGAGCAGTGTTTTTGGAGTGTGCAGTAAAATCGTGTTTCTGGACAAGGGAGGCATAAGTGCGCTGCGCTCCTAAGCTATCTCCCTGCGAGACACACTGTCAAAGCTTTTCGTTATCATGCAGTCTAGTGCAGACGCACACTACGGCTCTCCGGAGCTGTCCGAAGCCAAGCGCCGGTGGCCGGCGTCTTTCGGCTGAAGCAGCGCTTCGGAGCGTACGGCTGTTGTGTGCGCGAAGCAGCCGCTTCTCCTGCTCCGCGAGCCGGACAGAGCGGTAGCTTGTACGAGGGCGAAGAACGAAGCCGCAGAGCACCGGCCTTCTGCGCGCACCCTAAGGACTTCTAGAGGACCGTGGTGGCCGCTCGCCTGCCTCTTCAATTCCATTCTAGCATCCTTATGGAAGGTGTTCCAGGACAATTTTCCTGAGTTTTGAATTCGTCCTGATGCAGCCCCTCGTTGGAAACTCGTGCTCGTCCTCTGAGTCTCCGAGTGCAGAGACCTCGATGGCAACTGCAGAAATGAAGGGCTGCGTTGAGTTGTCGAGAAGCAAGAACATAGGCAGCGCCTTGTGTTTGGGAGTCAGCAGCTGCTGGACTTTTGCGATTGCTTTCACTGTGCACTGAATGCCAGGACGGCATGTGCACGTTAAAACAGGGAGCTGGGCAAGAGCAGTAATCGAAAGATCACGGCCGTCAGAAAGCAGTTTATATATTGCCCTGGAAAGAGCAGTGTTTTTGGAGTGTGCAGTAAAATCGTGTTTCTGGACAAGGGAGGCATAAGTGCGCTGCGCTCCTAAGCTATCTCCCTGCGAGACACACTGCCAAAGCTTTTCGTTATCATGCAGTCTAGTGCAGACGCACACTACGGCTCTCCGGAGCTCTCCGAAGCCAAGCGCCGGTGGCCGGCGTCTTTCGGCTGAAGCAGCGCTTCGGAGCGTACGGCTGTTGTGTGCGCGAAGCAGTCGCTTCTCCTGCTCCGCGAGCCGGACAGAGCGGTAGCTTGTACGAGGGCGAAGAACGAAGCCGCAGAGCACCGGCCTTCTGCGCGCACCCTAAGGACTGCTAGAGGACCGTGGTGGCCGCTCGCCTGCCCCTTCAATTCCCTTCTAGCATGCTTATGGAAGGTGTTCCAGGACAATATTCCTGAGTCTTGAATTCCTCCTGATGCAGCCCCTCCTGGGAAACAACTGCTCGTCGTCTGAGTCTCCAAGTGCAGAGACCTCGATGTCAACTGCAGAAATGAAGGGCTGCGTTGAGTTGTCGAGAAGCAAGAACATAGGCAGCGCCTTGTGTTTGGGAGTCAGCAGCTGCTGGACTTTTGCGATTGCTTTCACTGTGCACTGAATGCCAGGACGGCATGTGCACGTTAAAACAGGGAGCTGGGCAAGAGCAGTAATCGAAAGATCACGGCCGTCAGAAAGCAGCTTATATATTGCCCAGAAAAGAGCACTGTTTTTGGAGTGTGCAGTAAAATCGTGTTTCTGGACAAGGGAGGCATAAGTGCGCTGCGCTCCTAAGCTATCTCCCTGCTAAGACACACTGCCAAAGCTTTTCGTTATCATGCAGTCTAGTGCAGACGCACACTACGGCTCTCCGGAGCTGTCCGAAGCCAAGCGCCGGTCGCCGGCGTCTTTCGGCTGAAGCAGCGCTTCGGAGCGTACGGCTGTTGTGTGCGCGAAGCAGCCGCTTCTCCTGCTCCGCGAGCCGGACAGAGCGGTAGCTTGTACGAGGGCGAAGAACGAAGCCGCAGAGCACCGGCCTTCTGCGCGCACCCTAAGGACTGCGAGAGGACCGTGGTGGCCGCTCGCCTGCCTCTTCAATTCCATTCTAGCATGCTTATGCAAGGTGTTCCAGGACAATTTTCCTGAGTTTTGAATTCGTCCTGATGCAGCCCCACGTTGGAAACTCGTGCTCGTCCTCTGAGTCTCCGAGTGCAGAGACCTCGATGTCAACTGCAGAAATGAAGGGCTGCGTTGAGTTGTCGAGAAGCAAGAACATAGGCAGCGCCTTGTGTTTGGGAGTCAGCAGCTGCTGGACTTTTGCGATTGCTTTCACTGTGCACTGAATGCCAGGACGGCATGTGCACGTTAAAACAGGGAGCTGGGCAAGAGCAGTAATCGAAAGATCACGGCCGTCAGAAAGCAGTTTATATATTGCCCTGGAAAGAGCAGTGTTTTTGGAGTGTGCAGTAAAATCGTGTTTCTGGACAAGGGAGGCATAAGTGCGCTGCGCTCCTAAGCTATCTCCCTGCGAGACACACTGTCAAAGCTTTTCGTTATCATGCAGTCTAGTGCAGACGCACACTACGGCTCTCCGGAGCTGTCCGAAGCCAAGCGCCGGTGGCCGGCGTCTTTCGGCTGAAGCAGCGCTTCGGAGCGTACGGCTGTTGTGTGCGCGAAGCAGCCGCTTCTCCTGCTCCGCGAGCCGGACAGAGCGGTAGCTTGTACGAGGGCGAAGAACGAAGCCGCAGAGCACCGGCCTTCTGCGCGCACCCTAAGGACTTCTAGAGGACCGTGGTGGTCGCTCGTCTGCCTCTTCAATTCCATTCTAGCATCCTTATGGAAGGTGTTCCAGGACAATTTTCCTGAGTTTTGAATTCGTCCTGATGCAGCCCCACGTTGGAAACTCGTGCTCGTCCTCTGAGTCTCCGAGTGCAGAGACCTCGATGGCAACTGCAGAAATGAAGGGCTGCGTTGAGTTGTCGAGAAGCAAGAACATAGGCAGCGCCTTGTGTTTGGGAGTCAGCAGCTGCTGGACTTTTGCGATTGCTTTCACTGTGCACTGAATGCCAGGACGGCATGTGCACGTTAAAACAGGGAGCTGGGCAAGAGCAGTAATCGAAAGATCACGGCCGTCAGAAAGCAGTTTATATATTGCAATGGAAAGAGCAGTGTTTTTGGAGTGTGCAGTAAAATCGTGTTTCTGGACAAGGGAGGCATAAGTGCGCTGCGCTCCTAAGCTATCTCCCTGCTAAGACACACTGCCAAAGCTTTTCGTTATCATGCAGTCTAGTGCAGACGCACACTACGGCTCTCCGGAGCTGTCCGAAGCCAAGCGCCGGTGGCCGGCGTCTTTCGGCTGAAGCAGCGCTTCGGAGCGTACGGCTGTTGTGTGCGCGAAGCAGTCGCTTCTCCTGCTCCGCGAGCCGGACAGAGCGGTAGCTTGTACGAGGGCGAAGAACGAAGCCGCAGAGCACCGGCCTTCTGCGCGCACCCTAAGGACTGCTAGAGGACCGTGGTGGCCGCTCGCCTGCCCCTTCAATTCCCTTCTAGCATGCTTATGGAAGGTGTTCCAGGACAATATTCCTGAGTCTTGAATTCCTCCTGATGCAGCCCCTCCTGGGAAACAACTGCTCGTCGTCTGAGTCTCCAAGTGCAGAGACCTCGATGTCAACTGCAGAAATGAAGGGCTGCGTTGAGTTGTCGAGAAGCAAGAACATAGCCAGCGCCTTGTGTTTGGGAGTCAGCAGCTGCTGGACTTTTGCGATTGCTTTCACTGTGCACTGAATGCCAGGACGGCATGTGCACGTTAAAACAGGGAGCTGGGCAAGAGCAGTAATCGAAAGATCACGGCCGTCAGAAAGCAGCTTATATATTGCCCAGAAAAGAGCACTGTTTTTGGAGTGTGCAGTAAAATCGTGTTTCTGGACAAGGGAGGCATAAGTGCGCTGCGCTCCTAAGCTATCTCCCTGCTAAGACACACTGCCAAAGCTTTTCGTTATCATGCAGTCTAGTGCAGACGCACACTACGGCTCTCCGGAGCTGTCCGAAGCCAAGCGCCGGTGGCCGGCGTCTTTCGGCTGAAGCAGCGCTTCGGAGCGTACGGCTGTTGTGTGCGCGAAGCAGCCGCTTCTCCTGCTCCGCGAGCCGGACAGAGCGGTAGCTTGTACGAGGGCGAAGAACGAAGCCGCAGAGCACCGGCCTTCTGCGCGCACCCTAAGGACTGCGAGAGGACCGTGGTGGCCGCTCGCCTGCCTCTTCAATTCCATTCTAGCATCCTTATGGAAGGTGTTCCAGGACAATTCTCCTGAGTTTTGAATTCGTCCTGATGCAGCCCCTCGTTGGAAACTCGTGCTCGTCCTCTGAGTCTCCGAGTGCAGAGACCTCGATGTCAACTGCAGAAATGAAGGGCTGCGTTGAGTTGTCGAGAAGCAAGAACATAGGCAGCGCCTTGTGTTTGGGAGTCAGCAGCTGCTGGACTTTTGCGATTGCTTTCACTGTGCACTGAATGCCAGGACGGCATGTGCACGTTAAAACAGGGAGCTGGGCAAGAGCAGTAATCGAAAGATCACGGCCGTCAGAAAGCAGTTTATATATTGCCCTGGGAAGAGTACTGTTTTTGGAGTGTGCAGTAAAATCGTGTTTCTGGACAAGGGAGGCATAAGTGCGCTGCGCTCCTAAGCTATCTCCCTGCGAGACACACTGTCAAAGCTTTTCGTTATCATGCAGTCTAGTGCAGACGCACACTACGGCTCTCCGGAGCTGTCCGAAGCCAAGCGCCGGTGGCCGGCGTCTTTCGGCTGAAGCAGCGCTTCGGAGCGTACGGCTGTTGTGTGCGCGAAGCAGCCGCTTCTCCTGCTCCGCGAGCCGGACAGAGGGGTAGCTTGTACGAGGGCGAAGAACGAAGCCGCAGAGCACCGGCCTTCTGCGCGCACCCTAAGGACTGCGAGAGGACCGTGGTGGCCGCTCGCCTGCCTCTTCAATTCCATTCTAGCATCCTTAGGGAAGGTGTTCCAGGACAATTTTCCTGAGTTTTGAATTCGTCCTGATGCAGCCCCTCCTGGGAAACAACTGCTCGTCCTCTGATTCTCCGACATGCAGAGACCTCGATGGCAACTGCAGAAATGAAGGGCTGCGTTGAGTTGTCGAGAAGCAAGAACATAGGCAGCGCCTTGTGTTTGGGAGTCAGCAGCTGCTGGACTTTTGCGATTGCTTTCACTGTGCACTGAATGCCAGGACGGCATGTGCACGTTAAAACAGGGAGCTGGGCAAGAGCAGTAATCGAAAGATCACGGCCGTCAGAAAGCAGTTTATATATTGCCCTGGAAAGAGCAGTGTTTTTGGAGTGTGCAGTAAAATCGTGTTTCTGGACAAGGGAGGCATAAGTGCGCTGCGCTCCTAAGCTATCTCCCTGCGAGACACACTGCCAAAGCTTTTCGTTATCATGCAGTCTAGTGCAGACGCACACTACGGCTCTCCGGAGCTCTCCGAAGCCAAGCGCCGGTGGCCGGCGTCTTTCGGCTGAAGCAGCGCTTCGGAGCGTACGGCTGTTGTGTGCGCGAAGCAGCCGCTTCTCCTGCTCCGCGAGCCGGACAGAGCGGTAGCTTGTACGAGGGCGAAGAACGAAGCCGCAGAGCACCGGCCTTCTGCGCGCACCCTAAGGACTGCTAGAGGACCGTGGTGGCCGCTCGCCTGCCCCTTCAATTCCCTTCTAGCATGCTTATGGAAGGTGTTCCAGGACAATATTCCTGAGTCTTGAATTCCTCCTGATGCAGCCCCTCCTGGGAAACAACTGCTCGTCGTCTGAGTCTCCAAGTGCAGAGACCTCGATGTCAACTGCAGAAATGAAGGGCTGCGTTGAGTTGTCGAGAAGCAAGAACATAGCCAGCGCCTTGTGTTTGGGAGTCAGCAGGTGCTGGACTTTTGCGATTGCTTTCACTGTGCACTGAATGCCAGGACGGCATGTGCACGTTAAAACAGGGAGCTGGGCAAGAGCAGTAATCGAAAGATCACGGCCGTCAGAAAGCAGCTTATATATTGCCCAGAAAAGAGCACTGTTTTTGGAGTGTGCAGTAAAATCGTGTTTCTGGACAAGGGAGGCATAAGTGCGCTGCGCTCCTAAGCTATCTCCCTGCTAAGACACACTGCCAAAGCTTTTCGTTATCATGCAGTCTAGTGCAGACGCACACTACGGCTCTCCGGAGCTGTCCGAAGCCAAGCGCCGGTGGCCGGCGTCTTTCGGCTGAAGCAGCGCTTCGGAGCGTACGGCTGTTGTGTGCGCGAAGCAGCCGCTTCTCCTGCTCCGCGAGCCGGACAGAGCGGTAGCTTGTACGAGGGCGAAGAACGAAGCCGCAGAGCACCGGCCTTCTGCGCGCACCCTAAGGACTGCGAGAGGACCGTGGTGGCCGCTCGCCTGCCTCTTCAATTCCATTCTAGCATGCTTATGCAAGGTGTTCCAGGACAATTTTCCTGAGTTTTGAATTCGTCCTGATGCAGCCCCTCGTTGGAAACTCGTGCTCGTCCTCTGAGTCTCCGAGTGCAGAGACCTCGATGTCAACTGCAGAAATGAAGGGCTGCGTTGAGTTGTCGAGAAGCAAGAACATAGGCAGCGCCTTGTGTTTGGGAGTCAGCAGCTGCTGGACTTTTGCGATTGCTTTCACTGTGCACTGAATGCCAGGACGGCATGTGCACGTTAAAACAGGGAGCTGGGCAAGAGCAGTAATCGAAAGATCACGGCCGTCAGAAAGCAGTTTATATATTGCCCTGGAAAGAGCAGTGTTTTTGGAGTGTGCAGTAAAATCGTGTTTCTGGACAAGGGAGGCATAAGTGCGCTGCGCTCCTAAGCTATCTCCCTGCGAGACACACTGCCAAAGCTTTTCGTTATCATGCAGTCTAGTGCAGACGCACACTACGGCTCTCCGGAGCTGTCCGAAGCCAAGCGCCGGTGGCCGGCGTCTTTCGGCTGAAGCAGCGCTTCGGAGCGTACGGCTGTTGTGTGCGCGAAGCAGCCGCTTCTCCTGCTCCGCGAGCCGGACAGAGCGGTAGCTTGTACGAGGGCGAAGAACGAAGCCGCAGAGCACCGGCCTTCTGCGCGCACCCTAAGGACTGCGAGAGGACCGTGGTGGCCGCTCGCCTGCCTCTTCAATTCCATTCTAGCATGCTTATGCAAGGTGTTCCAGGACAATTTTCCTGAGTTTTGAATTCGTCCTGATGCAGCCCCTCGTTGGAAACTCGTGCTCGTCCTCTGAGTCTCCGAGTGCAGAGACCTCGATGTCAACTGCAGAAATGAAGGGCTGCGTTGAGTTGTCGAGAAGCAAGAACATAGGCAGCGCCTTGTGTTTGGGAGTCAGCAGCTGCTGGACTTTTGCGATTGCTTTCACTGTGCACTGAATGCCAGGACGGCATGTGCACGTTAAAACAGGGAGCTGGGCAAGAGCAGTAATCGAAAGATCACGGCCGTCAGAAAGCAGTTTATATATTGCCCTGGGAAGAGCAGTGTTTTTGGAGTGTGCAGTAAAATCGTGTTTCTGGACAAGGGAGGCATAAGTGCGCTGCGCTCCTAAGCTATCTCCCTGCGAGACACACTGCCAAAGCTTTTCGTTATCATGCAGTCTAGTGCAGACGCACACTACGGCTCTCCGGAGCTGTCCGAAGCCAAGCGCCGGTGGCCGGCGTCTTTCGGCTGAAGCAGCGCTTCGGAGCGTACGGCTGTTGTGTGCGCGAAGCAGCCGCTTCTCCTGCTCCGCGAGCCGGACAGAGCGGTAGCTTGTACGAGGGCGAAGAACGAAGCCGCAGAGCACCGGCCTTCTGCGCGCACCCTAAGGACTGCTAGAGGACCGTGGTGGCCGCTCGCCTGCCCCTTCAATTCCCTTCTAGCATGCTTATGGAAGGTGTTCCAGGACAATATTCCTGAGTCTTGAATTCCTCCTGATGCAGCCCCTCCTGGGAAACAACTGCTCGTCGTCTGAGTCTCCAAGTGCAGAGACCTCGATGTCAACTGCAGAAATGAAGGGCTGCGTTGAGTTGTCGAGAAGCAAGAACATAGCCAGCGCCTTGTGTTTGGGAGTCAGCAGCTGCTGGACTTTTGCGATTGCTTTCACTGTGCACTGAATGCCAGGACGGCATGTGCACGTTAAAACAGGGAGCTGGGCAAGAGCAGTAATCGAAAGATCACGGCCGTCAGAAAGCAGTTTATATATTGCCCTGGGAAGAGCAGTGTTTTTGGAGTGTGCAGTAAAATCGTGTTTCTGGACAAGGGAGGCATAAGTGCGCTGCGCTCCTAAGCTATCTCCCTGCTAAGACACACTGCCAAAGCTTTTCGTTATCATGCAGTCTAGTGCAGACGCACACTACGGCTCTCCGGAGCTGTCCGAAGCCAAGCGCCGGTGGCCGGCGTCTTTCGGCTGAAGCAGCGCTTCGGAGCGTACGGCTGTTGTGTGCGCGAAGCAGCCGCTTCTCCTGCTCCGCGAGCCGGACAGAGCGGTAGCTTGTACGAGGGCGAAGAACGAAGCCGCAGAGCACCGGCCTTCTGCGCGCACCCTAAGGACTGCGAGAGGACCGTGGTGGCCGCTCGCCTGCCTCTTCAATTCCATTCTAGCATCCTTATGGAAGGTGTTCCAGGACAATTCTCCTGAGTTTTGAATTCGTCCTGATGCAGCCCCTCGTTGGAAACTCGTGCTCGTCCTCTGAGTCTCCGAGTGCAGAGACCTCGATGTCAACTGCAGAAATGAAGGGCTGCGTTGAGTTGTCGAGAAGCAAGAACATAGGCAGCGCCTTGTGTTTGGGAGTCAGCAGCTGCTGGACTTTTGCGATTGCTTTCACTGTGCACTGAATGCCAGGACGGCATGTGCACGTTAAAACAGGGAGCTGGGCAAGAGCAGTAATCGAAAGATCACGGCCGTCAGAAAGCAGTTTATATATTGCCCTGGGAAGAGTACTGTTTTTGGAGTGTGCAGTAAAATCGTGTTTCTGGACAAGGGAGGCATAAGTGCGCTGCGCTCCTAAGCTATCTCCCTGCGAGACACACTGTCAAAGCTTTTCGTTATCATGCAGTCTAGTGCAGACGCACACTACGGCTCTCCGGAGCTGTCCGAAGCCAAGCGCCGGTGGCCGGCGTCTTTCGGCTGAAGCAGCGCTTCGGAGCGTACGGCTGTTGTGTGCGCGAAGCAGCCGCTTCTCCTGCTCCGCGAGCCGGACAGAGGGGTAGCTTGTACGAGGGCGAAGAACGAAGCCGCAGAGCACCGGCCTTCTGCGCGCACCCTAAGGACTGCGAGAGGACCGTGGTGGCCGCTCGCCTGCCTCTTCAATTCCATTCTAGCATCCTTAGGGAAGGTGTTCCAGGACAATTTTCCTGAGTTTTGAATTCGTCCTGATGCAGCCCCTCCTGGGAAACAACTGCTCGTCCTCTGATTCTCCGACATGCAGAGACCTCGATGGCAACTGCAGAAATGAAGGGCTGCGTTGAGTTGTCGAGAAGCAAGAACATAGGCAGCGCCTTGTGTTTGGGAGTCAGCAGCTGCTGGACTTTTGCGATTGCTTTCACTGTGCACTGAATGCCAGGACGGCATGTGCACGTTAAAACAGGGAGCTGGGCAAGAGCAGTAATCGAAAGATCACGGCCGTCAGAAAGCAGTTTATATATTGCCCTGGAAAGAGCAGTGTTTTTGGAGTGTGCAGTAAAATCGTGTTTCTGGACAAGGGAGGCATAAGTGCGCTGCGCTCCTAAGCTATCTCCCTGCTAAGACACACTGCCAAAGCTTTTCGTTATCATGCAGTCTAGTGCAGACGCACACTACGGCTCTCCGGAGCTGTCCGAAGCCAAGCGCCGGTGGCCGGCGTCTTTCGGCTGAAGCAGCGCTTCGGAGCGTACGGCTGTTGTGTGCGCGAAGCAGCCGCTTCTCCTGCTCCGCGAGCCGGACAGAGCGGTAGCTTGTACGAGGGCGAAGAACGAAGCCGCAGAGCACCGGCCTTCTGCGCGCACCCTAAGGACTGCTAGAGGACCGTGGTGGCCGCTCGCCTGCCCCTTCAATTCCCTTCTAGCATGCTTATGGAAGGTGTTCCAGGACAATATTCCTGAGTCTTGAATTCCTCCTGATGCAGCCCCTCCTGGGAAACAACTGCTCGTCGTCTGAGTCTCCAAGTGCAGAGACCTCGATGTCAACTGCAGAAATGAAGGGCTGCGTTGAGTTGTCGAGAAGCAAGAACATAGCCAGCGCCTTGTGTTTGGGAGTCAGCAGGTGCTGGACTTTTGCGATTGCTTTCACTGTGCACTGAATGCCAGGACGGCATGTGCACGTTAAAACAGGGAGCTGGGCAAGAGCAGTAATCGAAAGATCACGGCCGTCAGAAAGCAGCTTATATATTGCCCAGAAAAGAGCACTGTTTTTGGAGTGTGCAGTAAAATCGTGTTTCTGGACAAGGGAGGCATAAGTGCGCTGCGCTCCTAAGCTATCTCCCTGCTAAGACACACTGCCAAAGCTTTTCGTTATCATGCAGTCTAGTGCAGACGCACACTACGGCTCTCCGGAGCTGTCCGAAGCCAAGCGCCGGTGGCCGGCGTCTTTCGGCTGAAGCAGCGCTTCGGAGCGTACGGCTGTTGTGTGCGCGAAGCAGCCGCTTCTCCTGCTCCGCGAGCCGGACAGAGCGGTAGCTTGTACGAGGGCGAAGAACGAAGCCGCAGAGCACCGGCCTTCTGCGCGCACCCTAAGGACTGCGAGAGGACCGTGGTGGCCGCTCGCCTGCCTCTTCAATTCCATTCTAGCATGCTTATGCAAGGTGTTCCAGGACAATTTTCCTGAGTTTTGAATTCGTCCTGATGCAGCCCCTCGTTGGAAACTCGTGCTCGTCCTCTGAGTCTCCGAGTGCAGAGACCTCGATGTCAACTGCAGAAATGAAGGGCTGCGTTGAGTTGTCGAGAAGCAAGAACATAGGCAGCGCCTTGTGTTTGGGAGTCAGCAGCTGCTGGACTTTTGCGATTGCTTTCACTGTGCACTGAATGCCAGGACGGCATGTGCACGTTAAAACAGGGAGCTGGGCAAGAGCAGTAATCGAAAGATCACGGCCGTCAGAAAGCAGTTTATATATTGCCCTGGGAAGAGCAGTGTTTTTGGAGTGTGCAGTAAAATCGTGTTTCTGGACAAGGGAGGCATAAGTGCGCTGCGCTCCTAAGCTATCTCCCTGCGAGACACACTGCCAAAGCTTTTCGTTATCATGCAGTCTAGTGCAGACGCACACTACGGCTCTCCGGAGCTGTCCGAAGCCAAGCGCCGGTGGCCGGCGTCTTTCGGCTGAAGCAGCGCTTCGGAGCGTACGGCTGTTGTGTGCGCGAAGCAGCCGCTTCTCCTGCTCCGCGAGCCGGACAGAGCGGTAGCTTGTACGAGGGCGAAGAACGAAGCCGCAGAGCACCGGCCTTCTGCGCGCACCCTAAGGACTGCTAGAGGACCGTGGTGGCCGCTCGCCTGCCCCTTCAATTCCCTTCTAGCATGCTTATGGAAGGTGTTCCAGGACAATATTCCTGAGTCTTGAATTCCTCCTGATGCAGCCCCTCCTGGGAAACAACTGCTCGTCGTCTGAGTCTCCAAGTGCAGAGACCTCGATGTCAACTGCAGAAATGAAGGGCTGCGTTGAGTTGTCGAGAAGCAAGAACATAGCCAGCGCCTTGTGTTTGGGAGTCAGCAGCTGCTGGACTTTTGCGATTGCTTTCACTGTGCACTGAATGCCAGGACGGCATGTGCACGTTAAAACAGGGAGCTGGGCAAGAGCAGTAATCGAAAGATCACGGCCGTCAGAAAGCAGCTTATATATTGCCCAGAAAAGAGCACTGTTTTTGGAGTGTGCAGTAAAATCGTGTTTCTGGACAAGGGAGGCATAAGTGCGCTGCGCTCCTAAGCTATCTCCCTGCTAAGACACACTGCCAAAGCTTTTCGTTATCATGCAGTCTAGTGCAGACGCACACTACGGCTCTCCGGAGCTGTCCGAAGCCAAGCGCCGGTGGCCGGCGTCTTTCGGCTGAAGCAGCGCTTCGGAGCGTACGGCTGTTGTGTGCGCGAAGCAGCCGCTTCTCCTGCTCCGCGAGCCGGACAGAGCGGTAGCTTGTACGAGGGCGAAGAACGAAGCCGCAGAGCACCGGCCTTCTGCGCGCACCCTAAGGACTGCGAGAGGACCGTGGTGGCCGCTCGCCTGCCTCTTCAATTCCATTCTAGCATCCTTATGGAAGGTGTTCCAGGACAATTTTCCTGAGTTTTGAATTCCTCCTGATGCAGCCCCTCGTTGGAAACTCGTGCTCGTCCTCTGAGTCTCCGAGTGCAGAGACCTCGATGTCAACTGCAGAAATGAAGGGCTGCGTTGAGTTGTCGAGAAGCAAGAACATAGGCAGCGCCTTGTGTTTGGGAGTCAGCAGCTGCTGGACTTTTGCGATTGCTTTCACTGTGCACTGAATGCCAGGACGGCATGTGCACGTTAAAACAGGGAGCTGGGCAAGAGCAGTAATCGAAAGATCACGGCCGTCAGAAAGCAGTTTATATATTGCCCTGGGAAGAGTACTGTTTTTGGAGTGTGCAGTAAAATCGTGTTTCTGGACAAGGGAGGCATAAGTGCGCTGCGCTCCTAAGCTATCTCCCTGCGAGACACACTGTCAAAGCTTTTCGTTATCATGCAGTCTAGTGCAGACGCACACTACGGCTCTCCGGAGCTGTCCGAAGCCAAGCGCCGGTGGCCGGCGTCTTTCGGCTGAAGCAGCGCTTCGGAGCGTACGGCTGTTGTGTGCGCGAAGCAGCCGCTTCTCCTGCTCCGCGAGCCGGACAGAGGGGTAGCTTGTACGAGGGCGAAGAACGAAGCCGCAGAGCACCGGCCTTCTGCGCGCACCCTAAGGACTGCGAGAGGACCGTGGTGGCCGCTCGCCTGCCTCTTCAATTCCATTCTAGCATCCTTAGGGAAGGTGTTCCAGGACAATTTTCCTGAGTTTTGAATTCGTCCTGATGCAGCCCCTCCTGGGAAACAACTGCTCGTCCTCTGATTCTCCGACATGCAGAGACCTCGATGGCAACTGCAGAAATGAAGGGCTGCGTTGAGTTGTCGAGAAGCAAGAACATAGGCAGCGCCTTGTGTTTGGGAGTCAGCAGCTGCTGGACTTTTGCGATTGCTTTCACTGTGCACTGAATGCCAGGACGGCATGTGCACGTTAAAACAGGGAGCTGGGCAAGAGCAGTAATCGAAAGATCACGGCCGTCAGAAAGCAGTTTATATATTGCCCTGGAAAGAGCAGTGTTTTTGGAGTGTGCAGTAAAATCGTGTTTCTGGACAAGGGAGGCATAAGTGCGCTGCGCTCCTAAGCTATCTCCCTGCGAGACACACTGCCAAAGCTTTTCGTTATCATGCAGTCTAGTGCAGACGCACACTACGGCTCTCCGGAGCTGTCCGAAGCCAAGCGCCGGTGGCCGGCGTCTTTCGGCTGAAGCAGCGCTTCGGAGCGTACGGCTGTTGTGTGCGCGAAGCAGCCGCTTCTCCTGCTCCGCGAGCCGGACAGAGCGGTAGCTTGTACGAGGGCGAAGAACGAAGCCGCAGAGCACCGGCCTTCTGCGCGCACCCTAAGGACTGCTAGAGGACCGTGGTGGCCGCTCGCCTGCCCCTTCAATTCCCTTCTAGCATGCTTATGGAAGGTGTTCCAGGACAATATTCCTGAGTCTTGAATTCCTCCTGATGCAGCCCCTCCTGGGAAACAACTGCTCGTCGTCTGAGTCTCCAAGTGCAGAGACCTCGATGTCAACTGCAGAAATGAAGGGCTGCGTTGAGTTGTCGAGAAGCAAGAACATAGCCAGCGCCTTGTGTTTGGGAGTCAGCAGCTGCTGGACTTTTGCGATTGCTTTCACTGTGCACTGAATGCCAGGACGGCATGTGCACGTTAAAACAGGGAGCTGGGCAAGAGCAGTAATCGAAAGATCACGGCCGTCAGAAAGCAGCTTATATATTGCCCAGAAAAGAGCACTGTTTTTGGAGTGTGCAGTAAAATCGTGTTTCTGGACAAGGGAGGCATAAGTGCGCTGCGCTCCTAAGCTATCTCCCTGCTAAGACACACTGCCAAAGCTTTTCGTTATCATGCAGTCTAGTGCAGACGCACACTACGGCTCTCCGGAGCTGTCCGAAGCCAAGCGCCGGTGGCCGGCGTCTTTCGGCTGAAGCAGCGCTTCGGAGCGTACGGCTGTTGTGTGCGCGAAGCAGCCGCTTCTCCTGCTCCGCGAGCCGGACAGAGCGGTAGCTTGTACGAGGGCGAAGAACGAAGCCGCAGAGCACCGGCCTTCTGCGCGCACCCTAAGGACTGCGAGAGGACCGTGGTGGCCGCTCGCCTGCCTCTTCAATTCCATTCTAGCATGCTTATGCAAGGTGTTCCAGGACAATTTTCCTGAGTCTTGAATTCGTCCTGATGCAGCCCCTCGTTGGAAACTCGTGCTCGTCCTCTGAGTCTCCGAGTGCAGAGACCTCGATGTCAACTGCAGAAATGAAGGGCTGCGTTGAGTTGTCGAGAAGCAAGAACATAGGCAGCGCCTTGTGTTTGGGAGTCAGCAGCTGCTGGACTTTTGCGATTGCTTTCACTGTGCACTGAATGCCAGGACGGCATGTGCACGTTAAAACAGGGAGCTGGGCAAGAGCAGTAATCGAAAGATCACGGCCGTCAGAAAGCAGTTTATATATTGCCCTGGGAAGAGCAGTGTTTTTGGAGTGTGCAGTAAAATCGTGTTTCTGGACAAGGGAGGCATAAGTGCGCTGCGCTCCTAAGCTATCTCCCTGCGAGACACACTGCCAAAGCTTTTCGTTATCATGCAGTCTAGTGCAGACGCACACTACGGCTCTCCGGAGCTGTCCGAAGCCAAGCGCCGGTGGCCGGCGTCTTTCGGCTGAAGCAGCGCTTCGGAGCGTACGGCTGTTGTGTGCGCGAAGCAGCCGCTTCTCCTGCTCCGCGAGCCGGACAGAGCGGTAGCTTGTACGAGGGCGAAGAACGAAGCCGCAGAGCACCGGCCTTCTGCGCGCACCCTAAGGACTGCTAGAGGACCGTGGTGGCCGCTCGCCTGCCCCTTCAATTCCCTTCTAGCATGCTTATGGAAGGTGTTCCAGGACAATATTCCTGAGTCTTGAATTCGTCCTGATGCAGCCCCTCCTGGGAAACAACTGCTCGTCGTCTGAGTCTCCAAGTGCAGAGACCTCGATGTCAACTGCAGAAATGAAGGGCTGCGTTGAGTTGTCGAGAAGCAAGAACATAGGCAGCGCCTTGTGTTTGGAAGTCAGCAGCACCTGGACTTTTGCGATTGCTTTCACTGTGCACTGAATGCCAGGACGGCATGTGCACGTTAAAACAGGGAGCTGGGCAAGAGCAGTAATCGAAAGATCACGGCCGTCAGAAAGCAGCTTATATATTGCCCAGAAAAGAGCACTGTTTTTGGAGTGTGCAGTAAAATCGTGTTTCTGGACAAGGGAGGCATAAGTGCGCTGCGCTCCTAAGCTATCTCCCTGCTAAGACACACTGCCAAAGCTTTTCGTTATCATGCAGTCTAGTGCAGACGCACACTACGGCTCTCCGGAGCTGTCCGAAGCCAAGCGCCGGTGGCCGGCGTCTTTCGGCTGAAGCAGCGCTTCGGAGCGTACGGCTGTTGTGTGCGCGAAGCAGCCGCTTCTCCTGCTCCGCGAGCCGGACAGAGCGGTAGCTTGTACGAGGGCGAAGAACGAAGCCGCAGAGCACCGGCCTTCTGCGCGCACCCTAAGGACTGCTAGAGGACCGTGGTGGCCGCTCGCCTGCCCCTTCAATTCCCTTCTAGCATGCTTATGGAAGGTGTTCCAGGACAATATTCCTGAGTCTTGAATTCCTCCTGATGCAGCCCCTCCTGGGAAACAACTGCTCGTCCTCTGATTCTCCGACATGCAGAGACCTCGATGTCAACTGCAGAAATGAAGGGCTGCGTTGAGTTGTCGAGAAGCAAGAACATAGGCAGCGCCTTGTGTTTGGGAGTCAGCAGCTGCTGGACTTTTGCGATTGCTTTCACTGTGCACTGAATGCCAGGACGGCATGTGCACGTTAAAACAGGGAGCTGGGCAAGAGCAGTAATCGAAAGATCACGGCCGTCAGAAAGCAGCTTATATATTGCCCTGGGAAGAGCAGTGTTTTTGGAGTGTGCAGTAAAATCGTGTTTCTGGACAAGGGAGGCATAAGTGCGCTGCGCTCCTAAGCTATCTCCCTGCGAGACACACTGCCAAAGCTTTTCGTTATCATGCAGTCTAGTGCAGACGCACACTACGGCTCTCCGGAGCTGTCCGAAGCCAAGCGCCGGTGGCCGGCGTCTTTCGGCTGAAGCAGCGCTTCGGAGCGTACGGCTGTTGTGTGCGCGAAGCAGCCGCTTCTCCTGCTCCGCGAGCCGGACAGAGCGGTAGCTTGTACGAGGGCGAAGAACGAAGCCGCAGAGCACCGGCCTTCTGCGCGCACCCTAAGGACTGCTAGAGGACCGTGGTGGCCGCTCGCCTGCCCCTTCAATTCCCTTCTAGCATGCTTATGGAAGGTGTTCCAGGACAATATTCCTGAGTCTTGAATTCCTCCTGATGCAGCCCCTCCTGGGAAACAACTGCTCGTCGTCTGAGTCTCCAAGTGCAGAGACCTCGATGTCAACTGCAGAAATGAAGGGCTGCGTTGAGTTGTCGAGAAGCAAGAACATAGGCAGCGCCTTGTGTTTGGGAGTCAGCAGCTGCTGGACTTTTGCGATTGCTTTCACTGTGCACTGAATGCCAGGACGGCATGTGCACGTTAAAACAGGGAGCTGGGCAAGAGCAGTAATCGAAAGATCACGGCCGTCAGAAAGCAGCTTATATATTGCCCAGAAAAGAGCACTGTTTTTGGAGTGTGCAGTAAAATCGTGTTTCTGGACAAGGGAGGCATAAGTGCGCTGCGCTCCTAAGCTATCTCCCTGCTAAGACACACTGCCAAAGCTTTTCGTTATCATGCAGTCTAGTGCAGACGCACACTACGGCTCTCCGGAGCTGTCCGAAGCCAAGCGCCGGTGGCCGGCGTCTTTCGGCTGAAGCAGCGCTTCGGAGCGTACGGCTGTTGTGTGCGCGAAGCAGCCGCTTCTCCTGCTCCGCGAGCCGGACAGAGGGGTAGCTTGTACGAGGGCGAAGAACGAAGCCGCAGAGCACCGGCCTTCTGCGCGCACCCTAAGGACTGCGAGAGGACCGTGGTGGCCGCTCGCCTGCCTCTTCAATTCCATTCTAGCATCCTTATGGAAGGTGTTCCAGGACAATTCTCCTGAGTTTTGAATTCGTCCTGATGCAGCCCCTCGTTGGAAACTCGTGCTCGTCCTCTGAGTCTCCGAGTGCAGAGACCTCGATGTCAACTGCAGAAATGAAGGGCTGCGTTGAGTTGTCGAGAAGCAAGAACATAGGCAGCGCCTTGTGTTTGGGAGTCAGCAGCTGCTGGACTTTTGCGATTGCTTTCACTGTGCACTGAATGCCAGGACGGCATGTGCACGTTAAAACAGGGAGCTGGGCAAGAGCAGTAATCGAAAGATCACGGCCGTCAGAAAGCAGTTTATATATTGCCCTGGGAAGAGTACTGTTTTTGGAGTGTGCAGTAAAATCGTGTTTCTGGACAAGGGAGGCATAAGTGCGCTGCGCTCCTAAGCTATCTCCCTGCGAGACACACTGTCAAAGCTTTTCGTTATCATGCAGTCTAGTGCAGACGCACACTACGGCTCTCCGGAGCTGTCCGAAGCCAAGCGCCGGTGGCCGGCGTCTTTCGGCTGAAGCAGCGCTTCGGAGCGTACGGCTGTTGTGTGCGCGAAGCAGCCGCTTCTCCTGCTCCGCGAGCCGGACAGAGCGGTAGCTTGTACGAGGGCGAAGAACGAAGCCGCAGAGCACCGGCCTTCTGCGCGCACCCTAAGGACTTCTAGAGGACCGTGGTGGCCGCTCGCCTGCCTCTTCAATTCCATTCTAGCATCCTTATGGAAGGTGTTCCAGGACAATTTTCCTGAGTTTTGAATTCGTCCTGTTGCAGCCCCACGTTGGAAACTCGTGCTCGTTCTCTGAGTCTCCGAGTGCAGAGACCTCGATGGCAACTGCAGAAATGAAGGGCTGCGTTGAGTTGTCGAGAAGCAAGAACATAGCCAGCGCCTGGTGTTTGGGAGTCAGCAGCTGCTGGACTTTTGCGATTGCTTTCACTGTGCACTGAATGCCAGGACGGCATGTGCACGTTAAAACAGGGAGCTGGGCAAGAGCAGTAATCGAAAGATCACGGCCGTCAGAAAGCAGCTTATATATTGCCCAGAAAAGAGCACTGTTTTTGGAGTGTGCAGTAAAATCGTGTTTCTGGACAAGGGAGGCATAAGTGCGCTGCGCTCCTAAGCTATCTCCCTGCTAAGACACACTGCCAAAGCTTTTCGTTATCATGCAGTCTAGTGCAGACGCACACTACGGCTCTCCGGAGCTGTCCGAAGCCAAGCGCCGGTCGCCGGCGTCTTTCGGCTGAAGCAGCGCTTCGGAGCGTACGGCTGTTGTGTGCGCGAAGCAGCCGCTTCTCCTGCTCCGCGAGCCGGACAGAGCGGTAGCTTGTACGAGGGCGAAGAACGAAGCCGCAGAGCACCGGCCTTCTGCGCGCACCCTAAGGACTGCGAGAGGACCGTGGTGGCCGCTCGCCTGCCTCTTCAATTCCATTCTAGCATGCTTATGCAAGGTGTTCCAGGACAATTTTCCTGAGTTTTGAATTCGTCCTGATGCAGCCCCACGTTGGAAACTCGTGCTCGTCCTCTGAGTCTCCGAGTGCAGAGACCTCGATGGCAACTGCAGAAATGAAGGGCTGCGTTGAGTTGTCGAGAAGCAAGAACATAGGCAGCGCCTTGTGTTTGGGAGTCAGCAGCTGCTGGACTTTTGCGATTGCTTTCACTGTGCACTGAATGCCAGGACGGCATGTGCACGTTAAAACAGGGAGCTGGGCAAGAGCAGTAATCGAAAGATCACGGCCGTCAGAAAGCAGTTTATATATTGCCCTGGGAAGAGCAGTGTTTTTGGAGTGTGCAGTAAAATCGTGTTTCTGGACAAGGGAGGCATAAGTGCGCTGCGCTCCTAAGCTATCTCCCTGCGAGACACACTGCCAAAGCTTTTCGTTATCATGCAGTCTAGTGCAGACGCACACTACGGCTCTCCGGAGCTCTCCGAAGCCAAGCGCCGGTGGCCGGCGTCTTTCGGCTGAAGCAGCGCTTCGGAGCGTACGGCTGTTGTGTGCGCGAAGCAGTCGCTTCTCCTGCTCCGCGAGCCGGACAGAGGGGTAGCTTGTACGAGGGCGAAGAACGAAGCCGCAGAGCACCGGCCTTCTGCGCGCACCCTAAGGACTGCTAGAGGACCGTGGTGGCCGCTCGCCTGCCCCTTCAATTCCCTTCTAGCATGCTTATGGAAGGTGTTCCAGGACAATATTCCTGAGTCTTGAATTCCTCCTGATGCAGCCCCTCCTGGGAAACAACTGCTCGTCGTCTGAGTCTCCAAGTGCAGAGACCTCGATGTCAACTGCAGAAATGAAGGGCTGCGTTGAGTTGTCGAGAAGCAAGAACATAGCCAGCGCCTTGTGTTTGGGAGTCAGCAGCTGCTGGACTTTTGCGATTGCTTTCACTGTGCACTGAATGCCAGGACGGCATGTGCACGTTAAAACAGGGAGCTGGGCAAGAGCAGTAATCGAAAGATCACGGCCGTCAGAAAGCAGCTTATATATTGCCCAGAAAAGAGCACTGTTTTTGGAGTGTGCAGTAAAATCGTGTTTCTGGACAAGGGAGGCATAAGTGCGCTGCGCTCCTAAGCTATCTCCCTGCTAAGACACACTGCCAAAGCTTTTCGTTATCATGCAGTCTAGTGCAGACGCACACTACGGCTCTCCGGAGCTGTCCGAAGCCAAGCGCCGGTGGCCGGCGTCTTTCGGCTGAAGCAGCGCTTCGGAGCGTACGGCTGTTGTGTGCGCGAAGCAGCCGCTTCTCCTGCTCCGCGAGCCGGACAGAGCGGTAGCTTGTACGAGGGCGAAGAACGAAGCCGCAGAGCACCGGCCTTCTGCGCGCACCCTAAGGACTGCGAGAGGACCGTGGTGGCCGCTCGCCTGCCTCTTCAATTCCATTCTAGCATGCTTATGCAAGGTGTTCCAGGACAATTTTCCTGAGTTTTGAATTCGTCCTGATGCAGCCCCACGTTGGAAACTCGTGCTCGTCCTCTGAGTCTCCGAGTGCAGAGACCTCGATGGCAACTGCAGAAATGAAGGGCTGCGTTGAGTTGTCGAGAAGCAAGAACATAGGCAGCGCCTTGTGTTTGGGAGTCAGCAGCTGCTGGACTTTTGCGATTGCTTTCACTGTGCACTGAATGCCAGGACGGCATGTGCACGTTAAAACAGGGAGCTGGGCAAGAGCAGTAATCGAAAGATCACGGCCGTCAGAAAGCAGTTTATATATTGCCCTGGAAAGAGCAGTGTTTTTGGAGTGTGCAGTAAAATCGTGTTTCTGGACAAGGGAGGCATAAGTGCGCTGCGCTCCTAAGCTATCTCCCTGCGAGACACACTGTCAAAGCTTTTCGTTATCATGCAGTCTAGTGCAGACGCACACTACGGCTCTCCGGAGCTGTCCGAAGCCAAGCGCCGGTGGCCGGCGTCTTTCGGCTGAAGCAGCGCTTCGGAGCGTACGGCTGTTGTGTGCGCGAAGCAGCCGCTTCTCCTGCTCCGCGAGCCGGACAGAGCGGTAGCTTGTACGAGGGCGAAGAACGAAGCCGCAGAGCACCGGCCTTCTGCGCGCACCCTAAGGACTGCTAGAGGACCGTGGTGGCCGCTCGCCTGCCCCTTCAATTCCCTTCTAGCATGCTTATGGAAGGTGTTCCAGGACAATATTCCTGAGTCTTGAATTCCTCCTGATGCAGCCCCTCCTGGGAAACAACTGCTCGTCGTCTGAGTCTCCAAGTGCAGAGACCTCGATGTCAACTGCAGAAATGAAGGGCTGCGTTGAGTTGTCGAGAAGCAAGAACATAGGCAGCGCCTTGTGTTTGGGAGTCAGCAGCTGCTGGACTTTTGCGATTGCTTTCACTGTGCACTGAATGCCAGGACGGCATGTGCACGTTAAAACAGGGAGCTGGGCAAGAGCAGTAATCGAAAGATCACGGCCGTCAGAAAGCAGCTTATATATTGCCCAGAAAAGAGCACTGTTTTTGGAGTGTGCAGTAAAATCGTGTTTCTGGACAAGGGAGGCATAAGTGCGCTGCGCTCCTAAGCTATCTCCCTGCTAAGACACACTGCCAAAGCTTTTCGTTATCATGCAGTCTAGTGCAGACGCACACTACGGCTCTCCGGAGCTGTCCGAAGCCAAGCGCCGGTGGACGGCGTCTTTCGGCTGAAGCAGCGCTTCGGAGCGTACGGCTGTTGTGTGCGCGAAGCAGCCGCTGCTCCTGCTCCGCGAGCCGGACAGAGCGGTAGCTTGTACGAGGGCGAAGAACGAAGCCGCAGAGCACCGGCCTTCTGCGCGCACCCTAAGGACTGCGAGAGGACCGTGGTGGCCGCTCGCCTGCCTCTTCAATTCCATTCTAGCATCCTTATGCAAGGTGTTCCAGGACAATTTTCCTGAGTTTTGAATTCGTCCTGATGCAGCCCCTCGTTGGAAACTCGTGCTCGTCCTCTGAGTCTCCGAGTGCAGAGACCTCGATGTCAACTGCAGAAATGAAGGGCTGCGTTGAGTTGTCGAGAAGCAAGAACATAGGCAGCGCCTTGTGTTTGGGAGTCAGCAGCTGCTGGACTTTTGCGATTGCTTTCACTGTGCACTGAATGCCTGCACGGCATGTGCACGTTAAAACAGGGAGCTGGGCAAGAGCAGTAATCGAAAGATCACGGCCGTCAGAAAGCAGTTTATATATTGCCCTGAAAAGAGCAGTGTTTTTGGAGTGTGCAGTAAAATCGTGTTTCTGGACAAGGGAGGCATAAGTGCGCTGCGCTCCTAAGCTATCTCCCTGCGAGACACACTGCCAAAGCTTTTCGTTATCATGCAGTCTAGTGCAGACGCACACTACGGCTCTCCGGAGCTGTCCGAAGCCAAGCGCCGGTGGCCGGCGTCTTTCGGCTGAAGCAGCGCTTCGGAGCGTACGGCTGTTGTGTGCGCGAAGCAGCCGCTTCTCCTGCTCCGCGAGCCGGACAGAGCGGTAGCTTGTACGAGGGCGAAGAACGAAGCCGCAGAGCACCGGCCTTGTGCGCGCACCCTAAGGACTGCTAGAGGACCGTAGTGGCCGCTCGCCTGCCCCTTCAATTCCATTCTAGCATGCTTATGGAAGGTGTTCCAGGACAATATTCCTGAGTCTTGAATTCCTCCTGATGCAGCCCCTCCTGGGAAACAACTGCTCGTCGTCTGAGTCTCCAAGTGCAGAGACCTCGATGTCAACTGCAGAAATGAAGGGCTGCGTTGAGTTGTCGAGAAGCAAGAACATAGCCAGCGCCTTGTGTTTGGGAGTCAGCAGCTGCTGGACTTTTGCGATTGCTTTCACTGTGCACTGAATGCCAGGACGGCATGTGCACGTTAAAACAGGGAGCTGGGCAAGAGCAGTAATCGAAAGATCACGGCCGTCAGAAAGCAGCTTATATATTGCCCAGAAAAGAGCACTGTTTTTGGAGTGTGCAGTAAAATCGTGTTTCTGGACAAGGGAGGCATAAGTGCGCTGCGCTCCTAAGCTATCTCCCTGCGAGACACACTGCCAAAGCTTTTCGTTATCATGCAGTCTAGTGCAGACGCACACTACGGCTCTCCGGAGCTCTCCGAAGCCAAGCGCCGGTGGCCGGCGTCTTTCGGCTGAAGCAGCGCTTCGGAGCGTACGGCTGTTGTGTGCGCGAAGCAGCCGCTTCTCCTGCTCCGCGAGCCGGACAGAGCGGTAGCTTGTACGAGGGCGAAGAACGAAGCCGCAGAGCACCGGGCTTCTGCGCGCACCCTAAGGACTGCTAGAGGACCGTGGTGGCCGCTCGCCTGCCCCTTCAATTCCCTTCTAGCATGCTTATGGAAGGTGTTCCAGGACAATATTCCTGAGTCTTGAATTCCTCCTGATGCAGCCCCTCCTGGGAAACAACTGCTCGTCGTCTGAGTCTCCAAGTGCAGAGACCTCGATGTCAACTGCAGAAATGAAGGGCTGCGTTGAGTTGTCGAGAAGCAAGAACATAGCCAGCGCCTTGTGTTTGGGAGTCAGCAGGTGCTGGACTTTTGCGATTGCTTTCACTGTGCACTGAATGCCAGGACGGCATGTGCACGTTAAAACAGGGAGCTGGGCAAGAGCAGTAATCGAAAGATCACGGCCGTCAGAAAGCAGCTTATATATTGCCCAGAAAAGAGCACTGTTTTTGGAGTGTGCAGTAAAATCGTGTTTCTGGACAAGGGAGGCATAAGTGCGCTGCGCTCCTAAGCTATCTCCCTGCTAAGACACACTGCCAAAGCTTTTCGTTATCATGCAGTCTAGTGCAGACGCACACTACGGCTCTCCGGAGCTGTCCGAAGCCAAGCGCCGGTGGCCGGCGTCTTTCGGCTGAAGCAGCGCTTCGGAGCGTACGGCTGTTGTGTGCGCGAAGCAGCCGCTTCTCCTGCTCCGCGAGCCGGACAGAGCGGTAGCTTGTACGAGGGCGAAGAACGAAGCCGCAGAGCACCGGCCTTCTGCGCGCACCCTAAGGACTGCGAGAGGACCGTGGTGGCCGCTCGCCTGCCTCTTCAATTCCATTCTAGCATGCTTATGCAAGGTGTTCCAGGACAATTTTCCTGAGTTTTGAATTCGTCCTGATGCAGCCCCTCGTTGGAAACTCGTGCTCGTCCTCTGAGTCTCCGAGTGCAGAGACCTCGATGTCAACTGCAGAAATGAAGGGCTGCGTTGAGTTGTCGAGAAGCAAGAACATAGGCAGCGCCTTGTGTTTGGGAGTCAGCAGCTGCTGGACTTTTGCGATTGCTTTCACTGTGCACTGAATGCCAGGACGGCATGTGCACGTTAAAACAGGGAGCTGGGCAAGAGCAGTAATCGAAAGATCACGGCCGTCAGAAAGCAGTTTATATATTGCCCTGGGAAGAGCAGTGTTTTTGGAGTGTGCAGTAAAATCGTGTTTCTGGACAAGGGAGGCATAAGTGCGCTGCGCTCCTAAGCTATCTCCCTGCGAGACACACTGCCAAAGCTTTTCGTTATCATGCAGTCTAGTGCAGACGCACACTACGGCTCTCCGGAGCTGTCCGAAGCCAAGCGCCGGTGGCCGGCGTCTTTCGGCTGAAGCAGCGCTTCGGAGCGTACGGCTGTTGTGTGCGCGAAGCAGCCGCTTCTCCTGCTCCGCGAGCCGGACAGAGCGGTAGCTTGTACGAGGGCGAAGAACGAAGCCGCAGAGCACCGGCCTTCTGCGCGCACCCTAAGGACTGCTAGAGGACCGTGGTGGCCGCTCGCCTGCCCCTTCAATTCCCTTCTAGCATGCTTATGGAAGGTGTTCCAGGACAATATTCCTGAGTCTTGAATTCCTCCTGATGCAGCCCCTCCTGGGAAACAACTGCTCGTCGTCTGAGTCTCCAAGTGCAGAGACCTCGATGTCAACTGCAGAAATGAAGGGCTGCGTTGAGTTGTCGAGAAGCAAGAACATAGGCAGCGCCTTGTGTTTGGGAGTCAGCAGCTGCTGGACTTTTGCGATTGCTTTCACTGTGCACTGAATGCCAGGACGGCATGTGCACGTTAAAACAGGGAGCTGGGCAAGAGCAGTAATCGAAAGATCACGGCCGTCAGAAAGCAGCTTATATATTGCCCTGGGAAGAGTACTGTTTTTGGAGTGTGCAGTAAAATCGTGTTTCTGGACAAGGGAGGCATAAGTGCGCTGCGCTCCTAAGCTATCTCCCTGCGAGACACACTGTCAAAGCTTTTCGTTATCATGCAGTCTAGTGCAGACGCACACTACGGCTCTCCGGAGCTGTCCGAAGCCAAGCGCCGGTGGCCGGCGTCTTTCGGCTGAAGCAGCGCTTCGGAGCGTACGGCTGTTGTGTGCGCGAAGCAGCCGCTTCTCCTGCTCCGGGAGCCGGACAGAGCGGTAGCTTGTACGAGGGCGAAGAACGAAGCCGCAGAGCACCGGCCTTCTGCGCGCACCCTAAGGACTGCGAGAGGACCGTGGTGGCCGCTCGCCTGCCTCTTCAATTCCATTCTAGCATCCTTAGGGAAGGTGTTCCAGGACAATTTTCCTGAGTTTTGAATTCGTCCTGATGCAGCCCCTCCTGGGAAACAACTGCTCGTCCTCTGATTCTCCGACATGCAGAGACCTCGATGGCAACTGCAGAAATGAAGGGCTGCGTTGAGTTGTCGAGAAGCAAGAACATAGGCAGCGCCTTGTGTTTGGGAGTCAGCAGCTGCTGGACTTTTGCGATTGCTTTCACTGTGCACTGAATGCCAGGACGGCATGTGCACGTTAAAACAGGGAGCTGGGCAAGAGCAGTAATCGAAAGATCACGGCCGTCAGAAAGCAGTTTATATATTGCCCTGGAAAGAGCAGTGTTTTTGGAGTGTGCAGTAAAATCGTGTTTCTGGACAAGGGAGGCATAAGTGCGCTGCGCTCCTAAGCTATCTCCCTGCGAGACACACTGCCAAAGCTTTTCGTTATCATGCAGTCTAGTGCAGACGCACACTACGGCTCTCCGGAGCTGTCCGAAGCCAAGCGCCGGTGGCCGGCGTCTTTCGGCTGAAGCAGCGCTTCGGAGCGTACGGCTGTTGTGTGCGCGAAGCAGCCGCTTCTCCTGCTCCGCGAGCCGGACAGAGCGGTAGCTTGTACGAGGGCGAAGAACGAAGCCGCAGAGCACCGGCCTTCTGCGCGCACCCTAAGGACTGCTAGAGGACCGTGGTGGCCGCTCGCCTGCCCCTTCAATTCCCTTCTAGCATGCTTATGGAAGGTGTTCCAGGACAATATTCCTGAGTCTTGAATTCCTCCTGATGCAGCCCCTCCTGGGAAACAACTGCTCGTCGTCTGAGTCTCCAAGTGCAGAGACCTTGATGTCAACTGCAGAAATGAAGGGCTGCGTTGAGTTGTCGAGAAGCAAGAACATAGCCAGCGCCTTGTGTTTGGGAGTCAGCAGGTGCTGGACTTTTGCGATTGCTTTCACTGTGCACTGAATGCCAGGACGGCATGTGCACGTTAAAACAGGGAGCTGGGCAAGAGCAGTAATCGAAAGATCACGGCCGTCAGAAAGCAGCTTATATATTGCCCAGAAAAGAGCACTGTTTTTGGAGTGTGCAGTAAAATCGTGTTTCTGGACAAGGGAGGCATAAGTGCGCTGCGCTCCTAAGCTATCTCCCTGCTAAGACACACTGCCAAAGCTTTTCGTTATCATGCAGTCTAGTGCAGACGCACACTACGGCTCTCCGGAGCTGTCCGAAGCCAAGCGCCGGTGGCCGGCGTCTTTCGGCTGAAGCAGCGCTTCGGAGCGTACGGCTGTTGTGTGCGCGAAGCAGCCGCTTCTCCTGCTCCGCGAGCCGGACAGAGCGGTAGCTTGTACGAGGGCGAAGAACGAAGCCGCAGAGCACCGGCCTTCTGCGCGCACCCTAAGGACTGCGAGAGGACCGTGGTGGCCGCTCGCCTGCCTCTTCAATTCCATTCTAGCATGCTTATGCAAGGTGTTCCAGGACAATTTTCCTGAGTTTTGAATTCGTCCTGATGCAGCCCCTCGTTGGAAACTCGTGCTCGTCCTCTGAGTCTCCGAGTGCAGAGACCTCGATGTCAACTGCAGAAATGAAGGGCTGCGTTGAGTTGTCGAGAAGCAAGAACATAGGCAGCGCCTTGTGTTTGGGAGTCAGCAGCTGCTGGACTTTTGCGATTGCTTTCACTGTGCACTGAATGCCAGGACGGCATGTGCACGTTAAAACAGGGAGCTGGGCAAGAGCAGTAATCGAAAGATCACGGCCGTCAGAAAGCAGTTTATATATTGCCCTGGGAAGAGCAGTGTTTTTGGAGTGTGCAGTAAAATCGTGTTTCTGGACAAGGGAGGCATAAGTGCGCTGCGCTCCTAAGCTATCTCCCTGCGAGACACACTGCCAAAGCTTTTCGTTATCATGCAGTCTAGTGCAGACGCACACTACGGCTCTCCGGAGCTGTCCGAAGCCAAGCGCCGGTGGCCGGCGTCTTTCGGCTGAAGCAGCGCTTCGGAGCGTACGGCTGTTGTGTGCGCGAAGCAGCCGCTTCTCCTGCTCCGCGAGCCGGACAGAGCGGTAGCTTGTACGAGGGCGAAGAACGAAGCCGCAGAGCACCGGCCTTCTGCGCGCACCCTAAGGACTGCTAGAGGACCGTGGTGGCCGCTCGCCTGCCCCTTCAATTCCCTTCTAGCATGCTTATGGAAGGTGTTCCAGGACAATATTCCTGAGTCTTGAATTCCTCCTGATGCAGCCCCTCCTGGGAAACAACTGCTCGTCGTCTGAGTCTCCAAGTGCAGAGACCTCGATGTCAACTGCAGAAATGAAGGGCTGCGTTGAGTTGTCGAGAAGCAAGAACATAGGCAGCGCCTTGTGTTTGGGAGTCAGCAGCTGCTGGACTTTTGCGATTGCTTTCACTGTGCACTGAATGCCAGGACGGCATGTGCACGTTAAAACAGGGAGCTGGGCAAGAGCAGTAATCGAAAGATCACGGCCGTCAGAAAGCAGCTTATATATTGCCCAGAAAAGAGCACTGTTTTTGGAGTGTGCAGTAAAATCGTGTTTCTGGACAAGGGAGGCATAAGTGCGCTGCGCTCCTAAGCTATCTCCCTGCTAAGACACACTGCCAAAGCTTTTCGTTATCATGCAGTCTAGTGCAGACGCACACTACGGCTCTCCGGAGCTGTCCGAAGCCAAGCGCCGGTGGCCGGCGTCTTTCGGCTGAAGCAGCGCTTCGGAGCGTACGGCTGTTGTGTGCGCGAAGCAGCCGCTTCTCCTGCTCCGCGAGCCGGACAGAGCGGTAGCTTGTACGAGGGCGAAGAACGAAGCCGCAGAGCACCGGCCTTCTGCGCGCACCCTAAGGACTGCGAGAGGACCGTGGTGGCCGCTCGCCTGCCTCTTCAATTCCATTCTAGCATGCTTATGCAAGGTGTTCCAGGACAATTTTCCTGAGTTTTGAATTCGTCCTGATGCAGCCCCTCGTTGGAAACTCGTGCTCGTCCTCTGAGTCTCCGAGTGCAGAGACCTCGATGTCAACTGCAGAAATGAAGGGCTGCGTTGAGTTGTCGAGAAGCAAGAACATAGGCAGCGCCTTGTGTTTGGGAGTCAGCAGCTGCTGGACTTTTGCGATTGCTTTCACTGTGCACTGAATGCCTGCACGGCATGTGCACGTTAAAACAGGGAGCTGGGCAAGAGCAGTAATCGAAAGATCACGGCCGTCAGAAAGCAGTTTATATATTGCCCTGGGAAGAGCAGTGTTTTTGGAGTGTGCAGTAAAATCGTGTTTCTGGACAAGGGAGGCATAAGTGCGCTGCGCTCCTAAGCTATCTCCCTGCGAGACACACTGCCAAAGCTTTTCGTTATCATGCAGTCTAGTGCAGACGCACACTACGGCTCTCCGGAGCTGTCCGAAGCCAAGCGCCGGTGGCCGGCGTCTTTCGGCTGAAGCAGCGCTTCGGAGCGTACGGCTGTTGTGTGCGCGAAGCAGCCGCTTCTCCTGCTCCGCGAGCCGGACAGAGCGGTAGCTTGTACGAGGGCGAAGAACGAAGCCGCAGAGCACCGGCCTTCTGCGCGCACCCTAAGGACTGCTAGAGGACCGTGGTGGCCGCTCGCCTGCCCCTTCAATTCCCTTCTAGCATGCTTATGGAAGGTGTTCCAGGACAATATTCCTGAGTCTTGAATTCCTCCTGATGCAGCCCCTCCTGGGAAACAACTGCTCGTCGTCTGAGTCTCCAAGTGCAGAGACCTCGATGTCAACTGCAGAAATGAAGGGCTGCGTTGAGTTGTCGAGAAGCAAGAACATAGGCAGCGCCTTGTGTTTGGGAGTCAGCAGCTGCTGGACTTTTGCGATTGCTTTCACTGTGCACTGAATGCCAGGACGGCATGTGCACGTTAAAACAGGGAGCTGGGCAAGAGCAGTAATCGAAAGATCACGGCCGTCAGAAAGCAGCTTATATATTGCCCAGAAAAGAGCACTGTTTTTGGAGTGTGCAGTAAAATCGTGTTTCTGGACAAGGGAGGCATAAGTGCGCTGCGCTCCTAAGCTATCTCCCTGCTAAGACACACTGCCAAAGCTTTTCGTTATCATGCAGTCTAGTGCAGACGCACACTACGGCTCTCCGGAGCTGTCCGAAGCCAAGCGCCGGTGGCCGGCGTCTTTCGGCTGAAGCAGCGCTTCGGAGCGTACGGCTGTTGTGTGCGCGAAGCAGCCGCTTCTCCTGCTCCGCGAGCCGGACAGAGCGGTAGCTTGTACGAGGGCGAAGAACGAAGCCGCAGAGCACCGGCCTTCTGCGCGCACCCTAAGGACTGCGAGAGGACCGTGGTGGCCGCTCGCCTGCCTCTTCAATTCCATTCTAGCATCCTTATGGAAGGTGTTCCAGGACAATTTTCCTGAGTTTTGAATTCGTCCTGATGCAGCCCCTCGTTGGAAACTCGTGCTCGTCCTCTGAGTCTCCGAGTGCAGAGACCTCGATGTCAACTGCAGAAATGAAGGGCTGCGTTGAGTTGTCGAGAAGCAAGAACATAGGCAGCGCCTTGTGTTTGGGAGTCAGCAGCTGCTGGACTTTTGCGATTGCTTTCACTGTGCACTGAATGCCAGGACGGCATGTGCACGTTAAAACAGGGAGCTGGGCAAGAGCAGTAATCGAAAGATCACGGCCGTCAGAAAGCAGTTTATATATTGCCCTGGGAAGAGCAGTGTTTTTGGAGTGTGCAGTAAAATCGTGTTTCTGGACAAGGGAGGCATAAGTGCGCTGCGCTCCTAAGCTATCTCCCTGCGAGACACACTGCCAAAGCTTTTCGTTATCATGCAGTCTAGTGCAGACGCACACTACGGCTCTCCGGAGCTGTCCGAAGCCAAGCGCCGGTGGCCGGCGTCTTTCGGCTGAAGCAGCGCTTCGGAGCGTACGGCTGTTGTGTGCGCGAAGCAGCCGCTTCTCCTGCTCCGCGAGCCGGACAGAGCGGTAGCTTGTACGAGGGCGAAGAACGAAGCCGCAGAGCACCGGCCTTCTGCGCGCACCCTAAGGACTGCTAGAGGACCGTGGTGGCCGCTCGCCTGCCCCTTCAATTCCCTTCTAGCATGCTTATGGAAGGTGTTCCAGGACAATATTCCTGAGTCTTGAATTCCTCCTGATGCAGCCCCTCGTGGGAAACAACTGCTCGTCGTCTGAGTCTCCAAGTGCAGAGACCTCGATGTCAACTGCAGAAATGAAGGGCTGCGTTGAGTTGTCGAGAAGCAAGAACATAGCCAGCGCCTTGTGTTTGGGAGTCAGCAGGTGCTGGACTTTTGCGATTGCTTTCACTGTGCACTGAATGCCAGGACGGCATGTGCACGTTAAAACAGGGAGCTGGGCAAGAGCAGTAATCGAAAGATCACGGCCGTCAGAAAGCAGTTTATATATTGCCCTGGGAAGAGCAGTGTTTTTGGAGTGTGCAGTAAAATCGTGTTTCTGGACAAGGGAGGCATAAGTGCGCTGCGCTCCTAAGCTATCTCCCTGCGAGACACACTGCCAAAGCTTTTCGTTATCATGCAGTCTAGTGCAGACGCACACTACGGCTCTCCGGAGCTGTCCGAAGCCAAGCGCCGGTGGCCGGCGTCTTTCGGCTGAAGCAGCGCTTCGGAGCGTACGGCTGTTGTGTGCGCGAAGCAGCCGCTTCTCCTGCTCCGCGAGCCGGACAGAGCGGTAGCTTGTACGAGGGCGAAGAACGAAGCCGCAGAGCACCGGCCTTCTGCGCGCACCCTAAGGACTGCTAGAGGACCGTGGTGGCCGCTCGCCTGCCCCTTCAATTCCCTTCTAGCATGCTTATGGAAGGTGTTCCAGGACAATATTCCTGAGTCTTGAATTCCTCCTGATGCAGCCCCTCCTGGGAAACAACTGCTCGTCGTCTGAGTCTCCAAGTGCAGAGACCTCGATGTCAACTGCAGAAATGAAGGGCTGCGTTGAGTTGTCGAGAAGCAAGAACATAGGCAGCGCCTTGTGTTTGGGAGTCAGCAGCTGCTGGACTTTTGCGATTGCTTTCACTGTGCACTGAATGCCAGGACGGCATGTGCACGTTAAAACAGGGAGCTGGGCAAGAGCAGTAATCGAAAGATCACGGCCGTCAGAAAGCAGCTTATATATTGCCCAGAAAAGAGCACTGTTTTTGGAGTGTGCAGTAAAATCGTGTTTCTGGACAAGGGAGGCATAAGTGCGCTGCGCTCCTAAGCTATCTCCCTGCTAAGACACACTGCCAAAGCTTTTCGTTATCATGCAGTCTAGTGCAGACGCACACTACGGCTCTCCGGAGCTGTCCGAAGCCAAGCGCCGGTGGCCGGCGTCTTTCGGCTGAAGCAGCGCTTCGGAGCGTACGGCTGTTGTGTGCGCGAAGCAGCCGCTTCTCCTGCTCCGCGAGCCGGACAGAGCGGTAGCTTGTACGAGGGCGAAGAACGAAGCCGCAGAGCACCGGCCTTCTGCGCGCACCCTAAGGACTGCGAGAGGACCGTGGTGGCCGCTCGCCTGCCTCTTCAATTCCATTCTAGCATGCTTATGCAAGGTGTTCCAGGACAATTTTCCTGAGTTTTGAATTCGTCCTGATGCAGCCCCTCGTTGGAAACTCGTGCTCGTCCTCTGAGTCTCCGAGTGCAGAGACCTCGATGTCAACTGCAGAAATGAAGGGCTGCGTTGAGTTGTCGAGAAGCAAGAACATAGGCAGCGCCTTGTGTTTGGGAGTCAGCAGCTGCTGGACTTTTGCGATTGCTTTCACTGTGCACTGAATGCCAGGACGGCATGTGCACGTTAAAACAGGGAGCTGGGCAAGAGCAGTAATCGAAAGATCACGGCCGTCAGAAAGCAGTTTATATATTGCCCTGGGAAGAGCAGTGTTTTTGGAGTGTGCAGTAAAATCGTGTTTCTGGACAAGGGAGGCATAAGTGCGCTGCGCTCCTAAGCTATCTCCCTGCGAGACACACTGCCAAAGCTTTTCGTTATCATGCAGTCTAGTGCAGACGCACACTACGGCTCTCCGGAGCTGTCCGAAGCCAAGCGCCGGTGGCCGGCGTCTTTCGGCTGAAGCAGCGCTTCGGAGCGTACGGCTGTTGTGTGCGCGAAGCAGCCGCTTCTCCTGCTCCGCGAGCCGGACAGAGCGGTAGCTTGTACGAGGGCGAAGAACGAAGCCGCAGAGCACCGGCCTTCTGCGCGCACCCTAAGGACTGCTAGAGGACCGTGGTGGCCGCTCGCCTGCCCCTTCAATTCCCTTCTAGCATGCTTATGGAAGGTGTTCCAGGACAATATTCCTGAGTCTTGAATTCCTCCTGATGCAGCCCCTCCTGGGAAACAACTGCTCGTCGTCTGAGTCTCCAAGTGCAGAGACCTCGATGTCAACTGCAGAAATGAAGGGCTGCGTTGAGTTGTCGAGAAGCAAGAACATAGGCAGCGCCTTGTGTTTGGGAGTCAGCAGCTGCTGGACTTTTGCGATTGCTTTCACTGTGCACTGAATGCCAGGACGGCATGTGCACGTTAAAACAGGGAGCTGGGCAAGAGCAGTAATCGAAAGATCACGGCCGTCAGAAAGCAGCTTATATATTGCCCAGAAAAGAGCACTGTTTTTGGAGTGTGCAGTAAAATCGTGTTTCTGGACAAGGGAGGCATAAGTGCGCTGCGCTCCTAAGCTATCTCCCTGCTAAGACACACTGCCAAAGCTTTTCGTTATCATGCAGTCTAGTGCAGACGCACACTACGGCTCTCCGGAGCTGTCCGAAGCCAAGCGCCGGTGGCCGGCGTCTTTCGGCTGAAGCAGCGCTTCGGAGCGTACGGCTGTTGTGTGCGCGAAGCAGCCGCTTCTCCTGCTCCGCGAGCCGGACAGAGCGGTAGCTTGTACGAGGGCGAAGAACGAAGCCGCAGAGCACCGGCCTTCTGCGCGCACCCTAAGGACTGCGAGAGGACCGTGGTGGCCGCTCGCCTGCCTCTTCAATTCCATTCTAGCATCCTTATGGAAGGTGTTCCAGGACAATTTTCCTGAGTTTTGAATTCGTCCTGATGCAGCCCCTCGTTGGAAACTCGTGCTCGTCCTCTGAGTCTCCGAGTGCAGAGACCTCGATGTCAACTGCAGAAATGAAGGGCTGCGTTGAGTTGTCGAGAAGCAAGAACATAGGCAGCGCCTTGTGTTTGGGAGTCAGCAGCTGCTGGACTTTTGCGATTGCTTTCACTGTGCACTGAATGCCAGGACGGCATGTGCACGTTAAAACAGGGAGCTGGGCAAGAGCAGTAATCGAAAGATCACGGCCGTCAGAAAGCAGTTTATATATTGCCCTGGGAAGAGCAGTGTTTTTGGAGTGTGCAGTAAAATCGTGTTTCTGGACAAGGGAGGCATAAGTGCGCTGCGCTCCTAAGCTATCTCCCTGCGAGACACACTGCCAAAGCTTTTCGTTATCATGCAGTCTAGTGCAGACGCACACTACGGCTCTCCGGAGCTCTCCGAAGCCAAGCGCCGGTGGCCGGCGTCTTTCGGCTGAAGCAGCGCTTCGGAGCGTACGGCTGTTGTGTGCGCGAAGCAGCCGCTTCTCCTGCTCCGCGAGCCGGACAGAGCGGTAGCTTGTACGAGGGCGAAGAACGAAGCCGCAGAGCACCGGCCTTCTGCGCGCACCCTAAGGACTGCTAGAGGACCGTGGTGGCCGCTCGCCTGCCCCTTCAATTCCCTTCTAGCATGCTTATGGAAGGTGTTCCAGGACAATATTCCTGAGTCTTGAATTCCTCCTGATGCAGCCCCTCCTGGGAAACAACTGCTCGTCGTCTGAGTCTCCAAGTGCAGAGACCTCGATGTCAACTGCAGAAATGAAGGGCTGCGTTGAGTTGTCGAGAAGCAAGAACATAGCCAGCGCCTTGTGTTTGGGAGTCAGCAGGTGCTGGACTTTTGCGATTGCTTTCACTGTGCACTGAATGCCAGGACGGCATGTGCACGTTAAAACAGGGAGCTGGGCAAGAGCAGTAATCGAAAGATCACGGCCGTCAGAAAGCAGCTTATATATTGCCCAGAAAAGAGCACTGTTTTTGGAGTGTGCAGTAAAATCGTGTTTCTGGACAAGGGAGGCATAAGTGCGCTGCGCTCCTAAGCTATCTCCCTGCTAAGACACACTGCCAAAGCTTTTCGTTATCATGCAGTCTAGTGCAGACGCACACTACGGCTCTCCGGAGCTGTCCGAAGCCAAGCGCCGGTGGCCGGCGTCTTTCGGCTGAAGCAGCGCTTCGGAGCGTACGGCTGTTGTGTGCGCGAAGCAGCCGCTTCTCCTGCTCCGCGAGCCGGACAGAGCGGTAGCTTGTACGAGGGCGAAGAACGAAGCCGCAGAGCACCGGCCTTCTGCGCGCACCCTAAGGACTGCTAGAGGACCGTGGTGGCCGCTCGCCTGCCTCTTCAATTCCATTCTAGCATGCTTATGCAAGGTGTTCCAGGACAATTTTCCTGAGTTTTGAATTCGTCCTGATGCAGCCCCTCGTTGGAAACTCGTGCTCGTCCTCTGAGTCTCCGAGTGCAGAGACCTCGATGTCAACTGCAGAAATGAAGGGCTGCGTTGAGTTGTCGAGAAGCAAGAACATAGGCAGCGCCTTGTGTTTGGGAGTCAGCAGCTGCTGGACTTTTGCGATTGCTTTCACTGTGCACTGAATGCCAGGACGGCATGTGCACGTTAAAACAGGGAGCTGGGCAAGAGCAGTAATCGAAAGATCACGGCCGTCAGAAAGCAGTTTATATATTGCCCTGGGAAGAGCAGTGTTTTTGGAGTGTGCAGTAAAATCGTGTTTCTGGACAAGGGAGGCATAAGTGCGCTGCGCTCCTAAGCTATCTCCCTGCGAGACACACTGTCAAAGCTTTTCGTTATCATGCAGTCTAGTGCAGACGCACACTACGGCTCTCCGGAGCTGTCCGAAGCCAAGCGCCGGTGGCCGGCGTCTTTCGGCTGAAGCAGCGCTTCGGAGCGTACGGCTGTTGTGTGCGCGAAGCAGCCGCTTCTCCTGCTCCGCGAGCCGGACAGAGCGGTAGCTTGTACGAGGGCGAAGAACGAAGCCGCAGAGCACCGGCCTTCTGCGCGCACCCTAAGGACTGCTAGAGGACCGTGGTGGCCGCTCGCCTGCCCCTTCAATTCCCTTCTAGCATGCTTATGGAAGGTGTTCCAGGACAATATTCCTGAGTCTTGAATTCCTCCTGATGCAGCCCCTCCTGGGAAACTCGTGCTCGTCGTCTGAGTCTCCAAGTGCAGAGACCTCGATGTCAACTGCAGAAATGAAGGGCTGCGTTGAGTTGTCGAGAAGCAAGAACATAGGCAGCGCCTTGTGTTTGGGAGTCAGCAGCTGCTGGACTTTTGCGATTGCTTTCACTGTGCACTGAATGCCAGGACGGCATGTGCACGTTAAAACAGGGAGCTGGGCAAGAGCAGTAATCGAAAGATCACGGCCGTCAGAAAGCAGCTTATATATTGCCCAGAAAAGAGCACTGTTTTTGGAGTGTGCAGTAAAATCGTGTTTCTGGACAAGGGAGGCATAAGTGCGCTGCGCTCCTAAGCTATCTCCCTGCTAAGACACACTGCCAAAGCTTTTCGTTATCATGCAGTCTAGTGCAGACGCACACTACGGCTCTCCGGAGCTGTCCGAAGCCAAGCGCCGGTGGCCGGCGTCTTTCGGCTGAAGCAGCGCTTCGGAGCGTACGGCTGTTGTGTGCGCGAAGCAGCCGCTTCTCCTGCTCCGCGAGCCGGACAGAGCGGTAGCTTGTACGAGGGCGAAGAACGAAGCCGCAGAGCACCGGCCTTCTGCGCGCACCCTAAGGACTGCGAGAGGACCGTGGTGGCCGCTCGCCTGCCTCTTCAATTCCATTCTAGCATCCTTATGGAAGGTGTTCCAGGACAATTTTCCTGAGTTTTGAATTCGTCCTGATGCAGCCCCTCGTTGGAAACTCGTGCTCGTCCTCTGAGTCTCCGAGTGCAGAGACCTCGATGTCAACTGCAGAAATGAAGGGCTGCGTTGAGTTGTCGAGAAGCAAGAACATAGGCAGCGCCTTGTGTTTGGGAGTCAGCAGCTGCTGGACTTTTGCGATTGCTTTCACTGTGCACTGAATGCCAGGACGGCATGTGCACGTTAAAACAGGGAGCTGGGCAAGAGCAGTAATCGAAAGATCACGGCCGTCAGAAAGCAGTTTATATATTGCCCTGGGAAGAGTACTGTTTTTGGAGTGTGCAGTAAAATCGTGTTTCTGGACAAGGGAGGCATAAGTGCGCTGCGCTCCTAAGCTATCTCCCTGCGAGACACACTGTCAAAGCTTTTCGTTATCATGCAGTCTAGTGCAGACGCACACTACGGCTCTCCGGAGCTGTCCGAAGCCAAGCGCCGGTGGCCGGCGTCTTTCGGCTGAAGCAGCGCTTCGGAGCGTACGGCTGTTGTGTGCGCGAAGCAGCCGCTTCTCCTGCTCCGCGAGCCGGACAGAGGGGTAGCTTGTACGAGGGCGAAGAACGAAGCCGCAGAGCACCGGCCTTCTGCGCGCACCCTAAGGACTGCGAGAGGACCGTGGTGGCCGCTCGCCTGCCTCTTCAATTCCATTCTAGCATCCTTAGGGAAGGTGTTCCAGGACAATTTTCCTGAGTTTTGAATTCGTCCTGATGCAGCCCCACGTTGGAAACTCGTGCTCGTCCTCTGAGTCTCCGAGTGCAGAGACCTCGATGGCAACTGCAGAAATGAAGGGCTGCGTTGAGTTGTCGAGAAGCAAGAACATAGGCAGCGCCTTGTGTTTGGGAGTCAGCAGCTGCTGGACTTTTGCGATTGCTTTCACTGTGCACTGAATGCCAGGACGGCATGTGCACGTTAAAACAGGGAGCTGGGCAAGAGCAGTAATCGAAAGATCACGGCCGTCAGAAAGCAGTTTATATATTGCCCTGGAAAGAGCAGTGTTTTTGGAGTGTGCAGTAAAATCGTGTTTCTGGACAAGGGAGGCATAAGTGCGCTGCGCTCCTAAGCTATCTCCCTGCGAGACACACTGCCAAAGCTTTTCGTTATCATGCAGTCTAGTGCAGACGCACACTACGGCTCTCCGGAGCTCTCCGAAGCCAAGCGCCGGTGGCCGGCGTCTTTCGGCTGAAGCAGCGCTTCGGAGCGTACGGCTGTTGTGTGCGCGAAGCAGCCGCTTCTCCTGCTCCGCGAGCCGGACAGAGCGGTAGCTTGTACGAGGGCGAAGAACGAAGCCGCAGAGCACCGGCCTTCTGCGCGCACCCTAAGGACTGCTAGAGGACCGTGGTGGCCGCTCGCCTGCCCCTTCAATTCCCTTCTAGCATGCTTATGGAAGGTGTTCCAGGACAATATTCCTGAGTCTTGAATTCCTCCTGATGCAGCCCCTCCTGGGAAACAACTGCTCGTCGTCTGAGTCTCCAAGTGCAGAGACCTCGATGTCAACTGCAGAAATGAAGGGCTGCGTTGAGTTGTCGAGAAGCAAGAACATAGCCAGCGCCTTGTGTTTGGGAGTCAGCAGGTGCTGGACTTTTGCGATTGCTTTCACTGTGCACTGAATGCCAGGACGGCATGTGCACGTTAAAACAGGGAGCTGGGCAAGAGCAGTAATCGAAAGATCACGGCCGTCAGAAAGCAGCTTATATATTGCCCAGAAAAGAGCACTGTTTTTGGAGTGTGCAGTAAAATCGTGTTTCTGGACAAGGGAGGCATAAGTGCGCTGCGCTCCTAAGCTATCTCCCTGCTAAGACACACTGCCAAAGCTTTTCGTTATCATGCAGTCTAGTGCAGACGCACACTACGGCTCTCCGGAGCTGTCCGAAGCCAAGCGCCGGTGGCCGGCGTCTTTCGGCTGAAGCAGCGCTTCGGAGCGTACGGCTGTTGTGTGCGCGAAGCAGCCGCTTCTCCTGCTCCGCGAGCCGGACAGAGCGGTAGCTTGTACGAGGGCGAAGAACGAAGCCGCAGAGCACCGGCCTTCTGCGCGCACCCTAAGGACTGCGAGAGGACCGTGGTGGCCGCTCGCCTGCCTCTTCAATTCCATTCTAGCATGCTTATGCAAGGTGTTCCAGGACAATTTTCCTGAGTTTTGAATTCGTCCTGATGCAGCCCCTCGTTGGAAACTCGTGCTCGTCCTCTGAGTCTCCGAGTGCAGAGACCTCGATGTCAACTGCAGAAATGAAGGGCTGCGTTGAGTTGTCGAGAAGCAAGAACATAGCCAGCGCCTTGTGTTTGGGAGTCAGCAGGTGCTGGACTTTTGCGATTGCTTTCACTGTGCACTGAATGCCAGGACGGCATGTGCACGTTAAAACAGGGAGCTGGGCAAGAGCAGTAATCGAAAGATCACGGCCGTCAGAAAGCAGCTTATATATTGCCCTGGGAAGAGCAGTGTTTTTGGAGTGTGCAGTAAAATCGTGTTTCTGGACAAGGGAGGCATAAGTGCGCTGCGCTCCTAAGCTATCTCCCTGCGAGACACACTGCCAAAGCTTTTCGTTATCATGCAGTCTAGTGCAGACGCACACTACGGCTCTCCGGAGCTGTCCGAAGCCAAGCGCCGGTGGCCGGCGTCTTTCGGCTGAAGCAGCGCTTCGGAGCGTACGGCTGTTGTGTGCGCGAAGCAGCCGCTTCTCCTGCTCCGCGAGCCGGACAGAGCGGTAGCTTGTACGAGGGCGAAGAACGAAGCCGCAGAGCACCGGCCTTCTGCGCGCACCCTAAGGACTGCTAGAGGACCGTGGTGGCCGCTCGCCTGCCCCTTCAATTCCCTTCTAGCATGCTTATGGAAGGTGTTCCAGGACAATATTCCTGAGTCTTGAATTCCTCCTGATGCAGCCCCTCCTGGGAAACAACTGCTCGTCGTCTGAGTCTCCAAGTGCAGAGACCTCGATGTCAACTGCAGAAATGAAGGGCTGCGTTGAGTTGTCGAGAAGCAAGAACATAGGCAGCGCCTTGTGTTTGGAAGTCAGCAGCACCTGGACTTTTGCGATTGCTTTCACTGTGCACTGAATGCCAGGACGGCATGTGCACGTTAAAACAGGGAGCTGGGCAAGAGCAGTAATCGAAAGATCACGGCCGTCAGAAAGCAGCTTATATATTGCCCAGAAAAGAGCACTGTTTTTGGAGTGTGCAGTAAAATCGTGTTTCTGGACAAGGGAGGCATAAGTGCGCTGCGCTCCTAAGCTATCTCCCTGCTAAGACACACTGCCAAAGCTTTTCGTTATCATGCAGTCTAGTGCAGACGCACACTACGGCTCTCCGGAGCTGTCCGAAGCCAAGCGCCGGTGGCCGGCGTCTTTCGGCTGAAGCAGCGCTTCGGAGCGTACGGCTGTTGTGTGCGCGAAGCAGCCGCTTCTCCTGCTCCGCGAGCCGGACAGAGCGGTAGCTTGTACGAGGGCGAAGAACGAAGCCGCAGAGCACCGGCCTTCTGCGCGCACCCTAAGGACTGCGAGAGGACCGTGGTGGCCGCTCGCCTGCCTCTTCAATTCCATTCTAGCATCCTTATGGAAGGTGTTCCAGGACAATTTTCCTGAGTTTTGAATTCGTCCTGATGCAGCCCCTCGTTGGAAACTCGTGCTCGTCCTCTGAGTCTCCGAGTGCAGAGACCTCGATGTCAACTGCAGAAATGAAGGGCTGCGTTGAGTTGTCGAGAAGCAAGAACATAGGCAGCGCCTTGTGTTTGGGAGTCAGCAGCTGCTGGACTTTTGCGATTGCTTTCACTGTGCACTGAATGCCAGGACGGCATGTGCACGTTAAAACAGGGAGCTGGGCAAGAGCAGTAATCGAAAGATCACGGCCGTCAGAAAGCAGTTTATATATTGCCCTGGGAAGAGTACTGTTTTTGGAGTGTGCAGTAAAATCGTGTTTCTGGACAAGGGAGGCATAAGTGCGCTGCGCTCCTAAGCTATCTCCCTGCGAGACACACTGTCAAAGCTTTTCGTTATCATGCAGTCTAGTGCAGACGCACACTACGGCTCTCCGGAGCTGTCCGAAGCCAAGCGCCGGTGGCCGGCGTCTTTCGGCTGAAGCAGCGCTTCGGAGCGTACGGCTGTTGTGTGCGCGAAGCAGCCGCTTCTCCTGCTCCGCGAGCCGGACAGAGCGGTAGCTTGTACGAGGGCGAAGAACGAAGCCGCAGAGCACCGGCCTTCTGCGCGCACCCTAAGGACTGCTAGAGGACCGTGGTGGCCGCTCGCCTGCCCCTTCAATTCCCTTCTAGCATGCTTATGGAAGGTGTTTCAGGACAATTTTCCTGAGTTTTGAATTCGTCCTGATGCAGCCCCACGTTGGAAACTCGTGCTCGTCCTCTGATTCTCCGACATGCAGAGACCTCGATGGCAACTGCAGAAATGAAGGGCTGCGTTGAGTTGTCGAGAAGCAAGAACATAGGCAGCGCCTTGTGTTTGGGAGTCAGCAGCTGCTGGACTTTTGCGATTGCTTTCACTGTGCACTGAATGCCAGGACGGCATGTGCACGTTAAAACAGGGAGCTGGGCAAGAGCAGTAATCGAAAGATCACGGCCGTCAGAAAGCAGCTTATATATTGCCCTGGAAAGAGCAGTGTTTTTGGAGTGTGCAGTAAAATCGTGTTTCTGGACAAGGGAGGCATAAGTGCGCTGCGCTCCTAAGCTATCTCCCTGCGAGACACACTGTCAAAGCTTTTCGTTATCATGCAGTCTAGTGCAGACGCACACTACGGCTCTCCGGAGCTGTCCGAAGCCAAGCGCCGGTGGCCGGCGTCTTTCGGCTGAAGCAGCGCTTCGGAGCGTACGGCTGTTGTGTGCGCGAAGCAGCCGCTTCTCCTGCTCCGCGAGCCGGACAGAGCGGTAGCTTGTACGAGGGCGAAGAACGAAGCCGCAGAGCACCGGCCTTCTGCGCGCACCCTAAGGACTTCTAGAGGACCGTGGTGGCCGCTCGCCTGCCTCTTCAATTCCATTCTAGCATCCTTATGGAAGGTGTTCCAGGACAATTTTCCTGAGTTTTGAATTCGTCCTGATGCAGCCCCACGTTGGAAACTCGTGCTCGTTCTCTGAGTCTCCGAGTGCAGAGACCTCGATGTCAACTGCAGAAATGAAGGGCTGCGTTGAGTTGTCGAGAAGCAAGAACATAGGCAGCGCCTTGTGTTTGGGAGTCAGCAGCTGCTGGACTTTTGCGATTGCTTTCACTGTGCACTGAATGCCAGGACGGCATGTGCACGTTAAAACAGGGAGCTGGGCAAGAGCAGTAATCGAAAGATCACGGCCGTCAGAAAGCAGCTTATATATTGCCCAGAAAAGAGCACTGTTTTTGGAGTGTGCAGTAAAATCGTGTTTCTGGACAAGGGAGGCATAAGTGCGCTGCGCTCCTAAGCTATCTCCCTGCTAAGACACACTGCCAAAGCTTTTCGTTATCATGCAGTCTAGTGCAGACGCACACTACGGCTCTCCGGAGCTGTCCGAAGCCAAGCGCCGGTCGCCGGCGTCTTTCGGCTGAAGCAGCGCTTCGGAGCGTACGGCTGTTGTGTGCGCGAAGCAGCCGCTTCTCCTGCTCCGCGAGCCGGACAGAGCGGTAGCTTGTACGAGGGCGAAGAACGAAGCCGCAGAGCACCGGCCTTCTGCGCGCACCCTAAGGACTGCGAGAGGACCGTGGTGGCCGCTCGCCTGCCTCTTCAATTCCATTCTAGCATCATTATGGAAGGTGTTCCAGGACAATTTTCCTGAGTTTTGAATTCGTCCTGATGCAGCCCCACGTTGGAAACTCGTGCTCGTCCTCTGAGTCTCCGAGTGCAGAGACCTCGATGTCAACTGCAGAAATGAAGGGCTGCGTTGAGTTGTCGAGAAGCAAGAACATAGGCAGCGCCTTGTGTTTGGGAGTCAGCAGCTGCTGGACTTTTGCGATTGCTTTCACTGTGCACTGAATGCCAGGACGGCATGTGCACGTTAAAACAGGGAGCTGGGCAAGAGCAGTAATCGAAAGATCACGGCCGTCAGAAAGCAGTTTATATATTGCCCTGGAAAGAGCAGTGTTTTTGGAGTGTGCAGTAAAATCGTGTTTCTGGACAAGGGAGGCATAAGTGCGCTGCGCTCCTAAGCTATCTCCCTGCGAGACACACTGCCAAAGCTTTTCGTTATCATGCAGTCTAGTGCAGACGCACACTACGGCTCTCCGGAGCTGTCCGAAGCCAAGCGCCGGTGGCCGGCGTCTTTCGGCTGAAGCAGCGCTTCGGAGCGTACGGCTGTTGTGTGCGCGAAGCAGCCGCTTCTCCTGCTCCGCGAGCCGGACAGAGCGGTAGCTTGTACGAGGGCGAAGAACGAAGCCGCAGAGCACCGGCCTTCTGCGCGCACCCTAAGGACTGCTAGAGGACCGTGGTGGCCGCTCGCCTGCCCCTTCAATTCCCTTCTAGCATGCTTATGGAAGGTGTTCCAGGACAATATTCCTGAGTCTTGAATTCCTCCTGATGCAGCCCCTCCTGGGAAACAACTGCTCGTCGTCTGAGTCTCCAAGTGCAGAGACCTCGATGTCAACTGCAGAAATGAAGGGCTGCGTTGAGTTGTCGAGAAGCAAGAACATAGCCAGCGCCTTGTGTTTGGGAGTCAGCAGGTGCTGGACTTTTGCGATTGCTTTCACTGTGCACTGAATGCCAGGACGGCATGTGCACGTTAAAACAGGGAGCTGGGCAAGAGCAGTAATCGAAAGATCACGGCCGTCAGAAAGCAGCTTATATATTGCCCAGAAAAGAGCACTGTTTTTGGAGTGTGCAGTAAAATCGTGTTTCTGGACAAGGGAGGCATAAGTGCGCTGCGCTCCTAAGCTATCTCCCTGCTAAGACACACTGCCAAAGCTTTTCGTTATCATGCAGTCTAGTGCAGACGCACACTACGGCTCTCCGGAGCTGTCCGAAGCCAAGCGCCGGTGGCCGGCGTCTTTCGGCTGAAGCAGCGCTTCGGAGCGTACGGCTGTTGTGTGCGCGAAGCAGCCGCTTCTCCTGCTCCGCGAGCCGGACAGAGCGGTAGCTTGTACGAGGGCGAAGAACGAAGCCGCAGAGCACCGGCCTTCTGCGCGCACCCTAAGGACTGCGAGAGGACCGTGGTGGCCGCTCGCCTGCCTCTTCAATTCCATTCTAGCATGCTTATGCAAGGTGTTCCAGGACAATTTTCCTGAGTTTTGAATTCGTCCTGATGCAGCCCCTCGTTGGAAACTCGTGCTCGTCCTCTGAGTCTCCGAGTGCAGAGACCTCGATGTCAACTGCAGAAATGAAGGGCTGCGTTGAGTTGTCGAGAAGCAAGAACATAGGCAGCGCCTTGTGTTTGGGAGTCAGCAGCTGCTGGACTTTTGCGATTGCTTTCACTGTGCACTGAATGCCAGGACGGCATGTGCACGTTAAAACAGGGAGCTGGGCAAGAGCAGTAATCGAAAGATCACGGCCGTCAGAAAGCAGTTTATATATTGCCCTGGGAAGAGCAGTGTTTTTGGAGTGTGCAGTAAAATCGTGTTTCTGGACAAGGGAGGCATAAGTGCGCTGCGCTCCTAAGCTATCTCCCTGCGAGACACACTGCCAAAGCTTTTCGTTATCATGCAGTCTAGTGCAGACGCACACTACGGCTCTCCGGAGCTGTCCGAAGCCAAGCGCCGGTGGCCGGCGTCTTTCGGCTGAAGCAGCGCTTCGGAGCGTACGGCTGTTGTGTGCGCGAAGCAGCCGCTTCTCCTGCTCCGCGAGCCGGACAGAGCGGTAGCTTGTACGAGGGCGAAGAACGAAGCCGCAGAGCACCGGCCTTCTGCGCGCACCCTAAGGACTGCTAGAGGACCGTGGTGGCCGCTCGCCTGCCCCTTCAATTCCCTTCTAGCATGCTTATGGAAGGTGTTCCAGGACAATATTCCTGAGTCTTGAATTCCTCCTGATGCAGCCCCTCCTGGGAAACAACTGCTCGTCGTCTGAGTCTCCAAGTGCAGAGACCTCGATGTCAACTGCAGAAATGAAGGGCTGCGTTGAGTTGTCGAGAAGCAAGAACATAGGCAGCGCCTTGTGTTTGGAAGTCAGCAGCACCTGGACTTTTGCGATTGCTTTCACTGTGCACTGAATGCCAGGACGGCATGTGCACGTTAAAACAGGGAGCTGGGCAAGAGCAGTAATCGAAAGATCACGGCCGTCAGAAAGCAGCTTATATATTGCCCAGAAAAGAGCACTGTTTTTGGAGTGTGCAGTAAAATCGTGTTTCTGGACAAGGGAGGCATAAGTGCGCTGCGCTCCTAAGCTATCTCCCTGCTAAGACACACTGCCAAAGCTTTTCGTTATCATGCAGTCTAGTGCAGACGCACACTACGGCTCTCCGGAGCTGTCCGAAGCCAAGCGCCGGTGGCCGGCGTCTTTCGGCTGAAGCAGCGCTTCGGAGCGTACGGCTGTTGTGTGCGCGAAGCAGCCGCTTCTCCTGCTCCGCGAGCCGGACAGAGCGGTAGCTTGTACGAGGGCGAAGAACGAAGCCGCAGAGCACCGGCCTTCTGCGCGCACCCTAAGGACTGCGAGAGGACCGTGGTGGCCGCTCGCCTGCCTCTTCAATTCCATTCTAGCATCCTTATGGAAGGTGTTCCAGGACAATTTTCCTGAGTTTTGAATTCGTCCTGATGCAGCCCCTCGTTGGAAACTCGTGCTCGTCCTCTGAGTCTCCGAGTGCAGAGACCTCGATGTCAACTGCAGAAATGAAGGGCTGCGTTGAGTTGTCGAGAAGCAAGAACATAGGCAGCGCCTTGTGTTTGGGAGTCAGCAGCTGCTGGACTTTTGCGATTGCTTTCACTGTGCACTGAATGCCAGGACGGCATGTGCACGTTAAAACAGGGAGCTGGGCAAGAGCAGTAATCGAAAGATCACGGCCGTCAGAAAGCAGTTTATATATTGCCCTGGGAAGAGTACTGTTTTTGGAGTGTGCAGTAAAATCGTGTTTCTGGACAAGGGAGGCATAAGTGCGCTGCGCTCCTAAGCTATCTCCCTGCGAGACACACTGTCAAAGCTTTTCGTTATCATGCAGTCTAGTGCAGACGCACACTACGGCTCTCCGGAGCTGTCCGAAGCCAAGCGCCGGTGGCCGGCGTCTTTCGGCTGAAGCAGCGCTTCGGAGCGTACGGCTGTTGTGTGCGCGAAGCAGCCGCTTCTCCTGCTCCGCGAGCCGGACAGAGCGGTAGCTTGTACGAGGGCGAAGAACGAAGCCGCAGAGCACCGGCCTTCTGCGCGCACCCTAAGGACTGCTAGAGGACCGTGGTGGCCGCTCGCCTGCCCCTTCAATTCCCTTCTAGCATGCTTATGGAAGGTGTTTCAGGACAATTTTCCTGAGTTTTGAATTCGTCCTGATGCAGCCCCACGTTGGAAACTCGTGCTCGTCCTCTGATTCTCCGACATGCAGAGACCTCGATGTCAACTGCAGAAATGAAGGGCTGCGTTGAGTTGTCGAGAAGCAAGAACATAGGCAGCGCCTTGTGTTTGGGAGTCAGCAGCTGCTGGACTTTTGCGATTGCTTTCACTGTGCACTGAATGCCAGGACGGCATGTGCACGTTAAAACAGGGAGCTGGGCAAGAGCAGTAATCGAAAGATCACGGCCGTCAGAAAGCAGTTTATATATTGCCCTGGAAAGAGCAGTGTTTTTGGAGTGTGCAGTAAAATCGTGTTTCTGGACAAGGGAGGCATAAGTGCGCTGCGCTCCTAAGCTATCTCCCTGCGAGACACACTGTCAAAGCTTTTCGTTATCATGCAGTCTAGTGCAGACGCACACTACGGCTCTCCGGAGCTGTCCGAAGCCAAGCGCCGGTGGCCGGCGTCTTTCGGCTGAAGCAGCGCTTCGGAGCGTACGGCTGTTGTGTGCGCGAAGCAGCCGCTTCTCCTGCTCCGCGAGCCGGACAGAGCGGTAGCTTGTACGAGGGCGAAGAAGGAAGCCGCAGAGCACCGGCCTTCTGCGCGCACCCTAAGGACTTCTAGAGGACCGTGGTGGCCGCTCGCCTGCCTCTTCAATTCCATTCTAGCATCCTTATGGAAGGTGTTCCAGGACAATTTTCCTGAGTTTTGAATTCGTCCTGATGCAGCCCCACGTTGGAAACTCGTGCTCGTTCTCTGAGTCTCCGAGTGCAGAGACCTCGATGTCAACTGCAGAAATGAAGGGCTGCGTTGAGTTGTCGAGAAGCAAGAACATAGCCAGCGCCTTGTGTTTGGGAGTCAGCAGCTGCTGGACTTTTGCGATTGCTTTCACTGTGCACTGAATGCCAGGACGGCATGTGCACGTTAAAACAGGGAGCTGGGCAAGAGCAGTAATCGAAAGATCACGGCCGTCAGAAAGCAGCTTATATATTGCCCAGAAAAGAGCACTGTTTTTGGAGTGTGCAGTAAAATCGTGTTTCTGGACAAGGGAGGCATAAGTGCGCTGCGCTCCTAAGCTATCTCCCTGCTAAGACACACTGCCAAAGCTTTTCGTTATCATGCAGTCTAGTGCAGACGCACACTACGGCTCTCCGGAGCTGTCCGAAGCCAAGCGCCGGTGGCCGGCGTCTTTCGGCTGAAGCAGCGCTTCGGAGCGTACGGCTGTTGTGTGCGCGAAGCAGCCGCTTCTCCTGCTCCGCGAGCCGGACAGAGCGGTAGCTTGTACGAGGGCGAAGAACGAAGCCGCAGAGCACCGGCCTTCTGCGCGCACCCTAAGGACTGCGAGAGGACCGTGGTGGCCGCTCGCCTGCCTCTTCAATTCCATTCTAGCATCATTATGGAAGGTGTTCCAGGACAATTTTCCTGAGTTTTGAATTCGTCCTGATGCAGCCCCACGTTGGAAACTCGTGCTCGTCCTCTGAGTCTCCGAGTGCAGAGACCTCGATGGCAACTGCAGAAATGAAGGGCTGCGTTGAGTTGTCGAGAAGCAAGAACATAGGCAGCGCCTTGTGTTTGGGAGTCAGCAGCTGCTGGACTTTTGCGATTGCTTTCACTGTGCACTGAATGCCAGGACGGCATGTGCACGTTAAAACAGGGAGCTGGGCAAGAGCAGTAATCGAAAGATCACGGCCGTCAGAAAGCAGTTTATATATTGCCCTGGAAAGAGCAGTGTTTTTGGAGTGTGCAGTAAAATCGTGTTTCTGGACAAGGGAGGCATAAGTGCGCTGCGCTCCTAAGCTATCTCCCTGCGAGACACACTGCCAAAGCTTTTCGTTATCATGCAGTCTAGTGCAGACGCACACTACGGCTCTCCGGAGCTGTCCGAAGCCAAGCGCCGGTGGCCGGCGTCTTTCGGCTGAAGCAGCGCTTCGGAGCGTACGGCTGTTGTGTGCGCGAAGCAGCCGCTTCTCCTGCTCCGCGAGCCGGACAGAGCGGTAGCTTGTACGAGGGCGAAGAACGAAGCCGCAGAGCACCGGCCTTCTGCGCGCACCCTAAGGACTGCTAGAGGACCGTGGTGGCCGCTCGCCTGCCCCTTCAATTCCCTTCTAGCATGCTTATGGAAGGTGTTCCAGGACAATATTCCTGAGTCTTGAATTCCTCCTGATGCAGCCCCTCCTGGGAAACAACTGCTCGTCGTCTGAGTCTCCAAGTGCAGAGACCTCGATGTCAACTGCAGAAATGAAGGGCTGCGTTGAGTTGTCGAGAAGCAAGAACATAGGCAGCGCCTTGTGTTTGGGAGTCAGCAGCTGCTGGACTTTTGCGATTGCTTTCACTGTGCACTGAATGCCAGGACGGCATGTGCACGTTAAAACAGGGAGCTGGGCAAGAGCAGTAATCGAAAGATCACGGCCGTCAGAAAGCAGCTTATATATTGCCCAGAAAAGAGCACTGTTTTTGGAGTGTGCAGTAAAATCGTGTTTCTGGACAAGGGAGGCATAAGTGCGCTGCGCTCCTAAGCTATCTCCCTGCTAAGACACACTGCCAAAGCTTTTCGTTATCATGCAGTCTAGTGCAGACGCACACTACGGCTCTCCGGAGCTGTCCGAAGCCAAGCGCCGGTGGCCGGCGTCTTTCGGCTGAAGCAGCGCTTCGGAGCGTACGGCTGTTGTGTGCGCGAAGCAGCCGCTTCTCCTGCTCCGCGAGCCGGACAGAGCGGTAGCTTGTACGAGGGCGAAGAACGAAGCCGCAGAGCACCGGCCTTCTGCGCGCACCCTAAGGACTGCGAGAGGACCGTGGTGGCCGCTCGCCTGCCTCTTCAATTCCATTCTAGCATGCTTATGCAAGGTGTTCCAGGACAATTTTCCTGAGTTTTGAATTCGTCCTGATGCAGCCCCTCGTTGGAAACTCGTGCTCGTCCTCTGAGTCTCCGAGTGCAGAGACCTCGATGTCAACTGCAGAAATGAAGGGCTGCGTTGAGTTGTCGAGAAGCAAGAACATAGGCAGCGCCTTGTGTTTGGGAGTCAGCAGCTGCTGGACTTTTGCGATTGCTTTCACTGTGCACTGAATGCCTGCACGGCATGTGCACGTTAAAACAGGGAGCTGGGCAAGAGCAGTAATCGAAAGATCACGGCCGTCAGAAAGCAGTTTATATATTGCCCTGAAAAGAGCAGTGTTTTTGGAGTGTGCAGTAAAATCGTGTTTCTGGACAAGGGAGGCATAAGTGCGCTGCGCTCCTAAGCTATCTCCCTGCGAGACACACTGCCAAAGCTTTTCGTTATCATGCAGTCTAGTGCAGACGCACACTACGGCTCTCCGGAGCTGTCCGAAGCCAAGCGCCGGTGGCCGGCGTCTTTCGGCTGAAGCAGCGCTTCGGAGCGTACGGCTGTTGTGTGCGCGAAGCAGCCGCTTCTCCTGCTCCGCGAGCCGGACAGAGCGGTAGCTTGTACGAGGGCGAAGAACGAAGCCGCAGAGCACCGGCCTTCTGCGCGCACCCTAAGGACTGCGAGAGGACCGTGGTGGCCGCTCGCCTGCCCCTTCAATTCCCTTCTAGCATGCTTATGGAAGGTGTTCCAGGACAATTTTCCTGAGTCTTGAATTCCTCCTGATGCAGCCCCTCGTGGGAAACAACTGCTCGTCGTCTGAGTCTCCAAGTGCAGAGACCTCGATGTCAACTGCAGAAATGAAGGGCTGCGTTGAGTTGTCGAGAAGCAAGAACATAGCCAGCGCCTTGTGTTTGGGAGTCAGCAGCTGCTGGACTTTTGCGATTGCTTTCACTGTGCACTGAATGCCTGCACGGCATGTGCACGTTAAAACAGGGAGCTGGGTAAGAGCAGTAATCGAAAGATCACGGCCGTCAGAAAGCAGTTTATATATTGCCCTGAAAAGAGCAGTGTTTTTGGAGTGTGCAGTAAAATCGTGTTTCTGGACAAGGGAGGCATAAGTGCGCTGCGCTCCTAAGCTATCTCCCTGCGAGACACACTGTCAAAGCTTTTCGTTATCATGCAGTCTAGTGCAGACGCACACTACGGCTCTCCGGAGCTGTCCGAAGCCAAGCGCCGGTGGCCGGCGTCTTTCGGCTGAAGCAGCGCTTCGGAGCGTACGGCTGTTGTGTGCGCGAAGCAGCCGCTTCTCCTGCTCCGCGAGCCGGACAGAGCGGTAGCTTGTACGAGGGCGAAGAACGAAGCCGCAGAGCACCGGCCTTCTGCGCGCACCCTAAGGACTTCTAGAGGACCGTGGTGGCCGCTCGCCTGCCTCTTCAATTCCATTCTAGCATCCTTATGGAAGGTGTTCCAGGACAATTTTCCTGAGTTTTGAATTCGTCCTGATGCAGCCCCACGTTGGAAACTCGTGCTCGTCCTCTGAGTCTCCGAGTGCAGAGACGTCGATGGCAACTGCAGAAATGAAGGGCTGCGTTGAGTTGTCGAGAAGCAAGAACATAGGCAGCGCCTTGTGTTTGGGAGTCAGCAGCTGCTGGACTTTTGCGATTGCTTTCACTGTGCACTGAATGCCAGGACGGCATGTGCACGTTAAAACAGGGAGCTGGGCAAGAGCAGTAATCGAAAGATCACGGCCGTCAGAAAGCAGTTTATATATTGCCCTGGAAAGAGCAGTGTTTTTGGAGTGTGCAGTAAAATCGTGTTTCTGGACAAGGGAGGCATAAGTGCGCTGCGCTCCTAAGCTATCTCCCTGCGAGACACACTGTCAAAGCTTTTCGTTATCATGCAGTCTAGTGCAGACGCACACTACGGCTCTCCGGAGCTGTCCGAAGCCAAGCGCCGGTGGCCGGCGTCTTTCGGCTGAAGCAGCGCTTCGGAGCGTACGGCTGTTGTGTGCGCGAAGCAGCCGCTTCTCCTGCTCCGCGAGCCGGACAGAGCGGTAGCTTGTACGAGGGCGAAGAACGAAGCCGCAGAGCACCGGCCTTCTGCGCGCACCCTAAGGACTGCTAGAGGACCGTGGTGGCCGCTCGCCTGCCCCTTCAATTCCCTTCTAGCATGCTTATGGAAGGTGTTTCAGGACAATTTTCCTGAGTTTTGAATTCGTCCTGATGCAGCCCCACGTTGGAAACTCGTGCTCGTCCTCTGAGTCTCCGAGTGCAGAGACCTCGATGGCAACTGCAGAAATGAAGGGCTGCGTTGAGTTGTCGAGAAGCAAGAACATAGGCAGCGCCTTGTGTTTGGGAGTCAGCAGCTGCTGGACTTTTGCGATTGCTTTCACTGTGCACTGAATGCCAGGACGGCATGTGCACGTTAAAACAGGGAGCTGGGCAAGAGCAGTAATCGAAAGATCACGGCTGTCAGAAAGCAGTTTATATATTGCCCTGGAAAGAGCAGTGTTTTTGGAGTGTGCAGTAAAATCGTGTTTCTGGACAAGGGAGGCATAAGTGCGCTGCGCTCCTAAGCTATCTCCCTGCGAGACACACTGTCAAAGCTTTTCGTTATCATGCAGTCTAGTGCAGACGCACACTACGGCTCTCCGGAGCTGTCCGAAGCCAAGCGCCGGTGGCCGGCGTCTTTCGGCTGAAGCAGCGCTTCGGAGCGTACGGCTGTTGTGTGCGCGAAGCAGCCGCTTCTCCTGCTCCGCGAGCCGGACAGAGCGGTAGCTTGTACGAGGGCGAAGAAGGAAGCCGCAGAGCACCGGCCTTCTGCGCGCACCCTAAGGACTTCTAGAGGACCGTGGTGGCCGCTCGCCTGCCTCTTCAATTCCATTCTAGCATCCTTATGGAAGGTGTTCCAGGACAATTTTCCTGAGTTTTGAATTCGTCCTGATGCAGCCCCACGTTGGAAACTCGTGCTCGTCCTCTGAGTCTCCGAGTGCAGAGACCTCGATGGCAACTGCAGAAATGAAGGGCTGCGTTGAGTTGTCGAGAAGCAAGAACATAGGCAGCGCCTTGTGTTTGGGAGTCAGCAGCTGCTGGACTTTTGCGATTGCTTTCACTGTGCACTGAATGCCAGGACGGCATGTGCACGTTAAAACAGGGAGCTGGGCAAGAGCAGTAATCGAAAGATCACGGCCGTCAGAAAGCAGTTTATATATTGCCCTGGAAAGAGCAGTGTTTTTGGAGTGTGCAGTAAAATCGTGTTTCTGGACAAGGGAGGCATAAGTGCGCTGCGCTCCTAAGCTATCTCCCTGCGAGACACACTGCCAAAGCTTTTCGTTATCATGCAGTCTAGTGCAGACGCACACTACGGCTCTCCGGAGCTGTCCGAAGCCAAGCGCCGGTGGCCGGCGTCTTTCGGCTGAAGCAGCGCTTCGGAGCGTACGGCTGTTGTGTGCGCGAAGCAGCCGCTTCTCCTGCTCCGCGAGCCGGACAGAGCGGTAGCTTGTACGAGGGCGAAGAACGAAGCCGCAGAGCACCGGCCTTCTGCGCGCACCCTAAGGACTGCTAGAGGACCGTGGTGGCCGCTCGCCTGCCCCTTCAATTCCCTTCTAGCATGCTTATGGAAGGTGTTCCAGGACAATATTCCTGAGTCTTGAATTCCTCCTGATGCAGCCCCTCCTGGGAAACAACTGCTCGTCGTCTGAGTCTCCAAGTGCAGAGACCTCGATGTCAACTGCAGAAATGAAGGGCTGCGTTGAGTTGTCGAGAAGCAAGAACATAGGCAGCGCCTTGTGTTTGGGAGTCAGCAGCTGCTGGACTTTTGCGATTGCTTTCACTGTGCACTGAATGCCAGGACGGCATGTGCACGTTAAAACAGGGAGCTGGGCAAGAGCAGTAATCGAAAGATCACGGCCGTCAGAAAGCAGCTTATATATTGCCCAGAAAAGAGCACTGTTTTTGGAGTGTGCAGTAAAATCGTGTTTCTGGACAAGGGAGGCATAAGTGCGCTGCGCTCCTAAGCTATCTCCCTGCTAAGACACACTGCCAAAGCTTTTCGTTATCATGCAGTCTAGTGCAGACGCACACTACGGCTCTCCGGAGCTGTCCGAAGCCAAGCGCCGGTGGCCGGCGTCTTTCGGCTGAAGCAGCGCTTCGGAGCGTACGGCTGTTGTGTGCGCGAAGCAGCCGCTTCTCCTGCTCCGCGAGCCGGACAGAGCGGTAGCTTGTACGAGGGCGAAGAACGAAGCCGCAGAGCACCGGCCTTCTGCGCGCACCCTAAGGACTGCGAGAGGACCGTGGTGGCCGCTCGCCTGCCTCTTCAATTCCATTCTAGCATGCTTATGCAAGGTGTTCCAGGACAATTTTCCTGAGTTTTGAATTCGTCCTGATGCAGCCCCTCGTTGGAAACTCGTGCTCGTCCTCTGAGTCTCCGAGTGCAGAGACCTCGATGTCAACTGCAGATATGAAGGGCTGCGTTGAGTTGTCGAGAAGCAAGAACATAGGCAGCGCCTTGTGTTTGGGAGTCAGCAGCTGCTGGACTTTTGCGATTGCTTTCACTGTGCACTGAATGCCTGCACGGCATGTGCACGTTAAAACAGGGAGCTGGGCAAGAGCAGTAATCGAAAGATCACGGCCGTCAGAAAGCAGTTTATATATTGCCCTGAAAAGAGCAGTGTTTTTGGAGTGTGCAGTAAAATCGTGTTTCTGGACAAGGGAGGCATAAGTGCGCTGCGCTCCTAAGCTATCTCCCTGCGAGACACACTGTCAAAGCTTTTCGTTATCATGCAGTCTAGTGCAGACGCACACTACGGCTCTCCGGAGCTCTCCGAAGCCAAGCGCCGGTGGCCGGCGTCTTTCGCCTGAAGCAGCGCTTCGGAGCGTACGGCTGTTGTGTGCGCGAAGCAGCCGCTTCTCCTGCTCCGCGAGCCGGACAGAGCGGTAGCTTGTACGAGGGCGAAGAACGAAGCCGCAGAGCACCGGCCTTCTGCGCGCACCCTAAGGACTGCTAGAGGACCGTGGTGGCCGCTCGCCTGCCCCTTCAATTCCCTTCTAGCATGCTTATGGAAGGTGTTCCAGGACAATATTCCTGAGTCTTGAATTCCTCCTGATGCAGCCCCTCCTGGGAAACAACTGCTCGTCGTCTGAGTCTCCAAGTGCAGAGACCTCGATGTCAACTGCAGAAATGAAGGGCTGCGTTGAGTTGTCGAGAAGCAAGAACATAGCCAGCGCCTTGTGTTTGGGAGTCAGCAGGTGCTGGACTTTTGCGATTGCTTTCACTGTGCACTGAATGCCAGGACGGCATGTGCACGTTAAAACAGGGAGCTGGGCAAGAGCAGTAATCGAAAGATCACGGCCGTCAGAAAGCAGCTTATATATTGCCCAGAAAAGAGCACTGTTTTTGGAGTGTGCAGTAAAATCGTGTTTCTGGACAAGGGAGGCATAAGTGCGCTGCGCTCCTAAGCTATCTCCCTGCTAAGACACACTGCCAAAGCTTTTCGTTATCATGCAGTCTAGTGCAGACGCACACTACGGCTCTCCGGAGCTGTCCGAAGCCAAGCGCCGGTGGCCGGCGTCTTTCGGCTGAAGCAGCGCTTCGGAGCGTACGGCTGTTGTGTGCGCGAAGCAGCCGCTTCTCCTGCTCCGCGAGCCGGACAGAGCGGTAGCTTGTACGAGGGCGAAGAACGAAGCCGCAGAGCACCGGCCTTCTGCGCGCACCCTAAGGACTGCGAGAGGACCGTGGTGGCCGCTCGCCTGCCTCTTCAATTCCATTCTAGCATGCTTATGCAAGGTGTTCCAGGACAATTTTCCTGAGTTTTGAATTCGTCCTGATGCAGCCCCTCGTTGGAAACTCGTGCTCGTCCTCTGAGTCTCCAAGTGCAGAGACCTCGATGTCAACTGCAGAAATGAAGGGCTGCGTTGAGTTGTCGAGAAGCAAGAACATAGGCAGCGCCTTGTGTTTGGGAGTCAGCAGCTGCTGGACTTTTGCGATTGCTTTCACTGTGCACTGAATGCCAGGACGGCATGTGCACGTTAAAACAGGGAGCTGGGCAAGAGCAGTAATCGAAAGATCACGGCCGTCAGAAAGCAGTTTATATATTGCCCTGGGAAGAGCAGTGTTTTTGGAGTGTGCAGTAAAATCGTGTTTCTGGACAAGGGAGGCATAAGTGCGCTGCGCTCCTAAGCTATCTCCCTGCGAGACACACTGCCAAAGCTTTTCGTTATCATGCAGTCTAGTGCAGACGCACACTACGGCTCTCCGGAGCTGTCCGAAGCCAAGCGCCGGTGGCCGGCGTCTTTCGGCTGAAGCAGCGCTTCGGAGCGTACGGCTGTTGTGTGCGCGAAGCAGCCGCTTCTCCTGCTCCGCGAGCCGGACAGAGCGGTAGCTTGTACGAGGGCGAAGAACGAAGCCGCAGAGCACCGGCCTTCTGCGCGCACCCTAAGGACTGCTAGAGGACCGTGGTGGCCGCTCGCCTGCCCCTTCAATTCCCTTCTAGCATGCTTATGGAAGGTGTTCCAGGACAATATTCCTGAGTCTTGAATTCCTCCTGATGCAGCCCCTCCTGGGAAACAACTGCTCGTCGTCTGAGTCTCCAAGTGCAGAGACCTCGATGTCAACTGCAGAAATGAAGGGCTGCGTTGAGTTGTCGAGAAGCAAGAACATAGGCAGCGCCTTGTGTTTGGGAGTCAGCAGCTGCTGGACTTTTGCGATTGCTTTCACTGTGCACTGAATGCCAGGACGGCATGTGCACGTTAAAACAGGGAGCTGGGCAAGAGCAGTAATCGAAAGATCACGGCCGTCAGAAAGCAGCTTATATATTGCCCAGAAAAGAGCACTGTTTTTGGAGTGTGCAGTAAAATCGTGTTTCTGGACAAGGGAGGCATAAGTGCGCTGCGCTCCTAAGCTATCTCCCTGCTAAGACACACTGCCAAAGCTTTTCGTTATCATGCAGTCTAGTGCAGACGCACACTACGGCTCTCCGGAGCTGTCCGAAGCCAAGCGCCGGTGGCCGGCGTCTTTCGGCTGAAGCAGCGCTTCGGAGCGTACGGCTGTTGTGTGCGCGAAGCAGCCGCTTCTCCTGCTCCGCGAGCCGGACAGAGCGGTAGCTTGTACGAGGGCGAAGAACGAAGCCGCAGAGCACCGGCCTTCTGCGCGCACCCTAAGGACTGCGAGAGGACCGTGGTGGCCGCTCGCCTGCCTCTTCAATTCCATTCTAGCATCCTTATGGAAGGTGTTCCAGGACAATTTTCCTGAGTTTTGAATTCGTCCTGATGCAGCCCCTCGTTGGAAACTCGTGCTCGTCCTCTGAGTCTCCGAGTGCAGAGACCTCGATGTCAACTGCAGAAATGAAGGGCTGCGTTGAGTTGTCGAGAAGCAAGAACATAGGCAGCGCCTTGTGTTTGGGAGTCAGCAGCTGCTGGACTTTTGCGATTGCTTTCACTGTGCACTGAATGCCAGGACGGCATGTGCACGTTAAAACAGGGAGCTGGGCAAGAGCAGTAATCGAAAGATCACGGCCGTCAGAAAGCAGTTTATATATTGCCCTGGGAAGAGTACTGTTTTTGGAGTGTGCAGTAAAATCGTGTTTCTGGACAAGGGAGGCATAAGTGCGCTGCGCTCCTAAGCTATCTCCCTGCGAGACACACTGTCAAAGCTTTTCGTTATCATGCAGTCTAGTGCAGACGCACACTACGGCTCTCCGGAGCTGTCCGAAGCCAAGCGCCGGTGGCCGGCGTCTTTCGGCTGAAGCAGCGCTTCGGAGCGTACGGCTGTTGTGTGCGCGAAGCAGCCGCTTCTCCTGCTCCGCGAGCCGGACAGAGCGGTAGCTTGTACGAGGGCGAAGAACGAAGCCGCAGAGCACCGGCCTTCTGCGCGCACCCTAAGGACTGCTAGAGGACCGTGGTGGCCGCTCGCCTGCCTCTTCAATTCCATTCTAGCATCCTTATGGAAGGTGTTCCAGGACAATTTTCCTGAGTTTTGAATTCGTCCTGATGCAGCCCCACGTTGGAAACTCGTGCTCGTCCTCTGAGTCTCCGAGTGCAGAGACCTCGATGGCAACTGCAGAAATGAAGGGCTGCGTTGAGTTGTCGAGAAGCAAGAACATAGCCAGCGCCTTGTGTTTGGGAGTCAGCAGCTGCTGGACTTTTGCGATTGCTTTCACTGTGCACTGAATGCCAGGACGGCATGTGCACGTTAAAACAGGGAGCTGGGCAAGAGCAGTAATCGAAAGATCACGGCCGTCAGAAAGCAGTTTATATATTGCCCTGGGAAGAGCACTGTTTTTGGAGTGTGCAGTAAAATCGTGTTTCTGGACAAGGGAGGCATAAGTGCGCTGCGCTCCTAAGCTATCTCCCTGCTAAGACACACTGCCAAAGCTTTTCGTTATCATGCAGTCTAGTGCAGACGCACACTACGGCTCTCCGGAGCTGTCCGAAGCCAAGCGCCGGTGGCCGGCGTCTTTCGGCTGAAGCAGCGCTTCGGAGCGTACGGCTGTTGTGTGCGCGAAGCAGCCGCTTCTCCTGCTCCGCGAGCCGGACAGAGCGGTAGCTTGTACGAGGGCGAAGAACGAAGCCGCAGAGCACCGGCCTTCTGCGCGCACCCTAAGGACTGCGAGAGGACCGTGGTGGCCGCTCGCCTGCCTCTTCAATTCCATTCTAGCATCATTATGGAAGGTGTTCCAGGACAATTTTCCTGAGTTTTGAATTCGTCCTGATGCAGCCCCACGTTGGAAACTCGTGCTCGTCCTCTGAGTCTCCGAGTGCAGAGACCTCGATGGCAACTGCAGAAATGAAGGGCTGCGTTGAGTTGTCGAGAAGCAAGAACATAGGCAGCGCCTTGTGTTTGGGAGTCAGCAGCTGCTGGACTTTTGCGATTGCTTTCACTGTGCACTGAATGCCAGGACGGCATGTGCACGTTAAAACAGGGAGCTGGGCAAGAGCAGTAATCGAAAGATCACGGCCGTCAGAAAGCAGTTTATATATTGCCCTGGAAAGAGCAGTGTTTTTGGAGTGTGCAGTAAAATCGTGTTTCTGGACAAGGGAGGCATAAGTGCGCTGCGCTCCTAAGCTATCTCCCTGCGAGACACACTGTCAAAGCTTTTCGTTATCATGCAGTCTAGTGCAGACGCACACTACGGCTCTCCGGAGCTCTCCGAAGCCAAGCGCCGGTGGCCGGCGTCTTTCGGCTGAAGCAGCGCTTCGGAGCGTACGGCTGTTGTGTGCGCGAAGCAGCCGCTTCTCCTGCTCCGCGAGCCGGACAGAGCGGTAGCTTGTACGAGGGCGAAGAACGAAGCCGCAGAGCACCGGCCTTCTGCGCGCACCCTAAGGACTGCTAGAGGACCGTGGTGGCCGCTCGCCTGCCCCTTCAATTCCCTTCTAGCATGCTTATGGAAGGTGTTCCAGGACAATATTCCTGAGTCTTGAATTCCTCCTGATGCAGCCCCTCCTGGGAAACAACTGCTCGTCGTCTGAGTCTCCAAGTGCAGAGACCTCGATGTCAACTGCAGAAATGAAGGGCTGCGTTGAGTTGTCGAGAAGCAAGAACATAGCCAGCGCCTTGTGTTTGGGAGTCAGCAGGTGCTGGACTTTTGCGATTGCTTTCACTGTGCACTGAATGCCAGGACGGCATGTGCACGTTAAAACAGGGAGCTGGGCAAGAGCAGTAATCGAAAGATCACGGCCGTCAGAAAGCAGCTTATATATTGCCCAGAAAAGAGCACTGTTTTTGGAGTGTGCAGTAAAATCGTGTTTCTGGACAAGGGAGGCATAAGTGCGCTGCGCTCCTAAGCTATCTCCCTGCTAAGACACACTGCCAAAGCTTTTCGTTATCATGCAGTCTAGTGCAGACGCACACTACGGCTCTCCGGAGCTGTCCGAAGCCAAGCGCCGGTGGCCGGCGTCTTTCGGCTGAAGCAGCGCTTCGGAGCGTACGGCTGTTGTGTGCGCGAAGCAGCCGCTTCTCCTGCTCCGCGAGCCGGACAGAGCGGTAGCTTGTACGAGGGCGAAGAACGAAGCCGCAGAGCACCGGCCTTCTGCGCGCACCCTAAGGACTGCGAGAGGACCGTGGTGGCCGCTCGCCTGCCTCTTCAATTCCATTCTAGCATGCTTATGCAAGGTGTTCCAGGACAATTTTCCTGAGTTTTGAATTCGTCCTGATGCAGCCCCTCGTTGGAAACTCGTGCTCGTCCTCTGAGTCTCCGAGTGCAGAGACCTCGATGTCAACTGCAGAAATGAAGGGCTGCGTTGAGTTGTCGAGAAGCAAGAACATAGGCAGCGCCTTGTGTTTGGGAGTCAGCAGCTGCTGGACTTTTGCGATTGCTTTCACTGTGCACTGAATGCCAGGACGGCATGTGCACGTTAAAACAGGGAGCTGGGCAAGAGCAGTAATCGAAAGATCACGGCCGTCAGAAAGCAGTTTATATATTGCCCTGGGAAGAGCAGTGTTTTTGGAGTGTGCAGTAAAATCGTGTTTCTGGACAAGGGAGGCATAAGTGCGCTGCGCTCCTAAGCTATCTCCCTGCGAGACACACTGCCAAAGCTTTTCGTTATCATGCAGTCTAGTGCAGACGCACACTACGGCTCTCCGGAGCTGTCCGAAGCCAAGCGCCGGTGGCCGGCGTCTTTCGGCTGAAGCAGCGCTTCGGAGCGTACGGCTGTTGTGTGCGCGAAGCAGCCGCTTCTCCTGCTCCGCGAGCCGGACAGAGCGGTAGCTTGTACGAGGGCGAAGAACGAAGCCGCAGAGCACCGGCCTTCTGCGCGCACCCTAAGGACTGCTAGAGGACCGTGGTGGCCGCTCGCCTGCCCCTTCAATTCCCTTCTAGCATGCTTATGGAAGGTGTTCCAGGACAATATTCCTGAGTCTTGAATTCCTCCTGATGCAGCCCCTCCTGGGAAACAACTGCTCGTCGTCTGAGTCTCCAAGTGCAGAGACCTCGATGTCAACTGCAGAAATGAAGGGCTGCGTTGAGTTGTCGAGAAGCAAGAACATAGGCAGCGCCTTGTGTTTGGAAGTCAGCAGCACCTGGACTTTTGCGATTGCTTTCACTGTGCACTGAATGCCAGGACGGCATGTGCACGTTAAAACAGGGAGCTGGGCAAGAGCAGTAATCGAAAGATCACGGCCGTCAGAAAGCAGCTTATATATTGCCCAGAAAAGAGCACTGTTTTTGGAGTGTGCAGTAAAATCGTGTTTCTGGACAAGGGAGGCATAAGTGCGCTGCGCTCCTAAGCTATCTCCCTGCTAAGACACACTGCCAAAGCTTTTCGTTATCATGCAGTCTAGTGCAGACGCACACTACGGCTCTCCGGAGCTGTCCGAAGCCAAGCGCCGGTGGCCGGCGTCTTTCGGCTGAAGCAGCGCTTCGGAGCGTACGGCTGTTGTGTGCGCGAAGCAGCCGCTTCTCCTGCTCCGCGAGCCGGACAGAGCGGTAGCTTGTACGAGGGCGAAGAACGAAGCCGCAGAGCACCGGCCTTCTGCGCGCACCCTAAGGACTGCGAGAGGACCGTGGTGGCCGCTCGCCTGCCTCTTCAATTCCATTCTAGCATCCTTATGGAAGGTGTTCCAGGACAATTTTCCTGAGTTTTGAATTCGTCCTGATGCAGCCCCTCGTTGGAAACTCGTGCTCGTCCTCTGAGTCTCCGAGTGCAGAGACCTCGATGTCAACTGCAGAAATGAAGGGCTGCGTTGAGTTGTCGAGAAGCAAGAACATAGGCAGCGCCTTGTGTTTGGGAGTCAGCAGCTGCTGGACTTTTGCGATTGCTTTCACTGTGCACTGAATGCCAGGACGGCATGTGCACGTTAAAACAGGGAGCTGGGCAAGAGCAGTAATCGAAAGATCACGGCCGTCAGAAAGCAGTTTATATATTGCCCTGGGAAGAGTACTGTTTTTGGAGTGTGCAGTAAAATCGTGTTTCTGGACAAGGGAGGCATAAGTGCGCTGCGCTCCTAAGCTATCTCCCTGCGAGACACACTGTCAAAGCTTTTCGTTATCATGCAGTCTAGTGCAGACGCACACTACGGCTCTCCGGAGCTGTCCGAAGCCAAGCGCCGGTGGCCGGCGTCTTTCGGCTGAAGCAGCGCTTCGGAGCGTACGGCTGTTGTGTGCGCGAAGCAGCCGCTTCTCCTGCTCCGCGAGCCGGACAGAGCGGTAGCTTGTACGAGGGCGAAGAACGAAGCCGCAGAGCACCGGCCTTCTGCGCGCACCCTAAGGACTGCTAGAGGACCGTGGTGGCCGCTCGCCTGCCCCTTCAATTCCCTTCTAGCATGCTTATGGAAGGTGTTTCAGGACAATTTTCCTGAGTTTTGAATTCGTCCTGATGCAGCCCCACGTTGGAAACTCGTGCTCGTCCTCTGATTCTCCGACATGCAGAGACCTCGATGGCAACTGCAGAAATGAAGGGCTGCGTTGAGTTGTCGAGAAGCAAGAACATAGGCAGCGCCTTGTGTTTGGGAGTCAGCAGCTGCTGGACTTTTGCGATTGCTTTCACTGTGCACTGAATGCCAGGACGGCATGTGCACGTTAAAACAGGGAGCTGGGCAAGAGCAGTAATCGAAAGATCACGGCCGTCAGAAAGCAGTTTATATATTGCCCTGGAAAGAGCAGTGTTTTTGGAGTGTGCAGTAAAATCGTGTTTCTGGACAAGGGAGGCATAAGTGCGCTGCGCTCCTAAGCTATCTCCCTGCGAGACACACTGTCAAAGCTTTTCGTTATCATGCAGTCTAGTGCAGACGCACACTACGGCTCTCCGGAGCTGTCCGAAGCCAAGCGCCGGTGGCCGGCGTCTTTCGGCTGAAGCAGCGCTTCGGAGCGTACGGCTGTTGTGTGCGCGAAGCAGCCGCTTCTCCTGCTCCGCGAGCCGGACAGAGCGGTAGCTTGTACGAGGGCGAAGAACGAAGCCGCAGAGCACCGGCCTTCTGCGCGCACCCTAAGGACTTCTAGAGGACCGTGGTGGCCGCTCGCCTGCCTCTTCAATTCCATTCTAGCATCCTTATGGAAGGTGTTCCAGGACAATTTTCCTGAGTTTTGAATTCGTCCTGATGCAGCCCCACGTTGGAAACTCGTGCTCGTTCTCTGAGTCTCCGAGTGCAGAGACCTCGATGGCAACTGCAGAAATGAAGGGCTGCGTTGAGTTGTCGAGAAGCAAGAACATAGCCAGCGCCTTGTGTTTGGGAGTCAGCAGCTGCTGGACTTTTGCGATTGCTTTCACTGTGCACTGAATGCCAGGACGGCATGTGCACGTTAAAACAGGGAGCTGGGCAAGAGCAGTAATCGAAAGATCACGGCCGTCAGAAAGCAGCTTATATATTGCCCAGAAAAGAGCACTGTTTTTGGAGTGTGCAGTAAAATCGTGTTTCTGGACAAGGGAGGCATAAGTGCGCTGCGCTCCTAAGCTATCTCCCTGCTAAGACACACTGCCAAAGCTTTTCGTTATCATGCAGTCTAGTGCAGACGCACACTACGGCTCTCCGGAGCTGTCCGAAGCCAAGCGCCGGTGGCCGGCGTCTTTCGGCTGAAGCAGCGCTTCGGAGCGTACGGCTGTTGTGTGCGCGAAGCAGCCGCTTCTCCTGCTCCGCGAGCCGGACAGAGCGGTAGCTTGTACGAGGGCGAAGAACGAAGCCGCAGAGCACCGGCCTTCTGCGCGCACCCTAAGGACTGCTAGAGGACCGTGGTGGCCGCTCGCCTGCCCCTTCAATTCCCTTCTAGCATGCTTATGGAAGGTGTTCCAGGACAATATTCCTGAGTCTTGAATTCCTCCTGATGCAGCCCCTCCTGGGAAACAACTGCTCGTCGTCTGAGTCTCCAAGTGCAGAGACCTCGATGTCAACTGCAGAAATGAAGGGCTGCGTTGAGTTGTCGAGAAGCAAGAACATAGGCAGCGCCTTGTGTTTGGGAGTCAGCAGCTGCTGGACTTTTGCGATTGCTTTCACTGTGCACTGAATGCCAGGACGGCATGTGCACGTTAAAACAGGGAGCTGGGCAAGAGCAGTAATCGAAAGATCACGGCCGTCAGAAAGCAGCTTATATATTGCCCAGAAAAGAGCACTGTTTTTGGAGTGTGCAGTAAAATCGTGTTTCTGGACAAGGGAGGCATAAGTGCGCTGCGCTCCTAAGCTATCTCCCTGCTAAGACACACTGCCAAAGCTTTTCGTTATCATGCAGTCTAGTGCAGACGCACACTACGGCTCTCCGGAGCTGTCCGAAGCCAAGCGCCGGTGGCCGGCGTCTTTCGGCTGAAGCAGCGCTTCGGAGCGTACGGCTGTTGTGTGCGCGAAGCAGCCGCTTCTCCTGCTCCGCGAGCCGGACAGAGCGGTAGCTTGTACGAGGGCGAAGAACGAAGCCGCAGAGCACCGGCCTTCTGCGCGCACCCTAAGGACTGCGAGAGGACCGTGGTGGCCGCTCGCCTGCCTCTTCAATTCCATTCTAGCATGCTTATGCAAGGTGTTCCAGGACAATTTTCCTGAGTTTTGAATTCGTCCTGATGCAGCCCCTCGTTGGAAACTCGTGCTCGTCCTCTGAGTCTCCGAGTGCAGAGACCTCGATGTCAACTGCAGAAATGAAGGGCTGCGTTGAGTTGTCGAGAAGCAAGAACATAGGCAGCGCCTTGTGTTTGGGAGTCAGCAGCTGCTGGACTTTTGCGATTGCTTTCACTGTGCACTGAATGCCAGGACGGCATGTGCACGTTAAAACAGGGAGCTGGGCAAGAGCAGTAATCGAAAGATCACGGCCGTCAGAAAGCAGTTTATATATTGCCCTGGAAAGAGCAGTGTTTTTGGAGTGTGCAGTAAAATCGTGTTTCTGGACAAGGGAGGCATAAGTGCGCTGCGCTCCTAAGCTATCTCCCTGCGAGACACACTGCCAAAGCTTTTCGTTATCATGCAGTCTAGTGCAGACGCACACTACGGCTCTCCGGAGCTGTCCGAAGCCAAGCGCCGGTGGCCGGCGTCTTTCGGCTGAAGCAGCGCTTCGGAGCGTACGGCTGTTGTGTGCGCGAAGCAGCCGCTTCTCCTGCTCCGCGAGCCGGACAGAGCGGTAGCTTGTACGAGGGCGAAGAACGAAGCCGCAGAGCACCGGCCTTCTGCGCGCACCCTAAGGACTGCGAGAGGACCGTGGTGGCCGCTCGCCTGCCCCTTCAATTCCCTTCTAGCATGCTTATGGAAGGTGTTCCAGGACAATATTCCTGAGTCTTGAATTCCTCCTGATGCAGCCCCTCCTGGGAAACAACTGCTCGTCGTCTGAGTCTCCAAGTGCAGAGACCTCGATGTCAACTGCAGAAATGAAGGGCTGCGTTGAGTTGTCGAGAAGCAAGAACATAGCCAGCGCCTTGTGTTTGGGAGTCAGCAGCTGCTGGACTTTTGCGATTGCTTTCACTGTGCACTGAATGCCTGCACGGCATGTGCACGTTAAAACAGGGAGCTGGGCAAGAGCAGTAATCGAAAGATCACGGCCGTCAGAAAGCAGTTTATATATTGCCCTGAAAAGAGCAGTGTTTTTGGAGTGTGCAGTAAAATCGTGTTTCTGGACAAGGGAGGCATAAGTGCGCTGCGCTCCTAAGCTATCTCCCTGCGAGACACACTGTCAAAGCTTTTCGTTATCATGCAGTCTAGTGCAGACGCACACTACGGCTCTCCGGAGCTGTCCGAAGCCAAGCGCCGGTGGCCGGCGTCTTTCGGCTGAAGCAGCGCTTCGGAGCGTACGGCTGTTGTGTGCGCGAAGCAGCCGCTTCTCCTGCTCCGCGAGCCGGACAGAGCGGTAGCTTGTACGAGGGCGAAGAACGAAGCCGCAGAGCACCGGCCTTCTGCGCGCACCCTAAGGACTTCTAGAGGACCGTGGTGGCCGCTCGCCTGCCTCTTCAATTCCATTCTAGCATCCTTATGGAAGGTGTTCCAGGACAATTTTCCTGAGTTTTGAATTCGTCCTGATGCAGCCCCACGTTGGAAACTCGTGCTCGTCCTCTGAGTCTCCGAGTGCAGAGACGTCGATGGCAACTGCAGAAATGAAGGGCTGCGTTGAGTTGTCGAGAAGCAAGAACATAGGCAGCGCCTTGTGTTTGGGAGTCAGCAGCTGCTGGACTTTTGCGATTGCTTTCACTGTGCACTGAATGCCAGGACGGCATGTGCACGTTAAAACAGGGAGCTGGGCAAGAGCAGTAATCGAAAGATCACGGCCGTCAGAAAGCAGTTTATATATTGCCCTGGAAAGAGCAGTGTTTTTGGAGTGTGCAGTAAAATCGTGTTTCTGGACAAGGGAGGCATAAGTGCGCTGCGCTCCTAAGCTATCTCCCTGCGAGACACACTGTCAAAGCTTTTCGTTATCATGCAGTCTAGTGCAGACGCACACTACGGCTCTCCGGAGCTGTCCGAAGCCAAGCGCCGGTGGCCGGCGTCTTTCGGCTGAAGCAGCGCTTCGGAGCGTACGGCTGTTGTGTGCGCGAAGCAGCCGCTTCTCCTGCTCCGCGAGCCGGACAGAGCGGTAGCTTGTACGAGGGCGAAGAACGAAGCCGCAGAGCACCGGCCTTCTGCGCGCACCCTAAGGACTGCTAGAGGACCGTGGTGGCCGCTCGCCTGCCCCTTCAATTCCCTTCTAGCATGCTTATGGAAGGTGTTTCAGGACAATTTTCCTGAGTTTTGAATTCGTCCTGATGCAGCCCCACGTTGGAAACTCGTGCTCGTCCTCTGAGTCTCCGAGTGCAGAGACGTCGATGGCAACTGCAGAAATGAAGGGCTGCGTTGAGTTGTCGAGAAGCAAGAACATAGGCAGCGCCTTGTGTTTGGGAGTCAGCAGCTGCTGGACTTTTGCGATTGCTTTCACTGTGCACTGAATGCCAGGACGGCATGTGCACGTTAAAACAGGGAGCTGGGCAAGAGCAGTAATCGAAAGATCACGGCCGTCAGAAAGCAGTTTATATATTGCCCTGGAAAGAGCAGTGTTTTTGGAGTGTGCAGTAAAATCGTGTTTCTGGACAAGGGAGGCATAAGTGCGCTGCGCTCCTAAGCTATCTCCCTGCGAGACACACTGTCAAAGCTTTTCGTTATCATGCAGTCTAGTGCAGACGCACACTACGGCTCTCCGGAGCTGTCCGAAGCCAAGCGCCGGTGGCCGGCGTCTTTCGGCTGAAGCAGCGCTTCGGAGCGTACGGCTGTTGTGTGCGCGAAGCAGCCGCTTCTCCTGCTCCGCGAGCCGGACAGAGCGGTAGCTTGTACGAGGGCGAAGAACGAAGCCGCAGAGCACCGGCCTTCTGCGCGCACCCTAAGGACTTCTAGAGGACCGTGGTGGTCGCTCGCCTGCCTCTTCAATTCCATTCTAGCATCCTTATGGAAGGTGTTCCAGGACAATTTTCCTGAGTTTTGAATTCGTCCTGATGCAGCCCCACGTTGGAAACTCGTGCTCGTCCTCTGAGTCTCCGAGTGCAGAGACCTCGATGGCAACTGCAGAAATGAAGGGCTGCGTTGAGTTGTCGAGAAGCAAGAACATAGGCAGCGCCTTGTGTTTGGGAGTCAGCAGCTGCTGGACTTTTGCGATTGCTTTCACTGTGCACTGAATGCCAGGACGGCATGTGCACGTTAAAACAGGGAGCTGGGCAAGAGCAGTAATCGAAAGATCACGGCCGTCAGAAAGCAGCTTATATATTGCCCAGAAAAGAGCACTGTTTTTGGAGTGTGCAGTAAAATCGTGTTTCTGGACAAGGGAGGCATAAGTGCGCTGCGCTCCTAAGCTATCTCCCTGCTAAGACACACTGCCAAAGCTTTTCGTTATCATGCAGTCTAGTGCAGACGCACACTACGGCTCTCCGGAGCTGTCCGAAGCCAAGCGCCGGTGGCCGGCGTCTTTCGGCTGAAGCAGCGCTTCGGAGCGTACGGCTGTTGTGTGCGCGAAGCAGCCGCTTCTCCTGCTCCGCGAGCCGGACAGAGCGGTAGCTTGTACGAGGGCGAAGAACGAAGCCGCAGAGCACCGGCCTTCTGCGCGCACCCTAAGGACTGCGAGAGGACCGTGGTGGCCGCTCGCCTGCCTCTTCAATTCCATTCTAGCATGCTTATGGAAGGTGTTCCAGGACAATTTTCCTGAGTTTTGAATTCGTCCTGATGCAGCCCCTCGTTGGAAACTCGTGCTCGTCCTCTGAGTCTCCGAGTGCAGAGACCTCGATGTCAACTGCAGAAATGAAGGGCTGCGTTGAGTTGTCGAGAAGCAAGAACATAGGCAGCGCCTTGTGTTTGGGAGTCAGCAGCTGCTGGACTTTTGCGATTGCTTTCACTGTGCACTGAATGCCTGCACGGCATGTGCACGTTAAAACAGGGAGCTGGGCAAGAGCAGTAATCGAAAGATCACGGCCGTCAGAAAGCAGTTTATATATTGCCCTGAAAAGAGCAGTGTTTTTGGAGTGTGCAGTAAAATCGTGTTTCTGGACAAGGGAGGCATAAGTGCGCTGCGCTCCTAAGCTATCTCCCTGCGAGACACACTGTCAAAGCTTTTCGTTATCATGCAGTCTAGTGCAGACGCACACTACGGCTCTCCGGAGCTCTCCGAAGCCAAGCGCCGGTGGCCGGCGTCTTTCGGCTGAAGCAGCGCTTCGGAGCGTACGGCTGTTGTGTGCGCGAAGCAGCCGCTTCTCCTGCTCCGCGAGCCGGACAGAGCGGTAGCTTGTACGAGGGCGAAGAACGAAGCCGCAGAGCACCGGCCTTCTGCGCGCACCCTAAGGACTGCTAGAGGACCGTGGTGGCCGCTCGCCTGCCCCTTCAATTCCCTTCTAGCATGCTTATGGAAGGTGTTTCAGGACAATTTTCCTGAGTTTTGAATTCGTCCTGATGCAGCCCCACGTTGGAAACTCGTGCTCGTCCTCTGATTCTCCGACATGCAGAGACCTCGATGGCAACTGCAGAAATGAAGGGCTGCGTTGAGTTGTCGAGAAGCAAGAACATAGGCAGCGCCTTGTGTTTGGGAGTCAGCAGCTGCTGGACTTTTGCGATTGCTTTCACTGTGCACTGAATGCCAGGACGGCATGTGCACGTTAAAACAGGGAGCTGGGCAAGAGCAGTAATCGAAAGATCACGGCCGTCAGAAAGCAGTTTATATATTGCCCTGAAAAGAGCAGTGTTTTTGGAGTGTGCAGTAAAATCGTGTTTCTGGACAAGGGAGGCATAAGTGCGCTGCGCTCCTAAGCTATCTCCCTGCGAGACACACTGTCAAAGCTTTTCGTTATCATGCAGTCTAGTGCAGACGCACACTACGGCTCTCCGGAGCTGTCCGAAGCCAAGCGCCGGTGGCCGGCGTCTTTCGGCTGAAGCAGCGCTTCGGAGCGTACGGCTGTTGTGTGCGCGAAGCAGCCGCTTCTCCTGCTCCGCGAGCCGGACAGAGCGGTAGCTTGTACGAGGGCGAAGAACGAAGCCGCAGAGCACCGGCCTTCTGCGCGCACCCTAAGGACTTCTAGAGGACCGTGGTGGCCGCTCGCCTGCCTCTTCAATTCCATTCTAGCATCCTTATGGAAGGTGTTCCAGGACAATTTTCCTGAGTTTTGAATTCGTCCTGATGCAGCCCCACGTTGGAAACTCGTGCTCGTTCTCTGAGTCTCCGAGTGCAGAGACCTCGATGGCAACTGCAGAAATGAAGGGCTGCGTTGAGTTGTCGAGAAGCAAGAACATAGCCAGCGCCTTGTGTTTGGGAGTCAGCAGCTGCTGGACTTTTGCGATTGCTTTCACTGTGCACTGAATGCCAGGACGGCATGTGCACGTTAAAACAGGGAGCTGGGCAAGAGCAGTAATCGAAAGATCACGGCCGTCAGAAAGCAGCTTATATATTGCCCAGAAAAGAGCACTGTTTTTGGAGTGTGCAGTAAAATCGTGTTTCTGGACAAGGGAGGCATAAGTGCGCTGCGCTCCTAAGCTATCTCCCTGCTAAGACACACTGCCAAAGCTTTTCGTTATCATGCAGTCTAGTGCAGACGCACACTACGGCTCTCCGGAGCTGTCCGAAGCCAAGCGCCGGTCGCCGGCGTCTTTCGGCTGAAGCAGCGCTTCGGAGCGTACGGCTGTTGTGTGCGCGAAGCAGCCGCTTCTCCTGCTCCGCGAGCCGGACAGAGCGGTAGCTTGTACGAGGGCGAAGAACGAAGCCGCAGAGCACCGGCCTTCTGCGCGCACCCTAAGGACTTCTAGAGGACCGTGGTGGCCGCTCGCCTGCCTCTTCAATTCCATTCTAGCATCATTATGGAAGGTGTTCCAGGACAATTTTCCTGAGTTTTGAATTCGTCCTGATGCAGCCCCACGTTGGAAACTCGTGCTCGTCCTCTGAGTCTCCGAGTGCAGAGACCTCGATGGCAACTGCAGAAATGAAGGGCTGCGTTGAGTTGTCGAGAAGCAAGAACATAGGCAGCGCCTTGTGTTTGGGAGTCAGCAGCTGCTGGACTTTTGCGATTGCTTTCACTGTGCACTGAATGCCAGGACGGCATGTGCACGTTAAAACAGGGAGCTGGGCAAGAGCAGTAATCGAAAGATCACGGCCGTCAGAAAGCAGTTTATATATTGCCCTGGAAAGAGCAGTGTTTTTGGAGTGTGCAGTAAAATCGTGTTTCTGGACAAGGGAGGCATAAGTGCGCTGCGCTCCTAAGCTATCTCCCTGCGAGACACACTGTCAAAGCTTTTCGTTATCATGCAGTCTAGTGCAGACGCACACTACGGCTCTCCGGAGCTGTCCGAAGCCAAGCGCCGGTGGCCGGCGTCTTTCGGCTGAAGCAGCGCTTCGGAGCGTACGGCTGTTGTGTGCGCGAAGCAGCCGCTTCTCCTGCTCCGCGAGCCGGACAGAGCGGTAGCTTGTACGAGGGCGAAGAACGAAGCCGCAGAGCACCGGCCTTCTGCGCGCACCCTAAGGACTTCTAGAGGACCGTGGTGGTCGCTCGCCTGCCTCTTCAATTCCATTCTAGCATCCTTATGGAAGGTGTTCCAGGACAATTTTCCTGAGTTTTGAATTCGTCCTGATGCAGCCCCACGTTGGAAACTCGTGCTCGTCCTCTGAGTCTCCGAGTGCAGAGACCTCGATGTCAACTGCAGAAATGAAGGGCTGCGTTGAGTTGTCGAGAAGCAAGAACATAGGCAGCGCCTTGTGTTTGGGAGTCAGCAGCTGCTGGACTTTTGCGATTGCTTTCACTGTGCACTGAATGCCAGGACGGCATGTGCACGTTAAAACAGGGAGCTGGGCAAGAGCAGTAATCGAAAGATCACGGCCGTCAGAAAGCAGTTTATATATTGCCCTGGAAAGAGCAGTGTTTTTGGAGTGTGCAGTAAAATCGTGTTTCTGGACAAGGGAGGCATAAGTGCGCTGCGCTCCTAAGCTATCTCCCTGCGAGACACACTGCCAAAGCTTTTCGTTATCATGCAGTCTAGTGCAGACGCACACTACGGCTCTCCGGAGCTCTCCGAAGCCAAGCGCCGGTGGCCGGCGTCTTTCGGCTGAAGCAGCGCTTCGGAGCGTACGGCTGTTGTGTGCGCGAAGCAGTCGCTTCTCCTGCTCCGCGAGCCGGACAGAGCGGTAGCTTGTACGAGGGCGAAGAACGAAGCCGCAGAGCACCGGCCTTCTGCGCGCACCCTAAGGACTGCTAGAGGACCGTGGTGGCCGCTCGCCTGCCCCTTCAATTCCCTTCTAGCATGCTTATGGAAGGTGTTCCAGGACAATATTCCTGAGTCTTGAATTCCTCCTGATGCAGCCCCTCCTGGGAAACAACTGCTCGTCGTCTGAGTCTCCAAGTGCAGAGACCTCGATGTCAACTGCAGAAATGAAGGGCTGCGTTGAGTTGTCGAGAAGCAAGAACATAGGCAGCGCCTTGTGTTTGGGAGTCAGCAGCTGCTGGACTTTTGCGATTGCTTTCACTGTGCACTGAATGCCAGGACGGCATGTGCACGTTAAAACAGGGAGCTGGGCAAGAGCAGTAATCGAAAGATCACGGCCGTCAGAAAGCAGCTTATATATTGCCCAGAAAAGAGCACTGTTTTTGGAGTGTGCAGTAAAATCGTGTTTCTGGACAAGGGAGGCATAAGTGCGCTGCGCTCCTAAGCTATCTCCCTGCTAAGACACACTGCCAAAGCTTTTCGTTATCATGCAGTCTAGTGCAGACGCACACTACGGCTCTCCGGAGCTGTCCGAAGCCAAGCGCCGGTGGCCGGCGTCTTTCGGCTGAAGCAGCGCTTCGGAGCGTACGGCTGTTGTGTGCGCGAAGCAGCCGCTTCTCCTGCTCCGCGAGCCGGACAGAGCGGTAGCTTGTACGAGGGCGAAGAACGAAGCCGCAGAGCACCGGCCTTCTGCGCGCACCCTAAGGACTGCGAGAGGACCGTGGTGGCCGCTCGCCTGCCTCTTCAATTCCATTCTAGCATGCTTATGCAAGGTGTTCCAGGACAATTTTCCTGAGTTTTGAATTCGTCCTGATGCAGCCCCTCGTTGGAAACTCGTGCTCGTCCTCTGAGTCTCCGAGTGCAGAGACCTCGATGTCAACTGCAGAAATGAAGGGCTGCGTTGAGTTGTCGAGAAGCAAGAACATAGGCAGCGCCTTGTGTTTGGGAGTCAGCAGCTGCTGGACTTTTGCGATTGCTTTCACTGTGCACTGAATGCCTGCACGGCATGTGCACGTTAAAACAGGGAGCTGGGCAAGAGCAGTAATCGAAAGATCACGGCCGTCAGAAAGCAGTTTATATATTGCCCTGAAAAGAGCAGTGTTTTTGGAGTGTGCAGTAAAATCGTGTTTCTGGACAAGGGAGGCATAAGTGCGCTGCGCTCCTAAGCTATCTCCCTGCGAGACACACTGCCAAAGCTTTTCGTTATCATGCAGTCTAGTGCAGACGCACACTACGGCTCTCCGGAGCTGTCCGAAGCCAAGCGCCGGTGGCCGGCGTCTTTCGGCTGAAGCAGCGCTTCGGAGCGTACGGCTGTTGTGTGCGCGAAGCAGCCGCTTCTCCTGCTCCGCGAGCCGGACAGAGCGGTAGCTTGTACGAGGGCGAAGAACGAAGCCGCAGAGCACCGGCCTTCTGCGCGCACCCTAAGGACTGCGAGAGGACCGTGGTGGCCGCTCGCCTGCCCCTTCAATTCCCTTCTAGCATGCTTATGGAAGGTGTTCCAGGACAATATTCCTGAGTCTTGAATTCCTCCTGATGCAGCCCCTCCTGGGAAACAACTGCTCGTCGTCTGAGTCTCCAAGTGCAGAGACCTCGATGTCAACTGCAGAAATGAAGGGCTGCGTTGAGTTGTCGAGAAGCAAGAACATAGGCAGCGCCTTGTGTTTGGGAGTCAGCAGCTGCTGGACTTTTGCGATTGCTTTCACTGTGCACTGAATGCCTGCACGGCATGTGCACGTTAAAACAGGGAGCTGGGCAAGAGCAGTAATCGAAAGATCACGGCCGTCAGAAAGCAGTTTATATATTGCCCTGAAAAGAGCAGTGTTTTTGGAGTGTGCAGTAAAATCGTGTTTCTGGACAAGGGAGGCATAAGTGCGCTGCGCTCCTAAGCTATCTCCCTGCGAGACACACTGTCAAAGCTTTTCGTTATCATGCAGTCTAGTGCAGACGCACACTACGGCTCTCCGGAGCTGTCCGAAGCCAAGCGCCGGTGGCCGGCGTCTTTCGGCTGAAGCAGCGCTTCGGAGCGTACGGCTGTTGTGTGCGCGAAGCAGCCGCTTCTCCTGCTCCGCGAGCCGGACAGAGCGGTAGCTTGTACGAGGGCGAAGAACGAAGCCGCAGAGCACCGGCCTTCTGCGCGCACCCTAAGGACTTCTAGAGGACCGTGGTGGCCGCTCGCCTGCCTCTTCAATTCCATTCTAGCATCCTTATGGAAGGTGTTCCAGGACAATTTTCCTGAGTTTTGAATTCGTCCTGATGCAGCCCCACGTTGGAAACTCGTGCTCGTCCTCTGAGTCTCCGAGTGCAGAGACGTCGATGGCAACTGCAGAAATGAAGGGCTGCGTTGAGTTGTCGAGAAGCAAGAACATAGGCAGCGCCTTGTGTTTGGGAGTCAGCAGCTGCTGGACTTTTGCGATTGCTTTCACTGTGCACTGAATGCCTGCACGGCATGTGCACGTTAAAACAGGGAGCTGGGCAAGAGCAGTAATCGAAAGATCACGGCCGTCAGAAAGCAGTTTATATATTGCCCTGGAAAGAGCAGTGTTTTTGGAGTGTGCAGTAAAATCGTGTTTCTGGACAAGGGAGGCATAAGTGCGCTGCGCTCCTAAGCTATCTCCCTGCGAGACACACTGTCAAAGCTTTTCGTTATCATGCAGTCTAGTGCAGACGCACACTACGGCTCTCCGGAGCTGTCCGAAGCCAAGCGCCGGTGGCCGGCGTCTTTCGGCTGAAGCAGCGCTTCGGAGCGTACGGCTGTTGTGTGCGCGAAGCAGCCGCTTCTCCTGCTCCGCGAGCCGGACAGAGCGGTAGCTTGTACGAGGGCGAAGAACGAAGCCGCAGAGCACCGGCCTTCTGCGCGCACCCTAAGGACTTCTAGAGGACCGTGGTGGTCGCTCGCCTGCCCCTTCAATTCCCTTCTAGCATGCTTATGGAAGGTGTTTCAGGACAATTTTCCTGAGTTTTGAATTCGTCCTGATGCAGCCCCACGTTGGAAACTCGTGCTCGTCCTCTGAGTCTCCGAGTGCAGAGACCTCGATGGCAACTGCAGAAATGAAGGGCTGCGTTGAGTTGTCGAGAAGCAAGAACATAGGCAGCGCCTTGTGTTTGGGAGTCAGCAGCTGCTGGACTTTTGCGATTGCTTTCACTGTGCACTGAATGCCTGCACGGCATGTGCACGTTAAAACAGGGAGCTGGGCAAGAGCAGTAATCGAAAGATCACGGCCGTCAGAAAGCAGTTTATATATTGCCCTGGAAAGAGCAGTGTTTTTGGAGTGTGCAGTAAAATCGTGTTTCTGGACAAGGGAGGCATAAGTGCGCTGCGCTCCTAAGCTATCTCCCTGCGAGACACACTGTCAAAGCTTTTCGTTATCATGCAGTCTAGTGCAGACGCACACTACGGCTCTCCGGAGCTGTCCGAAGCCAAGCGCCGGTGGCCGGCGTCTTTCGGCTGAAGCAGCGCTTCGGAGCGTACGGCTGTTGTGTGCGCGAAGCAGCCGCTTCTCCTGCTCCGCGAGCCGGACAGAGCGGTAGCTTGTACGAGGGCGAAGAACGAAGCCGCAGAGCACCGGCCTTCTGCGCGCACCCTAAGGACTTCTAGAGGACCGTGGTGGTCGCTCGCCTGCCTCTTCAATTCCATTCTAGCATCCTTATGGAAGGTGTTCCAGGACAATTTTCCTGAGTTTTGAATTCGTCCTGATGCAGCCCCACGTTGGAAACTCGTGCTCGTCCTCTGAGTCTCCGAGTGCAGAGACCTCGATGGCAACTGCAGAAATGAAGGGCTGCGTTGAGTTGTCGAGAAGCAAGAACATAGGCAGCGCCTTGTGTTTGGGAGTCAGCAGCTGCTGGACTTTTGCGATTGCTTTCACTGTGCACTGAATGCCAGGACGGCATGTGCACGTTAAAACAGGGAGCTGGGCAAGAGCAGTAATCGAAAGATCACGGCCGTCAGAAAGCAGCTTATATATTGCCCAGAAAAGAGCACTGTTTTTGGAGTGTGCAGTAAAATCGTGTTTCTGGACAAGGGAGGCATAAGTGCGCTGCGCTCCTAAGCTATCTCCCTGCTAAGACACACTGCCAAAGCTTTTCGTTATCATGCAGTCTAGTGCAGACGCACACTACGGCTCTCCGGAGCTGTCCGAAGCCAAGCGCCGGTGGCCGGCGTCTTTCGGCTGAAGCAGCGCTTCGGAGCGTACGGCTGTTGTGTGCGCGAAGCAGCCGCTTCTCCTGCTCCGCGAGCCGGACAGAGCGGTAGCTTGTACGAGGGCGAAGAACGAAGCCGCAGAGCACCGGCCTTCTGCGCGCACCCTAAGGACTTCTAGAGGACCGTGGTGGCCGCTCGCCTGCCTCTTCAATTCCATTCTAGCATGCTTATGCAAGGTGTTCCAGGACAATTTTCCTGAGTTTTGAATTCGTCCTGATGCAGCCCCTCGTTGGAAACTCGTGCTCGTCCTCTGAGTCTCCGAGTGCAGAGACCTCGATGTCAACTGCAGAAATGAAGGGCTGCGTTGAGTTGTCGAGAAGCAAGAACATAGGCAGCGCCTTGTGTTTGGGAGTCAGCAGCTGCTGGACTTTTGCGATTGCTTTCACTGTGCACTGAATGCCTGCACGGCATGTGCACGTTAAAACAGGGAGCTGGGCAAGAGCAGTAATCGAAAGATCACGGCCGTCAGAAAGCAGTTTATATATTGCCCTGAAAAGAGCAGTGTTTTTGGAGTGTGCAGTAAAATCGTGTTTCTGGACAAGGGAGGCATAAGTGCGCTGCGCTCCTAAGCTATCTCCCTGCGAGACACACTGTCAAAGCTTTTCGTTATCATGCAGTCTAGTGCAGACGCACACTACGGCTCTCCGGAGCTGTCCGAAGCCAAGCGCCGGTGGCCGGCGTCTTTCGGCTGAAGCAGCGCTTCGGAGCGTACGGCTGTTGTGTGCGCGAAGCAGCCGCTTCTCCTGCTCCGCGAGCCAGACAGAGCGGTAGCTTGTACGAGGGCGAAGAACGAAGCCGCAGAGCACCGGCCTTCTGCGCGCACCCTAAGGACTTCTAGAGGACCGTGGTGGCCGCTCGCCTGCCTCTTCAATTCCATTCTAGCATGCTTATGCAAGGTGTTCCAGGACAATTTTCCTGAGTTTTGAATTCGTCCTGATGCAGCCCCTCGTTGGAAACTCGTGCTCGTCCTCTGAGTCTCCGAGTGCAGAGACCTCGATGTCAACTGCAGAAATGAAGGGCTGCGTTGAGTTGTCGAGAAGCAAGAACATAGGCAGCGCCTTGTGTTTGGGAGTCAGCAGCTGCTGGACTTTTGCGATTGCTTTCACTGTGCACTGAATGCCAGGACGGCATGTGCACGTTAAAACAGGGAGCTGGGCAAGAGCAGTAATCGAAAGATCACGGCCGTCAGAAAGCAGCTTATATATTGCCCAGAAAAGAGCACTGTTTTTGGAGTGTGCAGTAAAATCGTGTTTCTGGACAAGGGAGGCATAAGTGCGCTGCGCTCCTAAGCTATCTCCCTGCTAAGACACACTGCCAAAGCTTTTCGTTATCATGCAGTCTAGTGCAGACGCACACTACGGCTCTCCGGAGCTGTCCGAAGCCAAGCGCCGGTGGCCGGCGTCTTTCGGCTGAAGCAGCGCTTCGGAGCGTACGGCTGTTGTGTGCGCGAAGCAGCCGCTTCTCCTGCTCCGCGAGCCGGACAGAGCGGTAGCTTGTACGAGGGCGAAGAACGAAGCCGCAGAGCACCGGCCTTCTGCGCGCACCCTAAGGACTTCTAGAGGACCGTGGTGGCCGCTCGCCTGCCTCTTCAATTCCATTCTAGCATGCTTATGCAAGGTGTTCCAGGACAATTTTCCTGAGTTTTGAATTCGTCCTGATGCAGCCCCTCGTTGGAAACTCGTGCTCGTCCTCTGAGTCTCCGAGTGCAGAGACCTCGATGTCAACTGCAGAAATGAAGGGCTGCGTTGAGTTGTCGAGAAGCAAGAACATAGGCAGCGCCTTGTGTTTGGGAGTCAGCAGCTGCTGGACTTTTGCGATTGCTTTCACTGTGCACTGAATGCCTGCACGGCATGTGCACGTTAAAACAGGGAGCTGGGCAAGAGCAGTAATCGAAAGATCACGGCCGTCAGAAAGCAGTTTATATATTGCCCTGAAAAGAGCAGTGTTTTTGGAGTGTGCAGTAAAATCGTGTTTCTGGACAAGGGAGGCATAAGTGCGCTGCGCTCCTAAGCTATCTCCCTGCGAGACACACTGTCAAAGCTTTTCGTTATCATGCAGTCTAGTGCAGACGCACACTACGGCTCTCCGGAGCTCTCCGAAGCCAAGCGCCGGTGGCCGGCGTCTTTCGGCTGAAGCAGCGCTTCGGAGCGTACGGCTGTTGTGTGCGCGAAGCAGCCGCTTCTCCTGCTCCGCGAGCCGGACAGAGCGGTAGCTTGTACGAGGGCGAAGAACGAAGCCGCAGAGCACCGGCCTTCTGCGCGCACCCTAAGGACTGCTAGAGGACCGTGGTGGCCGCTCGCCTGCCCCTTCAATTCCCTTCTAGCATGCTTATGGAAGGTGTTTCAGGACAATTTTCCTGAGTTTTGAATTCGTCCTGATGCAGCCCCACGTTGGAAACTCGTGCTCGTCCTCTGATTCTCCGACATGCAGAGACCTCGATGGCAACTGCAGAAATGAAGGGCTGCGTTGAGTTGTCGAGAAGCAAGAACATAGGCAGCGCCTTGTGTTTGGGAGTCAGCAGCTGCTGGACTTTTGCGATTGCTTTCACTGTGCACTGAATGCCAGGACGGCATGTGCACGTTAAAACAGGGAGCTGGGCAAGAGCAGTAATCGAAAGATCACGGCCGTCAGAAAGCAGCTTATATATTGCCCAGAAAAGAGCACTGTTTTTGGAGTGTGCAGTAAAATCGTGTTTCTGGACAAGGGAGGCATAAGTGCGCTGCGCTCCTAAGCTATCTCCCTGCTAAGACACACTGCCAAAGCTTTTCGTTATCATGCAGTCTAGTGCAGACGCACACTACGGCTCTCCGGAGCTCTCCGAAGCCAAGCGCCGGTGGCCGGCGTCTTTCGGCTGAAGCAGCGCTTCGGAGCGTACGGCTGTTGTGTGCGCGAAGCAGCCGCTTCTCCTGCTCCGCGAGCCGGACAGAGCGGTAGCTTGTACGAGGGCGAAGAACGAAGCCGCAGAGCACCGGCCTTCTGCGCGCACCCTAAGGACTTCTAGAGGACCGTGGTGGCCGCTCGCCTGCCTCTTCAATTCCATTCTAGCATGCTTATGCAAGGTGTTCCAGGACAATTTTCCTGAGTTTTGAATTCGTCCTGATGCAGCCCCTCGTTGGAAACTCGTGCTCGTCCTCTGAGTCTCCGAGTGCAGAGACCTCGATGTCAACTGCAGAAATGAAGGGCTGCGTTGAGTTGTCGAGAAGCAAGAACATAGGCAGCGCCTTGTGTTTGGGAGTCAGCAGCTGCTGGACTTTTGCGATTGCTTTCACTGTGCACTGAATGCCTGCACGGCATGTGCACGTTAAAACAGGGAGCTGGGCAAGAGCAGTAATCGAAAGATCACGGCCGTCAGAAAGCAGTTTATATATTGCCCTGAAAAGAGCAGTGTTTTTGGAGTGTGCAGTAAAATCGTGTTTCTGGACAAGGGAGGCATAAGTGCGCTGCGCTCCTAAGCTATCTCCCTGCGAGACACACTGTCAAAGCTTTTCGTTATCATGCAGTCTAGTGCAGACGCACACTACGGCTCTCCGGAGCTCTCCGAAGCCAAGCGCCGGTGGCCGGCGTCTTTCGGCTGAAGCAGCGCTTCGGAGCGTACGGCTGTTGTGTGCGCGAAGCAGCCGCTTCTCCTGCTCCGCGAGCCGGACAGAGCGGTAGCTTGTACGAGGGCGAAGAACGAAGCCGCAGAGCACCGGCCTTCTGCGCGCACCCTAAGGACTGCTAGAGGACCGTGGTGGCCGCTCGCCTGCCCCTTCAATTCCCTTCTAGCATGCTTATGGAAGGTGTTTCAGGACAATTTTCCTGAGTTTTGAATTCGTCCTGATGCAGCCCCACGTTGGAAACTCGTGCTCGTCCTCTGATTCTCCGACATGCAGAGACCTCGATGGCAACTGCAGAAATGAAGGGCTGCGTTGAGTTGTCGAGAAGCAAGAACATAGGCAGCGCCTTGTGTTTGGGAGTCAGCAGCTGCTGGACTTTTGCGATTGCTTTCACTGTGCACTGAATGCCAGGACGGCATGTGCACGTTAAAACAGGGAGCTGGGCAAGAGCAGTAATCGAAAGATCACGGCCGTCAGAAAGCAGTTTATATATTGCCCTGAAAAGAGCAGTGTTTTTGGAGTGTGCAGTAAAATCGTGTTTCTGGACAAGGGAGGCATAAGTGCGCTGCGCTCCTAAGCTATCTCCCTGCGAGACACACTGTCAAAGCTTTTCGTTATCATGCAGTCTAGTGCAGACGCACACTACGGCTCTCCGGAGCTGTCCGAAGCCAAGCGCCGGTGGCCGGCGTCTTTCGGCTGAAGCAGCGCTTCGGAGCGTACGGCTGTTGTGTGCGCGAAGCAGCCGCTTCTCCTGCTCCGCGAGCCGGACAGAGCGGTAGCTTGTACGAGGGCGAAGAACGAAGCCGCAGAGCACCGGCCTTCTGCGCGCACCCTAAGGACTTCTAGAGGACCGTGGTGGCCGCTCGCCTGCCTCTTCAATTCCATTCTAGCATCCTTATGGAAGGTGTTCCAGGACAATTTTCCTGAGTTTTGAATTCGTCCTGATGCAGCCCCACGTTGGAAACTCGTGCTCGTTCTCTGAGTCTCCGAGTGCAGAGACCTCGATGGCAACTGCAGAAATGAAGGGCTGCGTTGAGTTGTCGAGAAGCAAGAACATAGCCAGCGCCTTGTGTTTGGGAGTCAGCAGCTGCTGGACTTTTGCGATTGCTTTCACTGTGCACTGAATGCCAGGACGGCATGTGCACGTTAAAACAGGGAGCTGGGCAAGAGCAGTAATCGAAAGATCACGGCCGTCAGAAAGCAGCTTATATATTGCCCAGAAAAGAGCACTGTTTTTGGAGTGTGCAGTAAAATCGTGTTTCTGGACAAGGGAGGCATAAGTGCGCTGCGCTCCTAAGCTATCTCCCTGCTAAGACACACTGCCAAAGCTTTTCGTTATCATGCAGTCTAGTGCAGACGCACACTACGGCTCTCCGGAGCTGTCCGAAGCCAAGCGCCGGTCGCCGGCGTCTTTCGGCTGAAGCAGCGCTTCGGAGCGTACGGCTGTTGTGTGCGCGAAGCAGCCGCTTCTCCTGCTCCGCGAGCCGGACAGAGCGGTAGCTTGTACGAGGGCGAAGAACGAAGCCGCAGAGCACCGGCCTTCTGCGCGCACCCTAAGGACTTCTAGAGGACCGTGGTGGTCGCTCGCCTGCCTCTTCAATTCCATTCTAGCATCCTTATGGAAGGTGTTCCAGGACAATTTTCCTGAGTTTTGAATTCGTCCTGATGCAGCCCCACGTTGGAAACTCGTGCTCGTCCTCTGAGTCTCCGAGTGCAGAGACCTCGATGTCAACTGCAGAAATGAAGGGCTGCGTTGAGTTGTCGAGAAGCAAGAACATAGGCAGCGCCTTGTGTTTGGGAGTCAGCAGCTGCTGGACTTTTGCGATTGCTTTCACTGTGCACTGAATGCCAGGACGGCATGTGCACGTTAAAACAGGGAGCTGGGCAAGAGCAGTAATCGAAAGATCACGGCCGTCAGAAAGCAGTTTATATATTGCCCTGGAAAGAGCAGTGTTTTTGGAGTGTGCAGTAAAATCGTGTTTCTGGACAAGGGAGGCATAAGTGCGCTGCGCTCCTAAGCTATCTCCCTGCGAGACACACTGTCAAAGCTTTTCGTTATCATGCAGTCTAGTGCAGACGCACACTACGGCTCTCCGGAGCTGTCCGAAGCCAAGCGCCGGTGGCCGGCGTCTTTCGGCTGAAGCAGCGCTTCGGAGCGTACGGCTGTTGTGTGCGCGAAGCAGCCGCTTCTCCTGCTCCGCGAGCCGGACAGAGCGGTAGCTTGTACGAGGGCGAAGAACGAAGCCGCAGAGCACCGGCCTTCTGCGCGCACCCTAAGGACTTCTAGAGGACCGTGGTGGTCGCTCGCCTGCCTCTTCAATTCCATTCTAGCATCCTTATGGAAGGTGTTCCAGGACAATTTTCCTGAGTTTTGAATTCGTCCTGATGCAGCCCCACGTTGGAAACTCGTGCTCGTCCTCTGAGTCTCCGAGTGCAGAGACCTCGATGTCAACTGCAGAAATGAAGGGCTGCGTTGAGTTGTCGAGAAGCAAGAACATAGGCAGCGCCTTGTGTTTGGGAGTCAGCAGCTGCTGGACTTTTGCGATTGCTTTCACTGTGCACTGAATGCCAGGACGGCATGTGCACGTTAAAACAGGGAGCTGGGCAAGAGCAGTAATCGAAAGATCACGGCCGTCAGAAAGCAGTTTATATATTGCCCTGGAAAGAGCAGTGTTTTTGGAGTGTGCAGTAAAATCGTGTTTCTGGACAAGGGAGGCATAAGTGCGCTGCGCTCCTAAGCTATCTCCCTGCGAGACACACTGCCAAAGCTTTTCGTTATCATGCAGTCTAGTGCAGACGCACACTACGGCTCTCCGGAGCTCTCCGAAGCCAAGCGCCGGTGGCCGGCGTCTTTCGGCTGAAGCAGCGCTTCGGAGCGTACGGCTGTTGTGTGCGCGAAGCAGTCGCTTCTCCTGCTCCGCGAGCCGGACAGAGCGGTAGCTTGTACGAGGGCGAAGAACGAAGCCGCAGAGCACCGGCCTTCTGCGCGCACCCTAAGGACTGCTAGAGGACCGTGGTGGCCGCTCGCCTGCCCCTTCAATTCCCTTCTAGCATGCTTATGGAAGGTGTTTCAGGACAATTTTCCTGAGTTTTGAATTCGTCCTGATGCAGCCCCACGTTGGAAACTCGTGCTCGTCCTCTGAGTCTCCGAGTGCAGAGACCTCGATGGCAACTGCAGAAATGAAGGGCTGCGTTGAGTTGTCGAGAAGCAAGAACATAGGCAGCGCCTTGTGTTTGGGAGTCAGCAGCTGCTGGACTTTTGCGATTGCTTTCACTGTGCACTGAATGCCTGCACGGCATGTGCACGTTAAAACAGGGAGCTGGGCAAGAGCAGTAATCGAAAGATCACGGCCGTCAGAAAGCAGTTTATATATTGCCCTGGAAAGAGCAGTGTTTTTGGAGTGTGCAGTAAAATCGTGTTTCTGGACAAGGGAGGCATAAGTGCGCTGCGCTCCTAAGCTATCTCCCTGCGAGACACACTGTCAAAGCTTTTCGTTATCATGCAGTCTAGTGCAGACGCACACTACGGCTCTCCGGAGCTGTCCGAAGCCAAGCGCCGGTGGCCGGCGTCTTTCGGCTGAAGCAGCGCTTCGGAGCGTACGGCTGTTGTGTGCGCGAAGCAGCCGCTTCTCCTGCTCCGCGAGCCGGACAGAGCGGTAGCTTGTACGAGGGCGAAGAACGAAGCCGCAGAGCACCGGCCTTCTGCGCGCACCCTAAGGACTTCTAGAGGACCGTGGTGGTCGCTCGCCTGCCTCTTCAATTCCATTCTAGCATCCTTATGGAAGGTGTTCCAGGACAATTTTCCTGAGTTTTGAATTCGTCCTGATGCAGCCCCACGTTGGAAACTCGTGCTCGTCCTCTGAGTCTCCGAGTGCAGAGACCTCGATGGCAACTGCAGAAATGAAGGGCTGCGTTGAGTTGTCGAGAAGCAAGAACATAGGCAGCGCCTTGTGTTTGGGAGTCAGCAGCTGCTGGACTTTTGCGATTGCTTTCACTGTGCACTGAATGCCAGGACGGCATGTGCACGTTAAAACAGGGAGCTGGGCAAGAGCAGTAATCGAAAGATCACGGCCGTCAGAAAGCAGTTTATATATTGCCCTGGAAAGAGCAGTGTTTTTGGAGTGTGCAGTAAAATCGTGTTTCTGGACAAGGGAGGCATAAGTGCGCTGCGCTCCTAAGCTATCTCCCTGCGAGACACACTGCCAAAGCTTTTCGTTATCATGCAGTCTAGTGCAGACGCACACTACGGCTCTCCGGAGCTCTCCGAAGCCAAGCGCCGGTGGCCGGCGTCTTTCGGCTGAAGCAGCGCTTCGGAGCGTACGGCTGTTGTGTGCGCGAAGCAGTCGCTTCTCCTGCTCCGCGAGCCGGACAGAGCGGTAGCTTGTACGAGGGCGAAGAACGAAGCCGCAGAGCACCGGCCTTCTGCGCGCACCCTAAGGACTGCTAGAGGACCGTGGTGGCCGCTCGCCTGCCCCTTCAATTCCCTTCTAGCATGCTTATGGAAGGTGTTCCAGGACAATATTCCTGAGTCTTGAATTCCTCCTGATGCAGCCCCTCCTGGGAAACAACTGCTCGTCGTCTGAGTCTCCAAGTGCAGAGACCTCGATGGCAACTGCAGAAATGAAGGGCTGCGTTGAGTTGTCGAGAAGCAAGAACATAGGCAGCGCCTTGTGTTTGGGAGTCAGCAGCTGCTGGACTTTTGCGATTGCTTTCACTGTGCACTGAATGCCAGGACGGCATGTGCACGTTAAAACAGGGAGCTGGGCAAGAGCAGTAATCGAAAGATCACGGCCGTCAGAAAGCAGCTTATATATTGCCCAGAAAAGAGCACTGTTTTTGGAGTGTGCAGTAAAATCGTGTTTCTGGACAAGGGAGGCATAAGTGCGCTGCGCTCCTAAGCTATCTCCCTGCTAAGACACACTGCCAAAGCTTTTCGTTATCATGCAGTCTAGTGCAGACGCACACTACGGCTCTCCGGAGCTGTCCGAAGCCAAGCGCCGGTGGCCGGCGTCTTTCGGCTGAAGCAGCGCTTCGGAGCGTACGGCTGTTGTGTGCGCGAAGCAGCCGCTTCTCCTGCTCCGCGAGCCGGACAGAGCGGTAGCTTGTACGAGGGCGAAGAACGAAGCCGCAGAGCACCGGCCTTCTGCGCGCACCCTAAGGACTGCGAGAGGACCGTGGTGGCCGCTCGCCTGCCTCTTCAATTCCATTCTAGCATGCTTATGCAAGGTGTTCCAGGACAATTTTCCTGAGTTTTGAATTCGTCCTGATGCAGCCCCTCGTTGGAAACTCGTGCTCGTCCTCTGAGTCTCCGAGTGCAGAGACCTCGATGTCAACTGCAGAAATGAAGGGCTGCGTTGAGTTGTCGAGAAGCAAGAACATAGGCAGCGCCTTGTGTTTGGGAGTCAGCAGCTGCTGGACTTTTGCGATTGCTTTCACTGTGCACTGAATGCCAGGACGGCATGTGCACGTTAAAACAGGGAGCTGGGCAAGAGCAGTAATCGAAAGATCACGGCCGTCAGAAAGCAGTTTATATATTGCCCTGAAAAGAGCAGTGTTTTTGGAGTGTGCAGTAAAATCGTGTTTCTGGACAAGGGAGGCATAAGTGCGCTGCGCTCCTAAGCTATCTCCCTGCGAGACACACTGCCAAAGCTTTTCGTTATCATGCAGTCTAGTGCAGACGCACACTACGGCTCTCCGGAGCTGTCCGAAGCCAAGCGCCGGTGGCCGGCGTCTTTCGGCTGAAGCAGCGCTTCGGAGCGTACGGCTGTTGTGTGCGCGAAGCAGCCGCTTCTCCTGCTCCGCGAGCCGGACAGAGCGGTAGCTTGTACGAGGGCGAAGAACGAAGCCGCAGAGCACCGGCCTTCTGCGCGCACCCTAAGGACTGCGAGAGGACCGTGGTGGCCGCTCGCCTGCCCCTTCAATTCCCTTCTAGCATGCTTATGGAAGGTGTTCCAGGACAATATTCCTGAGTCTTGAATTCCTCCTGATGCAGCCCCTCCTGGGAAACAACTGCTCGTCGTCTGAGTCTCCAAGTGCAGAGACCTCGATGTCAACTGCAGAAATGAAGGGCTGCGTTGAGTTGTCGAGAAGCAAGAACATAGCCAGCGCCTTGTGTTTGGGAGTCAGCAGCTGCTGGACTTTTGCGATTGCTTTCACTGTGCACTGAATGCCTGCACGGCATGTGCACGTTAAAACAGGGAGCTGGGCAAGAGCAGTAATCGAAAGATCACGGCCGTCAGAAAGCAGTTTATATATTGCCCTGAAAAGAGCAGTGTTTTTGGAGTGTGCAGTAAAATCGTGTTTCTGGACAAGGGAGGCATAAGTGCGCTGCGCTCCTAAGCTATCTCCCTGCGAGACACACTGTCAAAGCTTTTCGTTATCATGCAGTCTAGTGCAGACGCACACTACGGCTCTCCGGAGCTGTCCGAAGCCAAGCGCCGGTGGCCGGCGTCTTTCGGCTGAAGCAGCGCTTCGGAGCGTACGGCTGTTGTGTGCGCGAAGCAGCCGCTTCTCCTGCTCCGCGAGCCGGACAGAGCGGTAGCTTGTACGAGGGCGAAGAACGAAGCCGCAGAGCACCGGCCTTCTGCGCGCACCCTAAGGACTTCTAGAGGACCGTGGTGGCCGCTCGCCTGCCTCTTCAATTCCATTCTAGCATCCTTATGGAAGGTGTTCCAGGACAATTTTCCTGAGTTTTGAATTCGTCCTGATGCAGCCCCACGTTGGAAACTCGTGCTCGTCCTCTGATTCTCCGACATGCAGAGACCTCGATGGCAACTGCAGAAATGAAGGGCTGCGTTGAGTTGTCGAGAAGCAAGAACATAGGCAGCGCCTTGTGTTTGGGAGTCAGCAGCTGCTGGACTTTTGCGATTGCTTTCACTGTGCACTGAATGCCAGGACGGCATGTGCACGTTAAAACAGGGAGCTGGGCAAGAGCAGTAATCGAAAGATCACGGCCGTCAGAAAGCAGTTTATATATTGCCCTGAAAAGAGCAGTGTTTTTGGAGTGTGCAGTAAAATCGTGTTTCTGGACAAGGGAGGCATAAGTGCGCTGCGCTCCTAAGCTATCTCCCTGCGAGACACACTGTCAAAGCTTTTCGTTATCATGCAGTCTAGTGCAGACGCACACTACGGCTCTCCGGAGCTGTCCGAAGCCAAGCGCCGGTGGCCGGCGTCTTTCGGCTGAAGCAGCGCTTCGGAGCGTACGGCTGTTGTGTGCGCGAAGCAGCCGCTTCTCCTGCTCCGCGAGCCGGACAGAGCGGTAGCTTGTACGAGGGCGAAGAACGAAGCCGCAGAGCACCGGCCTTCTGCGCGCACCCTAAGGACTTCTAGAGGACCGTGGTGGCCGCTCGCCTGCCTCTTCAATTCCATTCTAGCATCCTTATGGAAGGTGTTCCAGGACAATTTTCCTGAGTTTTGAATTCGTCCTGATGCAGCCCCACGTTGGAAACTCGTGCTCGTTCTCTGAGTCTCCGAGTGCAGAGACCTCGATGGCAACTGCAGAAATGAAGGGCTGCGTTGAGTTGTCGAGAAGCAAGAACATAGCCAGCGCCTTGTGTTTGGGAGTCAGCAGCTGCTGGACTTTTGCGATTGCTTTCACTGTGCACTGAATGCCAGGACGGCATGTGCACGTTAAAACAGGGAGCTGGGCAAGAGCAGTAATCGAAAGATCACGGCCGTCAGAAAGCAGCTTATATATTGCCCAGAAAAGAGCACTGTTTTTGGAGTGTGCAGTAAAATCGTGTTTCTGGACAAGGGAGGCATAAGTGCGCTGCGCTCCTAAGCTATCTCCCTGCTAAGACACACTGCCAAAGCTTTTCGTTATCATGCAGTCTAGTGCAGACGCACACTACGGCTCTCCGGAGCTGTCCGAAGCCAAGCGCCGGTCGCCGGCGTCTTTCGGCTGAAGCAGCGCTTCGGAGCGTACGGCTGTTGTGTGCGCGAAGCAGCCGCTTCTCCTGCTCCGCGAGCCGGACAGAGCGGTAGCTTGTACGAGGGCGAAGAACGAAGCCGCAGAGCACCGGCCTTCTGCGCGCACCCTAAGGACTGCGAGAGGACCGTGGTGGCCGCTCGCCTGCCTCTTCAATTCCATTCTAGCATCATTATGGAAGGTGTTCCAGGACAATTTTCCTGAGTTTTGAATTCGTCCTGATGCAGCCCCACGTTGGAAACTCGTGCTCGTCCTCTGAGTCTCCGAGTGCAGAGACCTCGATGGCAACTGCAGAAATGAAGGGCTGCGTTGAGTTGTCGAGAAGCAAGAACATAGGCAGCGCCTTGTGTTTGGGAGTCAGCAGCTGCTGGACTTTTGCGATTGCTTTCACTGTGCACTGAATGCCAGGACGGCATGTGCACGTTAAAACAGGGAGCTGGGCAAGAGCAGTAATCGAAAGATCACGGCCGTCAGAAAGCAGTTTATATATTGCCCTGGAAAGAGCAGTGTTTTCGGAGTGTGCAGTAAAATCGTGTTTCTGGACAAGGGAGGCATAAGTGCGCTGCGCTCCTAAGCTATCTCCCTGCGAGACACACTGTCAAAGCTTTTCGTTATCATGCAGTCTAGTGCAGACGCACACTACGGCTCTCCGGAGCTGTCCGAAGCCAAGCGCCGGTGGCCGGCGTCTTTCGGCTGAAGCAGCGCTTCGGAGCGTACGGCTGTTGTGTGCGCGAAGCAGCCGCTTCTCCTGCTCCGGGAGCCGGACAGAGCGGTAGCTTGTACGAGGGCGAAGAACGAAGCCGCAGAGCACCGGCCTTCTGCGCGCACCCTAAGGACTTCTAGAGGACCGTGGTGGTCGCTCGCCTGCCTCTTCAATTCCATTCTAGCATCCTTATGGAAGGTGTTCCAGGACAATTTTCCTGAGTTTTGAATTCGTCCTGATGCAGCCCCACGTTGGAAACTCGTGCTCGTCCTCTGAGTCTCCGAGTGCAGAGACCTCGATGGCAACTGCAGAAATGAAGGGCTGCGTTGAGTTGTCGAGAAGCAAGAACATAGGCAGCGCCTTGTGTTTGGGAGTCAGCAGCTGCTGGACTTTTGCGATTGCTTTCACTGTGCACTGAATGCCAGGACGGCATGTGCACGTTAAAACAGGGAGCTGGGCAAGAGCAGTAATCGAAAGATCACGGCCGTCAGAAAGCAGCTTATATATTGCCCAGAAAAGAGCACTGTTTTTGGAGTGTGCAGTAAAATCGTGTTTCTGGACAAGGGAGGCATAAGTGCGCTGCGCTCCTAAGCTATCTCCCTGCTAAGACACACTGCCAAAGCTTTTCGTTATCATGCAGTCTAGTGCAGACGCACACTACGGCTCTCCGGAGCTGTCCGAAGCCAAGCGCCGGTGGCCGGCGTCTTTCGGCTGAAGCAGCGCTTCGGAGCGTACGGCTGTTGTGTGCGCGAAGCAGCCGCTTCTCCTGCTCCGCGAGCCGGACAGAGCGGTAGCTTGTACGAGGGCGAAGAACGAAGCCGCAGAGCACCGGCCTTCTGCGCGCACCCTAAGGACTGCGAGAGGACCGTGGTGGCCGCTCGCCTGCCTCTTCAATTCCATTCTAGCATGCTTATGCAAGGTGTTCCAGGACAATTTTCCTGAGTTTTGAATTCGTCCTGATGCAGCCCCTCGTTGGAAACTCGTGCTCGTCCTCTGAGTCTCCGAGTGCAGAGACCTCGATGTCAACTGCAGAAATGAAGGGCTGCGTTGAGTTGTCGAGAAGCAAGAACATAGGCAGCGCCTTGTGTTTGGGAGTCAGCAGCTGCTGGACTTTTGCGATTGCTTTCACTGTGCACTGAATGCCAGGACGGCATGTGCACGTTAAAACAGGGAGCTGGGCAAGAGCAGTAATCGAAAGATCACGGCCGTCAGAAAGCAGTTTATATATTGCCCTGAAAAGAGCAGTGTTTTTGGAGTGTGCAGTAAAATCGTGTTTCTGGACAAGGGAGGCATAAGTGCGCTGCGCTCCTAAGCTATCTCCCTGCGAGACACACTGCCAAAGCTTTTCGTTATCATGCAGTCTAGTGCAGACGCACACTACGGCTCTCCGGAGCTGTCCGAAGCCAAGCGCCGGTGGCCGGCGTCTTTCGGCTGAAGCAGCGCTTCGGAGCGTACGGCTGTTGTGTGCGCGAAGCAGCCGCTTCTCCTGCTCCGCGAGCCGGACAGAGCGGTAGCTTGTACGAGGGCGAAGAACGAAGCCGCAGAGCACCGGCCTTCTGCGCGCACCCTAAGGACTGCGAGAGGACCGTGGTGGCCGCTCGCCTGCCCCTTCAATTCCCTTCTAGCATGCTTATGGAAGGTGTTCCAGGACAATATTCCTGAGTCTTGAATTCCTCCTGATGCAGCCCCTCCTGGGAAACAACTGCTCGTCGTCTGAGTCTCCAAGTGCAGAGACCTCGATGTCAACTGCAGAAATGAAGGGCTGCGTTGAGTTGTCGAGAAGCAAGAACATAGCCAGCGCCTTGTGTTTGGGAGTCAGCAGCTGCTGGACTTTTGCGATTGCTTTCACTGTGCACTGAATGCCAGGACGGCATGTGCACGTTAAAACAGGGAGCTGGGCAAGAGCAGTAATCGAAAGATCACGGCCGTCAGAAAGCAGTTTATATATTGCCCTGAAAAGAGCAGTGTTTTTGGAGTGTGCAGTAAAATCGTGTTTCTGGACAAGGGAGGCATAAGTGCGCTGCGCTCCTAAGCTATCTCCCTGCGAGACACACTGTCAAAGCTTTTCGTTATCATGCAGTCTAGTGCAGACGCACACTACGGCTCTCCGGAGCTGTCCGAAGCCAAGCGCCGGTGGCCGGCGTCTTTCGGCTGAAGCAGCGCTTCGGAGCGTACGGCTGTTGTGTGCGCGAAGCAGCCGCTTCTCCTGCTCCGCGAGCCGGACAGAGCGGTAGCTTGTACGAGGGCGAAGAACGAAGCCGCAGAGCACCGGCCTTCTGCGCGCACCCTAAGGACTTCTAGAGGACCGTGGTGGCCGCTCGCCTGCCTCTTCAATTCCATTCTAGCATCCTTATGGAAGGTGTTCCAGGACAATTTTCCTGAGTTTTGAATTCGTCCTGATGCAGCCCCACGTTGGAAACTCGTGCTCGTCCTCTGATTCTCCGACATGCAGAGACCTCGATGGCAACTGCAGAAATGAAGGGCTGCGTTGAGTTGTCGAGAAGCAAGAACATAGGCAGCGCCTTGTGTTTGGGAGTCAGCAGCTGCTGGACTTTTGCGATTGCTTTCACTGTGCACTGAATGCCAGGACGGCATGTGCACGTTAAAACAGGGAGCTGGGCAAGAGCAGTAATCGAAAGATCACGGCCGTCAGAAAGCAGTTTATATATTGCCCTGAAAAGAGCAGTGTTTTTGGAGTGTGCAGTAAAATCGTGTTTCTGGACAAGGGAGGCATAAGTGCGCTGCGCTCCTAAGCTATCTCCCTGCGAGACACACTGTCAAAGCTTTTCGTTATCATGCAGTCTAGTGCAGACGCACACTACGGCTCTCCGGAGCTGTCCGAAGCCAAGCGCCGGTGGCCGGCGTCTTTCGGCTGAAGCAGCGCTTCGGAGCGTACGGCTGTTGTGTGCGCGAAGCAGCCGCTTCTCCTGCTCCGCGAGCCGGACAGAGCGGTAGCTTGTACGAGGGCGAAGAACGAAGCCGCAGAGCACCGGCCTTCTGCGCGCACCCTAAGGACTTCTAGAGGACCGTGGTGGCCGCTCGCCTGCCTCTTCAATTCCATTCTAGCATCCTTATGGAAGGTGTTCCAGGACAATTTTCCTGAGTTTTGAATTCGTCCTGATGCAGCCCCACGTTGGAAACTCGTGCTCGTTCTCTGAGTCTCCGAGTGCAGAGACCTCGATGGCAACTGCAGAAATGAAGGGCTGCGTTGAGTTGTCGAGAAGCAAGAACATAGGCAGCGCCTTGTGTTTGGGAGTCAGCAGCTGCTGGACTTTTGCGATTGCTTTCACTGTGCACTGAATGCCAGGACGGCATGTGCACGTTAAAACAGGGAGCTGGGCAAGAGCAGTAATCGAAAGATCACGGCCGTCAGAAAGCAGCTTATATATTGCCCAGAAAAGAGCACTGTTTTTGGAGTGTGCAGTAAAATCGTGTTTCTGGACAAGGGAGGCATAAGTGCGCTGCGCTCCTAAGCTATCTCCCTGCTAAGACACACTGCCAAAGCTTTTCGTTATCATGCAGTCTAGTGCAGACGCACACTACGGCTCTCCGGAGCTGTCCGAAGCCAAGCGCCGGTCGCCGGCGTCTTTCGGCTGAAGCAGCGCTTCGGAGCGTACGGCTGTTGTGTGCGCGAAGCAGCCGCTTCTCCTGCTCCGCGAGCCGGACAGAGCGGTAGCTTGTACGAGGGCGAAGAACGAAGCCGCAGAGCACCGGCCTTCTGCGCGCACCCTAAGGACTGCGAGAGGACCGTGGTGGCCGCTCGCCTGCCTCTTCAATTCCATTCTAGCATCATTATGGAAGGTGTTCCAGGACAATTTTCCTGAGTTTTGAATTCGTCCTGATGCAGCCCCACGTTGGAAACTCGTGCTCGTCCTCTGAGTCTCCGAGTGCAGAGACCTCGATGGCAACTGCAGAAATGAAGGGCTGCGTTGAGTTGTCGAGAAGCAAGAACATAGGCAGCGCCTTGTGTTTGGGAGTCAGCAGCTGCTGGACTTTTGCGATTGCTTTCACTGTGCACTGAATGCCAGGACGGCATGTGCACGTTAAAACAGGGAGCTGGGCAAGAGCAGTAATCGAAAGATCACGGCCGTCAGAAAGCAGTTTATATATTGCCCTGGAAAGAGCAGTGTTTTTGGAGTGTGCAGTAAAATCGTGTTTCTGGACAAGGGAGGCATAAGTGCGCTGCGCTCCTAAGCTATCTCCCTGCGAGACACACTGCCAAAGCTTTTCGTTATCATGCAGTCTAGTGCAGACGCACACTACGGCTCTCCGGAGCTCTCCGAAGCCAAGCGCCGGTGGCCGGCGTCTTTCGGCTGAAGCAGCGCTTCGGAGCGTACGGCTGTTGTGTGCGCGAAGCAGTCGCTTCTCCTGCTCCGCGAGCCGGACAGAGCGGTAGCTTGTACGAGGGCGAAGAACGAAGCCGCAGAGCACCGGCCTTCTGCGCGCACCCTAAGGACTGCTAGAGGACCGTGGTGGCCGCTCGCCTGCCCCTTCAATTCCCTTCTAGCATGCTTATGGAAGGTGTTCCAGGACAATATTCCTGAGTCTTGAATTCCTCCTGATGCAGCCCCTCCTGGGAAACAACTGCTCGTCGTCTGAGTCTCCAAGTGCAGAGACCTCGATGTCAACTGCAGAAATGAAGGGCTGCGTTGAGTTGTCGAGAAGCAAGAACATAGGCAGCGCCTTGTGTTTGGGAGTCAGCAGCTGCTGGACTTTTGCGATTGCTTTCACTGTGCACTGAATGCCAGGACGGCATGTGCACGTTAAAACAGGGAGCTGGGCAAGAGCAGTAATCGAAAGATCACGGCCGTCAGAAAGCAGCTTATATATTGCCCAGAAAAGAGCACTGTTTTTGGAGTGTGCAGTAAAATCGTGTTTCTGGACAAGGGAGGCATAAGTGCGCTGCGCTCCTAAGCTATCTCCCTGCTAAGACACACTGCCAAAGCTTTTCGTTATCATGCAGTCTAGTGCAGACGCACACTACGGCTCTCCGGAGCTGTCCGAAGCCAAGCGCCGGTGGCCGGCGTCTTTCGGCTGAAGCAGCGCTTCGGAGCGTACGGCTGTTGTGTGCGCGAAGCAGCCGCTTCTCCTGCTCCGCGAGCCGGACAGAGCGGTAGCTTGTACGAGGGCGAAGAACGAAGCCGCAGAGCACCGGCCTTCTGCGCGCACCCTAAGGACTGCGAGAGGACCGTGGTGGCCGCTCGCCTGCCTCTTCAATTCCATTCTAGCATCATTATGGAAGGTGTTCCAGGACAATTTTCCTGAGTTTTGAATTCGTCCTGATGCAGCCCCACGTTGGAAACTCGTGCTCGTCCTCTGAGTCTCCGAGTGCAGAGACCTCGATGGCAACTGCAGAAATGAAGGGCTGCGTTGAGTTGTCGAGAAGCAAGAACATAGGCAGCGCCTTGTGTTTGGGAGTCAGCAGCTGCTGGACTTTTGCGATTGCTTTCACTGTGCACTGAATGCCAGGACGGCATGTGCACGTTAAAACAGGGAGCTGGGCAAGAGCAGTAATCGAAAGATCACGGCCGTCAGAAAGCAGTTTATATATTGCCCTGGAAAGAGCAGTGTTTTTGGAGTGTGCAGTAAAATCGTGTTTCTGGACAAGGGAGGCATAAGTGCGCTGCGCTCCTAAGCTATCTCCCTGCGAGACACACTGTCAAAGCTTTTCGTTATCATGCAGTCTAGTGCAGACGCACACTACGGCTCTCCGGAGCTGTCCGAAGCCAAGCGCCGGTGGCCGGCGTCTTTCGGCTGAAGCAGCGCTTCGGAGCGTACGGCTGTTGTGTGCGCGAAGCAGCCGCTTCTCCTGCTCCGCGAGCCGGACAGAGCGGTAGCTTGTACGAGGGCGAAGAACGAAGCCGCAGAGCACCGGCCTTCTGCGCGCACCCTAAGGACTGCTAGAGGACCGTGGTGGCCGCTCGCCTGCCCCTTCAATTCCCTTCTAGCATGCTTATGGAAGGTGTTTCAGGACAATTTTCCTGAGTTTTGAATTCGTCCTGATGCAGCCCCACGTTGGAAACTCGTGCTCGTCCTCTGATTCTCCGACATGCAGAGACCTCGATGGCAACTGCAGAAATGAAGGGCTGCGTTGAGTTGTCGAGAAGCAAGAACATAGGCAGCGCCTTGTGTTTGGGAGTCAGCAGCTGCTGGACTTTTGCGATTGCTTTCACTGTGCACTGAATGCCAGGACGGCATGTGCACGTTAAAACAGGGAGCTGGGCAAGAGCAGTAATCGAAAGATCACGGCCGTCAGAAAGCAGTTTATATATTGCCCTGAAAAGAGCAGTGTTTTTGGAGTGTGCAGTAAAATCGTGTTTCTGGACAAGGGAGGCATAAGTGCGCTGCGCTCCTAAGCTATCTCCCTGCGAGACACACTGTCAAAGCTTTTCGTTATCATGCAGTCTAGTGCAGACGCACACTACGGCTCTCCGGAGCTGTCCGAAGCCAAGCGCCGGTGGCCGGCGTCTTTCGGCTGAAGCAGCGCTTCGGAGCGTACGGCTGTTGTGTGCGCGAAGCAGCCGCTTCTCCTGCTCCGCGAGCCGGACAGAGCGGTAGCTTGTACGAGGGCGAAGAACGAAGCCGCAGAGCACCGGCCTTCTGCGCGCACCCTAAGGACTTCTAGAGGACCGTGGTGGCCGCTCGCCTGCCTCTTCAATTCCATTCTAGCATCCTTATGGAAGGTGTTCCAGGACAATTTTCCTGAGTTTTGAATTCGTCCTGATGCAGCCCCACGTTGGAAACTCGTGCTCGTTCTCTGAGTCTCCGAGTGCAGAGACCTCGATGGCAACTGCAGAAATGAAGGGCTGCGTTGAGTTGTCGAGAAGCAAGAACATAGCCAGCGCCTTGTGTTTGGGAGTCAGCAGCTGCTGGACTTTTGCGATTGCTTTCACTGTGCACTGAATGCCAGGACGGCATGTGCACGTTAAAACAGGGAGCTGGGCAAGAGCAGTAATCGAAAGATCACGGCCGTCAGAAAGCAGCTTATATATTGCCCAGAAAAGAGCACTGTTTTTGGAGTGTGCAGTAAAATCGTGTTTCTGGACAAGGGAGGCATAAGTGCGCTGCGCTCCTAAGCTATCTCCCTGCTAAGACACACTGCCAAAGCTTTTCGTTATCATGCAGTCTAGTGCAGACGCACACTACGGCTCTCCGGAGCTGTCCGAAGCCAAGCGCCGGTCGCCGGCGTCTTTCGGCTGAAGCAGCGCTTCGGAGCGTACGGCTGTTGTGTGCGCGAAGCAGCCGCTTCTCCTGCTCCGCGAGCCGGACAGAGCGGTAGCTTGTACGAGGGCGAAGAACGAAGCCGCAGAGCACCGGCCTTCTGCGCGCACCCTAAGGACTGCGAGAGGACCGTGGTGGCCGCTCGCCTGCCTCTTCAATTCCATTCTAGCATCATTATGGAAGGTGTTCCAGGACAATTTTCCTGAGTTTTGAATTCGTCCTGATGCAGCCCCACGTTGGAAACTCGTGCTCGTCCTCTGAGTCTCCGAGTGCAGAGACCTCGATGGCAACTGCAGAAATGAAGGGCTGCGTTGAGTTGTCGAGAAGCAAGAACATAGGCAGCGCCTTGTGTTTGGGAGTCAGCAGCTGCTGGACTTTTGCGATTGCTTTCACTGTGCACTGAATGCCAGGACGGCATGTGCACGTTAAAACAGGGAGCTGGGCAAGAGCAGTAATCGAAAGATCACGGCCGTCAGAAAGCAGTTTATATATTGCCCTGGAAAGAGCAGTGTTTTTGGAGTGTGCAGTAAAATCGTGTTTCTGGACAAGGGAGGCATAAGTGCGCTGCGCTCCTAAGCTATCTCCCTGCGAGACACACTGTCAAAGCTTTTCGTTATCATGCAGTCTAGTGCAGACGCACACTACGGCTCTCCGGAGCTGTCCGAAGCCAAGCGCCGGTGGCCGGCGTCTTTCGGCTGAAGCAGCGCTTCGGAGCGTACGGCTGTTGTGTGCGCGAAGCAGCCGCTTCTCCTGCTCCGCGAGCCGGACAGAGCGGTAGCTTGTACGAGGGCGAAGAACGAAGCCGCAGAGCACCGGCCTTCTGCGCGCACCCTAAGGACTTCTAGAGGACCGTGGTGGTCGCTCGCCTGCCTCTTCAATTCCATTCTAGCATCCTTATGGAAGGTGTTCCAGGACAATTTTCCTGAGTTTTGAATTCGTCCTGATGCAGCCCCACGTTGGAAACTCGTGCTCGTCCTCTGAGTCTCCGAGTGCAGAGACCTCGATGTCAACTGCAGAAATGAAGGGCTGCGTTGAGTTGTCGAGAAGCAAGAACATAGGCAGCGCCTTGTGTTTGGGAGTCAGCAGCTGCTGGACTTTTGCGATTGCTTTCACTGTGCACTGAATGCCAGGACGGCATGTGCACGTTAAAACAGGGAGCTGGGCAAGAGCAGTAATCGAAAGATCACGGCCGTCAGAAAGCAGTTTATATATTGCCCTGGAAAGAGCAGTGTTTTTGGAGTGTGCAGTAAAATCGTGTTTCTGGACAAGGGAGGCATAAGTGCGCTGCGCTCCTAAGCTATCTCCCTGCGAGACACACTGCCAAAGCTTTTCGTTATCATGCAGTCTAGTGCAGACGCACACTACGGCTCTCCGGAGCTCTCCGAAGCCAAGCGCCGGTGGCCGGCGTCTTTCGGCTGAAGCAGCGCTTCGGAGCGTACGGCTGTTGTGTGCGCGAAGCAGTCGCTTCTCCTGCTCCGCGAGCCGGACAGAGCGGTAGCTTGTACGAGGGCGAAGAACGAAGCCGCAGAGCACCGGCCTTCTGCGCGCACCCTAAGGACTGCTAGAGGACCGTGGTGGCCGCTCGCCTGCCCCTTCAATTCCCTTCTAGCATGCTTATGGAAGGTGTTCCAGGACAATATTCCTGAGTCTTGAATTCCTCCTGATGCAGCCCCTCCTGGGAAACAACTGCTCGTCGTCTGAGTCTCCAAGTGCAGAGACCTCGATGTCAACTGCAGAAATGAAGGGCTGCGTTGAGTTGTCGAGAAGCAAGAACATAGGCAGCGCCTTGTGTTTGGGAGTCAGCAGCTGCTGGACTTTTGCGATTGCTTTCACTGTGCACTGAATGCCAGGACGGCATGTGCACGTTAAAACAGGGAGCTGGGCAAGAGCAGTAATCGAAAGATCACGGCCGTCAGAAAGCAGCTTATATATTGCCCAGAAAAGAGCACTGTTTTTGGAGTGTGCAGTAAAATCGTGTTTCTGGACAAGGGAGGCATAAGTGCGCTGCGCTCCTAAGCTATCTCCCTGCTAAGACACACTGCCAAAGCTTTTCGTTATCATGCAGTCTAGTGCAGACGCACACTACGGCTCTCCGGAGCTGTCCGAAGCCAAGCGCCGGTCGCCGGCGTCTTTCGGCTGAAGCAGCGCTTCGGAGCGTACGGCTGTTGTGTGCGCGAAGCAGCCGCTTCTCCTGCTCCGCGAGCCGGACAGAGCGGTAGCTTGTACGAGGGCGAAGAACGAAGCCGCAGAGCACCGGCCTTCTGCGCGCACCCTAAGGACTGCGAGAGGACCGTGGTGGCCGCTCGCCTGCCTCTTCAATTCCATTCTAGCATGCTTATGCAAGGTGTTCCAGGACAATTTTCCTGAGTTTTGAATTCGTCCTGATGCAGCCCCTCGTTGGAAACTCGTGCTCGTCCTCTGAGTCTCCGAGTGCAGAGACCTCGATGTCAACTGCAGAAATGAAGGGCTGCGTTGAGTTGTCGAGAAGCAAGAACATAGGCAGCGCCTTGTGTTTGGGAGTCAGCAGCTGCTGGACTTTTGCGATTGCTTTCACTGTGCACTGAATGCCTGCACGGCATGTGCACGTTAAAACAGGGAGCTGGGCAAGAGCAGTAATCGAAAGATCACGGCCGTCAGAAAGCAGTTTATATATTGCCCTGAAAAGAGCAGTGTTTTTGGAGTGTGCAGTAAAATCGTGTTTCTGGACAAGGGAGGCATAAGTGCGCTGCGCTCCTAAGCTATCTCCCTGCGAGACACACTGCCAAAGCTTTTCGTTATCATGCAGTCTAGTGCAGACGCACACTACGGCTCTCCGGAGCTGTCCGAAGCCAAGCGCCGGTGGCCGGCGTCTTTCGGCTGAAGCAGCGCTTCGGAGCGTACGGCTGTTGTGTGCGCGAAGCAGCCGCTTCTCCTGCTCCGCGAGCCGGACAGAGCGGTAGCTTGTACGAGGGCGAAGAACGAAGCCGCAGAGCACCGGCCTTCTGCGCGCACCCTAAGGACTGCGAGAGGACCGTGGTGGCCGCTCGCCTGCCCCTTCAATTCCCTTCTAGCATGCTTATGGAAGGTGTTCCAGGACAATATTCCTGAGTCTTGAATTCCTCCTGATGCAGCCCCTCCTGGGAAACAACTGCTCGTCGTCTGAGTCTCCAAGTGCAGAGACCTCGATGTCAACTGCAGAAATGAAGGGCTGCGTTGAGTTGTCGAGAAGCAAGAACATAGCCAGCGCCTTGTGTTTGGGAGTCAGCAGCTGCTGGACTTTTGCGATTGCTTTCACTGTGCACTGAATGCCTGCACGGCATGTGCACGTTAAAACAGGGAGCTGGGCAAGAGCAGTAATCGAAAGATCACGGCCGTCAGAAAGCAGTTTATATATTGCCCTGAAAAGAGCAGTGTTTTTGGAGTGTGCAGTAAAATCGTGTTTCTGGACAAGGGAGGCATAAGTGCGCTGCGCTCCTAAGCTATCTCCCTGCGAGACACACTGTCAAAGCTTTTCGTTATCATGCAGTCTAGTGCAGACGCACACTACGGCTCTCCGGAGCTGTCCGAAGCCAAGCGCCGGTGGCCGGCGTCTTTCGGCTGAAGCAGCGCTTCGGAGCGTACGGCTGTTGTGTGCGCGAAGCAGCCGCTTCTCCTGCTCCGCGAGCCGGACAGAGCGGTAGCTTGTACGAGGGCGAAGAACGAAGCCGCAGAGCACCGGCCTTCTGCGCGCACCCTAAGGACTTCTAGAGGACCGTGGTGGCCGCTCGCCTGCCTCTTCAATTCCATTCTAGCATCCTTATGGAAGGTGTTCCAGGACAATTTTCCTGAGTTTTGAATTCGTCCTGATGCAGCCCCACGTTGGAAACTCGTGCTCGTCCTCTGAGTCTCCGAGTGCAGAGACGTCGATGGCAACTGCAGAAATGAAGGGCTGCGTTGAGTTGTCGAGAAGCAAGAACATAGGCAGCGCCTTGTGTTTGGGAGTCAGCAGCTGCTGGACTTTTGCGATTGCTTTCACTGTGCACTGAATGCCAGGACGGCATGTGCACGTTAAAACAGGGAGCTGGGCAAGAGCAGTAATCGAAAGATCACGGCCGTCAGAAAGCAGTTTATATATTGCCCTGGAAAGAGCAGTGTTTTTGGAGTGTGCAGTAAAATCGTGTTTCTGGACAAGGGAGGCATAAGTGCGCTGCGCTCCTAAGCTATCTCCCTGCGAGACACACTGCCAAAGCTTTTCGTTATCATGCAGTCTAGTGCAGACGCACACTACGGCTCTCCGGAGCTGTCCGAAGCCAAGCGCCGGTGGCCGGCGTCTTTCGGCTGAAGCAGCGCTTCGGAGCGTACGGCTGTTGTGTGCGCGAAGCAGCCGCTTCTCCTGCTCCGCGAGCCGGACAGAGCGGTAGCTTGTACGAGGGCGAAGAACGAAGCCGCAGAGCACCGGCCTTCTGCGCGCACCCTAAGGACTGCTAGAGGACCGTGGTGGCCGCTCGCCTGCCCCTTCAATTCCCTTCTAGCATGCTTATGGAAGGTGTTTCAGGACAATTTTCCTGAGTTTTGAATTCGTCCTGATGCAGCCCCACGTTGGAAACTCGTGCTCGTCCTCTGAGTCTCCGAGTGCAGAGACCTCGATGGCAACTGCAGAAATGAAGGGCTGCGTTGAGTTGTCGAGAAGCAAGAACATAGGCAGCGCCTTGTGTTTGGGAGTCAGCAGCTGCTGGACTTTTGCGATTGCTTTCACTGTGCACTGAATGCCTGCACGGCATGTGCACGTTAAAACAGGGAGCTGGGCAAGAGCAGTAATCGAAAGATCACGGCCGTCAGAAAGCAGTTTATATATTGCCCTGGAAAGAGCAGTGTTTTTGGAGTGTGCAGTAAAATCGTGTTTCTGGACAAGGGAGGCATAAGTGCGCTGCGCTCCTAAGCTATCTCCCTGCGAGACACACTGTCAAAGCTTTTCGTTATCATGCAGTCTAGTGCAGACGCACACTACGGCTCTCCGGAGCTGTCCGAAGCCAAGCGCCGGTGGCCGGCGTCTTTCGGCTGAAGCAGCGCTTCGGAGCGTACGGCTGTTGTGTGCGCGAAGCAGCCGCTTCTCCTGCTCCGCGAGCCGGACAGAGCGGTAGCTTGTACGAGGGCGAAGAACGAAGCCGCAGAGCACCGGCCTTCTGCGCGCACCCTAAGGACTTCTAGAGGACCGTGGTGGTCGCTCGCCTGCCTCTTCAATTCCATTCTAGCATCCTTATGGAAGGTGTTCCAGGACAATTTTCCTGAGTTTTGAATTCGTCCTGATGCAGCCCCACGTTGGAAACTCGTGCTCGTCCTCTGAGTCTCCGAGTGCAGAGACCTCGATGGCAACTGCAGAAATGAAGGGCTGCGTTGAGTTGTCGAGAAGCAAGAACATAGGCAGCGCCTTGTGTTTGGGAGTCAGCAGCTGCTGGACTTTTGCGATTGCTTTCACTGTGCACTGAATGCCAGGACGGCATGTGCACGTTAAAACAGGGAGCTGGGCAAGAGCAGTAATCGAAAGATCACGGCCGTCAGAAAGCAGTTTATATATTGCCCTGGAAAGAGCAGTGTTTTTGGAGTGTGCAGTAAAATCGTGTTTCTGGACAAGGGAGGCATAAGTGCGCTGCGCTCCTAAGCTATCTCCCTGCGAGACACACTGCCAAAGCTTTTCGTTATCATGCAGTCTAGTGCAGACGCACACTACGGCTCTCCGGAGCTCTCCGAAGCCAAGCGCCGGTGGCCGGCGTCTTTCGGCTGAAGCAGCGCTTCGGAGCGTACGGCTGTTGTGTGCGCGAAGCAGTCGCTTCTCCTGCTCCGCGAGCCGGACAGAGCGGTAGCTTGTACGAGGGCGAAGAACGAAGCCGCAGAGCACCGGCCTTCTGCGCGCACCCTAAGGACTGCTAGAGGACCGTGGTGGCCGCTCGCCTGCCCCTTCAATTCCCTTCTAGCATGCTTATGGAAGGTGTTCCAGGACAATATTCCTGAGTCTTGAATTCCTCCTGATGCAGCCCCTCCTGGGAAACAACTGCTCGTCGTCTGAGTCTCCAAGTGCAGAGACCTCGATGGCAACTGCAGAAATGAAGGGCTGCGTTGAGTTGTCGAGAAGCAAGAACATAGGCAGCGCCTTGTGTTTGGGAGTCAGCAGCTGCTGGACTTTTGCGATTGCTTTCACTGTGCACTGAATGCCAGGACGGCATGTGCACGTTAAAACAGGGAGCTGGGCAAGAGCAGTAATCGAAAGATCACGGCCGTCAGAAAGCAGCTTATATATTGCCCAGAAAAGAGCACTGTTTTTGGAGTGTGCAGTAAAATCGTGTTTCTGGACAAGGGAGGCATAAGTGCGCTGCGCTCCTAAGCTATCTCCCTGCTAAGACACACTGCCAAAGCTTTTCGTTATCATGCAGTCTAGTGCAGACGCACACTACGGCTCTCCGGAGCTGTCCGAAGCCAAGCGCCGGTGGCCGGCGTCTTTCGGCTGAAGCAGCGCTTCGGAGCGTACGGCTGTTGTGTGCGCGAAGCAGCCGCTTCTCCTGCTCCGCGAGCCGGACAGAGCGGTAGCTTGTACGAGGGCGAAGAACGAAGCCGCAGAGCACCGGCCTTCTGCGCGCACCCTAAGGACTGCGAGAGGACCGTGGTGGCCGCTCGCCTGCCTCTTCAATTCCATTCTAGCATGCTTATGCAAGGTGTTCCAGGACAATTTTCCTGAGTTTTGAATTCGTCCTGATGCAGCCCCTCGTTGGAAACTCGTGCTCGTCCTCTGAGTCTCCGAGTGCAGAGACCTCGATGTCAACTGCAGAAATGAAGGGCTGCGTTGAGTTGTCGAGAAGCAAGAACATAGGCAGCGCCTTGTGTTTGGGAGTCAGCAGCTGCTGGACTTTTGCGATTGCTTTCACTGTGCACTGAATGCCAGGACGGCATGTGCACGTTAAAACAGGGAGCTGGGCAAGAGCAGTAATCGAAAGATCACGGCCGTCAGAAAGCAGTTTATATATTGCCCTGAAAAGAGCAGTGTTTTTGGAGTGTGCAGTAAAATCGTGTTTCTGGACAAGGGAGGCATAAGTGCGCTGCGCTCCTAAGCTATCTCCCTGCGAGACACACTGCCAAAGCTTTTCGTTATCATGCAGTCTAGTGCAGACGCACACTACGGCTCTCCGGAGCTGTCCGAAGCCAAGCGCCGGTGGCCGGCGTCTTTCGGCTGAAGCAGCGCTTCGGAGCGTACGGCTGTTGTGTGCGCGAAGCAGCCGCTTCTCCTGCTCCGCGAGCCGGACAGAGCGGTAGCTTGTACGAGGGCGAAGAACGAAGCCGCAGAGCACCGGCCTTCTGCGCGCACCCTAAGGACTGCGAGAGGACCGTGGTGGCCGCTCGCCTGCCCCTTCAATTCCCTTCTAGCATGCTTATGGAAGGTGTTCCAGGACAATATTCCTGAGTCTTGAATTCCTCCTGATGCAGCCCCTCCTGGGAAACAACTGCTCGTCGTCTGAGTCTCCAAGTGCAGAGACCTCGATGTCAACTGCAGAAATGAAGGGCTGCGTTGAGTTGTCGAGAAGCAAGAACATAGCCAGCGCCTTGTGTTTGGGAGTCAGCAGCTGCTGGACTTTTGCGATTGCTTTCACTGTGCACTGAATGCCTGCACGGCATGTGCACGTTAAAACAGGGAGCTGGGCAAGAGCAGTAATCGAAAGATCACGGCCGTCAGAAAGCAGTTTATATATTGCCCTGAAAAGAGCAGTGTTTTTGGAGTGTGCAGTAAAATCGTGTTTCTGGACAAGGGAGGCATAAGTGCGCTGCGCTCCTAAGCTATCTCCCTGCGAGACACACTGTCAAAGCTTTTCGTTATCATGCAGTCTAGTGCAGACGCACACTACGGCTCTCCGGAGCTGTCCGAAGCCAAGCGCCGGTGGCCGGCGTCTTTCGGCTGAAGCAGCGCTTCGGAGCGTACGGCTGTTGTGTGCGCGAAGCAGCCGCTTCTCCTGCTCCGCGAGCCGGACAGAGCGGTAGCTTGTACGAGGGCGAAGAACGAAGCCGCAGAGCACCGGCCTTCTGCGCGCACCCTAAGGACTTCTAGAGGACCGTGGTGGCCGCTCGCCTGCCTCTTCAATTCCATTCTAGCATCCTTATGGAAGGTGTTCCAGGACAATTTTCCTGAGTTTTGAATTCGTCCTGATGCAGCCCCACGTTGGAAACTCGTGCTCGTCCTCTGATTCTCCGACATGCAGAGACCTCGATGGCAACTGCAGAAATGAAGGGCTGCGTTGAGTTGTCGAGAAGCAAGAACATAGGCAGCGCCTTGTGTTTGGGAGTCAGCAGCTGCTGGACTTTTGCGATTGCTTTCACTGTGCACTGAATGCCAGGACGGCATGTGCACGTTAAAACAGGGAGCTGGGCAAGAGCAGTAATCGAAAGATCACGGCCGTCAGAAAGCAGTTTATATATTGCCCTGGAAAGAGCAGTGTTTTTGGAGTGTGCAGTAAAATCGTGTTTCTGGACAAGGGAGGCATAAGTGCGCTGCGCTCCTAAGCTATCTCCCTGCGAGACACACTGTCAAAGCTTTTCGTTATCATGCAGTCTAGTGCAGACGCACACTACGGCTCTCCGGAGCTGTCCGAAGCCAAGCGCCGGTGGCCGGCGTCTTTCGGCTGAAGCAGCGCTTCGGAGCGTACGGCTGTTGTGTGCGCGAAGCAGCCGCTTCTCCTGCTCCGCGAGCCGGACAGAGCGGTAGCTTGTACGAGGGCGAAGAACGAAGCCGCAGAGCACCGGCCTTCTGCGCGCACCCTAAGGACTTCTAGAGGACCGTGGTGGCCGCTCGCCTGCCTCTTCAATTCCATTCTAGCATCCTTATGGAAGGTGTTCCAGGACAATTTTCCTGAGTTTTGAATTCGTCCTGATGCAGCCCCACGTTGGAAACTCGTGCTCGTTCTCTGAGTCTCCGAGTGCAGAGACCTCGATGGCAACTGCAGAAATGAAGGGCTGCGTTGAGTTGTCGAGAAGCAAGAACATAGCCAGCGCCTTGTGTTTGGGAGTCAGCAGCTGCTGGACTTTTGCGATTGCTTTCACTGTGCACTGAATGCCAGGACGGCATGTGCACGTTAAAACAGGGAGCTGGGCAAGAGCAGTAATCGAAAGATCACGGCCGTCAGAAAGCAGCTTATATATTGCCCAGAAAAGAGCACTGTTTTTGGAGTGTGCAGTAAAATCGTGTTTCTGGACAAGGGAGGCATAAGTGCGCTGCGCTCCTAAGCTATCTCCCTGCTAAGACACACTGCCAAAGCTTTTCGTTATCATGCAGTCTAGTGCAGACGCACACTACGGCTCTCCGGAGCTGTCCGAAGCCAAGCGCCGGTGGCCGGCGTCTTTCGGCTGAAGCAGCGCTTCGGAGCGTACGGCTGTTGTGTGCGCGAAGCAGCCGCTTCTCCTGCTCCGCGAGCCGGACAGAGCGGTAGCTTGTACGAGGGCGAAGAACGAAGCCGCAGAGCACCGGCCTTCTGCGCGCACCCTAAGGACTGCGAGAGGACCGTGGTGGCCGCTCGCCTGCCTCTTCAATTCCATTCTAGCATCATTATGGAAGGTGTTCCAGGACAATTTTCCTGAGTTTTGAATTCGTCCTGATGCAGCCCCACGTTGGAAACTCGTGCTCGTCCTCTGAGTCTCCGAGTGCAGAGACCTCGATGGCAACTGCAGAAATGAAGGGCTGCGTTGAGTTGTCGAGAAGCAAGAACATAGGCAGCGCCTTGTGTTTGGGAGTCAGCAGCTGCTGGACTTTTGCGATTGCTTTCACTGTGCACTGAATGCCAGGACGGCATGTGCACGTTAAAACAGGGAGCTGGGCAAGAGCAGTAATCGAAAGATCACGGCCGTCAGAAAGCAGTTTATATATTGCCCTGGAAAGAGCAGTGTTTTTGGAGTGTGCAGTAAAATCGTGTTTCTGGACAAGGGAGGCATAAGTGCGCTGCGCTCCTAAGCTATCTCCCTGCGAGACACACTGTCAAAGCTTTTCGTTATCATGCAGTCTAGTGCAGACGCACACTACGGCTCTCCGGAGCTGTCCGAAGCCAAGCGCCGGTGGCCGGCGTCTTTCGGCTGAAGCAGCGCTTCGGAGCGTACGGCTGTTGTGTGCGCGAAGCAGCCGCTTCTCCTGCTCCGGGAGCCGGACAGAGCGGTAGCTTGTACGAGGGCGAAGAACGAAGCCGCAGAGCACCGGCCTTCTGCGCGCACCCTAAGGACTTCTAGAGGACCGTGGTGGTCGCTCGCCTGCCTCTTCAATTCCATTCTAGCATCCTTATGGAAGGTGTTCCAGGACAATTTTCCTGAGTTTTGAATTCGTCCTGATGCAGCCCCACGTTGGAAACTCGTGCTCGTCCTCTGAGTCTCCGAGTGCAGAGACCTCGATGGCAACTGCAGAAATGAAGGGCTGCGTTGAGTTGTCGAGAAGCAAGAACATAGGCAGCGCCTTGTGTTTGGGAGTCAGCAGCTGCTGGACTTTTGCGATTGCTTTCACTGTGCACTGAATGCCAGGACGGCATGTGCACGTTAAAACAGGGAGCTGGGCAAGAGCAGTAATCGAAAGATCACGGCCGTCAGAAAGCAGTTTATATATTGCCCTGGAAAGAGCAGTGTTTTTGGAGTGTGCAGTAAAATCGTGTTTCTGGACAAGGGAGGCATAAGTGCGCTGCGCTCCTAAGCTATCTCCCTGCGAGACACACTGCCAAAGCTTTTCGTTATCATGCAGTCTAGTGCAGACGCACACTACGGCTCTCCGGAGCTCTCCGAAGCCAAGCGCCGGTGGCCGGCGTCTTTCGGCTGAAGCAGCGCTTCGGAGCGTACGGCTGTTGTGTGCGCGAAGCAGTCGCTTCTCCTGCTCCGCGAGCCGGACAGAGCGGTAGCTTGTACGAGGGCGAAGAACGAAGCCGCAGAGCACCGGCCTTCTGCGCGCACCCTAAGGACTGCTAGAGGACCGTGGTGGCCGCTCGCCTGCCCCTTCAATTCCCTTCTAGCATGCTTATGGAAGGTGTTCCAGGACAATATTCCTGAGTCTTGAATTCCTCCTGATGCAGCCCCTCCTGGGAAACAACTGCTCGTCGTCTGAGTCTCCAAGTGCAGAGACCTCGATGTCAACTGCAGAAATGAAGGGCTGCGTTGAGTTGTCGAGAAGCAAGAACATAGGCAGCGCCTTGTGTTTGGGAGTCAGCAGCTGCTGGACTTTTGCGATTGCTTTCACTGTGCACTGAATGCCAGGACGGCATGTGCACGTTAAAACAGGGAGCTGGGCAAGAGCAGTAATCGAAAGATCACGGCCGTCAGAAAGCAGCTTATATATTGCCCAGAAAAGAGCACTGTTTTTGGAGTGTGCAGTAAAATCGTGTTTCTGGACAAGGGAGGCATAAGTGCGCTGCGCTCCTAAGCTATCTCCCTGCTAAGACACACTGCCAAAGCTTTTCGTTATCATGCAGTCTAGTGCAGACGCACACTACGGCTCTCCGGAGCTGTCCGAAGCCAAGCGCCGGTGGCCGGCGTCTTTCGGCTGAAGCAGCGCTTCGGAGCGTACGGCTGTTGTGTGCGCGAAGCAGCCGCTTCTCCTGCTCCGCGAGCCGGACAGAGCGGTAGCTTGTACGAGGGCGAAGAACGAAGCCGCAGAGCACCGGCCTTCTGCGCGCACCCTAAGGACTGCGAGAGGACCGTGGTGGCCGCTCGCCTGCCTCTTCAATTCCATTCTAGCATGCTTATGCAAGGTGTTCCAGGACAATTTTCCTGAGTTTTGAATTCGTCCTGATGCAGCCCCTCGTTGGAAACTCGTGCTCGTCCTCTGAGTCTCCGAGTGCAGAGACCTCGATGTCAACTGCAGAAATGAAGGGCTGCGTTGAGTTGTCGAGAAGCAAGAACATAGGCAGCGCCTTGTGTTTGGGAGTCAGCAGCTGCTGGACTTTTGCGATTGCTTTCACTGTGCACTGAATGCCTGCACGGCATGTGCACGTTAAAACAGGGAGCTGGGCAAGAGCAGTAATCGAAAGATCACGGCCGTCAGAAAGCAGTTTATATATTGCCCTGAAAAGAGCAGTGTTTTTGGAGTGTGCAGTAAAATCGTGTTTCTGGACAAGGGAGGCATAAGTGCGCTGCGCTCCTAAGCTATCTCCCTGCGAGACACACTGCCAAAGCTTTTCGTTATCATGCAGTCTAGTGCAGACGCACACTACGGCTCTCCGGAGCTGTCCGAAGCCAAGCGCCGGTGGCCGGCGTCTTTCGGCTGAAGCAGCGCTTCGGAGCGTACGGCTGTTGTGTGCGCGAAGCAGCCGCTTCTCCTGCTCCGCGAGCCGGACAGAGCGGTAGCTTGTACGAGGGCGAAGAACGAAGCCGCAGAGCACCGGCCTTCTGCGCGCACCCTAAGGACTGCGAGAGGACCGTGGTGGCCGCTCGCCTGCCCCTTCAATTCCCTTCTAGCATGCTTATGGAAGGTGTTCCAGGACAATATTCCTGAGTCTTGAATTCCTCCTGATGCAGCCCCTCCTGGGAAACAACTGCTCGTCGTCTGAGTCTCCAAGTGCAGAGACCTCGATGTCAACTGCAGAAATGAAGGGCTGCGTTGAGTTGTCGAGAAGCAAGAACATAGCCAGCGCCTTGTGTTTGGGAGTCAGCAGCTGCTGGACTTTTGCGATTGCTTTCACTGTGCACTGAATGCCTGCACGGCATGTGCACGTTAAAACAGGGAGCTGGGCAAGAGCAGTAATCGAAAGATCACGGCCGTCAGAAAGCAGTTTATATATTGCCCTGAAAAGAGCAGTGTTTTTGGAGTGTGCAGTAAAATCGTGTTTCTGGACAAGGGAGGCATAAGTGCGCTGCGCTCCTAAGCTATCTCCCTGCGAGACACACTGTCAAAGCTTTTCGTTATCATGCAGTCTAGTGCAGACGCACACTACGGCTCTCCGGAGCTGTCCGAAGCCAAGCGCCGGTGGCCGGCGTCTTTCGGCTGAAGCAGCGCTTCGGAGCGTACGGCTGTTGTGTGCGCGAAGCAGCCGCTTCTCCTGCTCCGCGAGCCGGACAGAGCGGTAGCTTGTACGAGGGCGAAGAACGAAGCCGCAGAGCACCGGCCTTCTGCGCGCACCCTAAGGACTTCTAGAGGACCGTGGTGGCCGCTCGCCTGCCTCTTCAATTCCATTCTAGCATCCTTATGGAAGGTGTTCCAGGACAATTTTCCTGAGTTTTGAATTCGTCCTGATGCAGCCCCACGTTGGAAACTCGTGCTCGTCCTCTGAGTCTCCGAGTGCAGAGACGTCGATGGCAACTGCAGAAATGAAGGGCTGCGTTGAGTTGTCGAGAAGCAAGAACATAGGCAGCGCCTTGTGTTTGGGAGTCAGCAGCTGCTGGACTTTTGCGATTGCTTTCACTGTGCACTGAATGCCAGGACGGCATGTGCACGTTAAAACAGGGAGCTGGGCAAGAGCAGTAATCGAAAGATCACGGCCGTCAGAAAGCAGTTTATATATTGCCCTGGAAAGAGCAGTGTTTTTGGAGTGTGCAGTAAAATCGTGTTTCTGGACAAGGGAGGCATAAGTGCGCTGCGCTCCTAAGCTATCTCCCTGCGAGACACACTGTCAAAGCTTTTCGTTATCATGCAGTCTAGTGCAGACGCACACTACGGCTCTCCGGAGCTGTCCGAAGCCAAGCGCCGGTGGCCGGCGTCTTTCGGCTGAAGCAGCGCTTCGGAGCGTACGGCTGTTGTGTGCGCGAAGCAGCCGCTTCTCCTGCTCCGCGAGCCGGACAGAGCGGTAGCTTGTACGAGGGCGAAGAACGAAGCCGCAGAGCACCGGCCTTCTGCGCGCACCCTAAGGACTTCTAGAGGACCGTGGTGGTCGCTCGCCTGCCTCTTCAATTCCATTCTAGCATCCTTATGGAAGGTGTTCCAGGACAATTTTCCTGAGTTTTGAATTCGTCCTGATGCAGCCCCACGTTGGAAACTCGTGCTCGTCCTCTGAGTCTCCGAGTGCAGAGACCTCGATGGCAACTGCAGAAATGAAGGGCTGCGTTGAGTTGTCGAGAAGCAAGAACATAGGCAGCGCCTTGTGTTTGGGAGTCAGCAGCTGCTGGACTTTTGCGATTGCTTTCACTGTGCACTGAATGCCAGGACGGCATGTGCACGTTAAAACAGGGAGCTGGGAAAGAGCAGTAATCGAAAGATCACGGCCGTCAGAAAGCAGTTTATATATTGCCCTGGAAAGAGCAGTGTTTTTGGAGTGTGCAGTAAAATCGTGTTTCTGGACAAGGGAGGCATAAGTGCGCTGCGCTCCTAAGCTATCTCCCTGCGAGACACACTGCCAAAGCTTTTCGTTATCATGCAGTCTAGTGCAGACGCACACTACGGCTCTCCGGAGCTGTCCGAAGCCAAGCGCCGGTGGCCGGCGTCTTTCGGCTGAAGCAGCGCTTCGGAGCGTACGGCTGTTGTGTGCGCGAAGCAGTCGCTTCTCCTGCTCCGCGAGCCGGACAGAGCGGTAGCTTGTACGAGGGCGAAGAACGAAGCCGCAGAGCACCGGCCTTCTGCGCGCACCCTAAGGACTGCTAGAGGACCGTGGTGGCCGCTCGCCTGCCCCTTCAATTCCCTTCTAGCATGCTTATGGAAGGTGTTCCAGGACAATATTCCTGAGTCTTGAATTCCTCCTGATGCAGCCCCTCCTGGGAAACAACTGCTCGTCGTCTGAGTCTCCAAGTGCAGAGACCTCGATGGCAACTGCAGAAATGAAGGGCTGCGTTGAGTTGTCGAGAAGCAAGAACATAGGCAGCGCCTTGTGTTTGGGAGTCAGCAGCTGCTGGACTTTTGCGATTGCTTTCACTGTGCACTGAATGCCAGGACGGCATGTGCACGTTAAAACAGGGAGCTGGGCAAGAGCAGTAATCGAAAGATCACGGCCGTCAGAAAGCAGCTTATATATTGCCCAGAAAAGAGCACTGTTTTTGGAGTGTGCAGTAAAATCGTGTTTCTGGACAAGGGAGGCATAAGTGCGCTGCGCTCCTAAGCTATCTCCCTGCTAAGACACACTGCCAAAGCTTTTCGTTATCATGCAGTCTAGTGCAGACGCACACTACGGCTCTCCGGAGCTGTCCGAAGCCAAGCGCCGGTGGCCGGCGTCTTTCGGCTGAAGCAGCGCTTCGGAGCGTACGGCTGTTGTGTGCGCGAAGCAGCCGCTTCTCCTGCTCCGCGAGCCGGACAGAGCGGTAGCTTGTACGAGGGCGAAGAACGAAGCCGCAGAGCACCGGCCTTCTGCGCGCACCCTAAGGACTGCGAGAGGACCGTGGTGGCCGCTCGCCTGCCTCTTCAATTCCATTCTAGCATGCTTATGCAAGGTGTTCCAGGACAATTTTCCTGAGTTTTGAATTCGTCCTGATGCAGCCCCTCGTTGGAAACTCGTGCTCGTCCTCTGAGTCTCCGAGTGCAGAGACCTCGATGTCAACTGCAGAAATGAAGGGCTGCGTTGAGTTGTCGAGAAGCAAGAACATAGGCAGCGCCTTGTGTTTGGGAGTCAGCAGCTGCTGGACTTTTGCGATTGCTTTCACTGTGCACTGAATGCCAGGACGGCATGTGCACGTTAAAACAGGGAGCTGGGCAAGAGCAGTAATCGAAAGATCACGGCCGTCAGAAAGCAGTTTATATATTGCCCTGAAAAGAGCAGTGTTTTTGGAGTGTGCAGTAAAATCGTGTTTCTGGACAAGGGAGGCATAAGTGCGCTGCGCTCCTAAGCTATCTCCCTGCGAGACACACTGCCAAAGCTTTTCGTTATCATGCAGTCTAGTGCAGACGCACACTACGGCTCTCCGGAGCTGTCCGAAGCCAAGCGCCGGTGGCCGGCGTCTTTCGGCTGAAGCAGCGCTTCGGAGCGTACGGCTGTTGTGTGCGCGAAGCAGCCGCTTCTCCTGCTCCGCGAGCCGGACAGAGCGGTAGCTTGTACGAGGGCGAAGAACGAAGCCGCAGAGCACCGGCCTTCTGCGCGCACCCTAAGGACTGCGAGAGGACCGTGGTGGCCGCTCGCCTGCCCCTTCAATTCCCTTCTAGCATGCTTATGGAAGGTGTTCCAGGACAATATTCCTGAGTCTTGAATTCCTCCTGATGCAGCCCCTCCTGGGAAACAACTGCTCGTCGTCTGAGTCTCCAAGTGCAGAGACCTCGATGTCAACTGCAGAAATGAAGGGCTGCGTTGAGTTGTCGAGAAGCAAGAACATAGCCAGCGCCTTGTGTTTGGGAGTCAGCAGCTGCTGGACTTTTGCGATTGCTTTCACTGTGCACTGAATGCCTGCACGGCATGTGCACGTTAAAACAGGGAGCTGGGCAAGAGCAGTAATCGAAAGATCACGGCCGTCAGAAAGCAGTTTATATATTGCCCTGAAAAGAGCAGTGTTTTTGGAGTGTGCAGTAAAATCGTGTTTCTGGACAAGGGAGGCATAAGTGCGCTGCGCTCCTAAGCTATCTCCCTGCGAGACACACTGTCAAAGCTTTTCGTTATCATGCAGTCTAGTGCAGACGCACACTACGGCTCTCCGGAGCTGTCCGAAGCCAAGCGCCGGTGGCCGGCGTCTTTCGGCTGAAGCAGCGCTTCGGAGCGTACGGCTGTTGTGTGCGCGAAGCAGCCGCTTCTCCTGCTCCGCGAGCCGGACAGAGCGGTAGCTTGTACGAGGGCGAAGAACGAAGCCGCAGAGCACCGGCCTTCTGCGCGCACCCTAAGGACTTCTAGAGGACCGTGGTGGCCGCTCGCCTGCCTCTTCAATTCCATTCTAGCATCCTTATGGAAGGTGTTCCAGGACAATTTTCCTGAGTTTTGAATTCGTCCTGATGCAGCCCCACGTTGGAAACTCGTGCTCGTCCTCTGAGTCTCCGAGTGCAGAGACGTCGATGGCAACTGCAGAAATGAAGGGCTGCGTTGAGTTGTCGAGAAGCAAGAACATAGGCAGCGCCTTGTGTTTGGGAGTCAGCAGCTGCTGGACTTTTGCGATTGCTTTCACTGTGCACTGAATGCCAGGACGGCATGTGCACGTTAAAACAGGGAGCTGGGCAAGAGCAGTAATCGAAAGATCACGGCCGTCAGAAAGCAGTTTATATATTGCCCTGGAAAGAGCAGTGTTTTTGGAGTGTGCAGTAAAATCGTGTTTCTGGACAAGGGAGGCATAAGTGCGCTGCGCTCCTAAGCTATCTCCCTGCGAGACACACTGTCAAAGCTTTTCGTTATCATGCAGTCTAGTGCAGACGCACACTACGGCTCTCCGGAGCTGTCCGAAGCCAAGCGCCGGTGGCCGGCGTCTTTCGGCTGAAGCAGCGCTTCGGAGCGTACGGCTGTTGTGTGCGCGAAGCAGCCGCTTCTCCTGCTCCGCGAGCCGGACAGAGCGGTAGCTTGTACGAGGGCGAAGAACGAAGCCGCAGAGCACCGGCCTTCTGCGCGCACCCTAAGGACTGCTAGAGGACCGTGGTGGCCGCTCGCCTGCCCCTTCAATTCCCTTCTAGCATGCTTATGGAAGGTGTTTCAGGACAATTTTCCTGAGTTTTGAATTCGTCCTGATGCAGCCCCACGTTGGAAACTCGTGCTCGTCCTCTGAGTCTCCGAGTGCAGAGACCTCGATGGCAACTGCAGAAATGAAGGGCTGCGTTGAGTTGTCGAGAAGCAAGAACATAGGCAGCGCCTTGTGTTTGGGAGTCAGCAGCTGCTGGACTTTTGCGATTGCTTTCACTGTGCACTGAATGCCAGGACGGCATGTGCACGTTAAAACAGGGAGCTGGGCAAGAGCAGTAATCGAAAGATCACGGCCGTCAGAAAGCAGTTTATATATTGCCCTGGAAAGAGCAGTGTTTTTGGAGTGTGCAGTAAAATCGTGTTTCTGGACAAGGGAGGCATAAGTGCGCTGCGCTCCTAAGCTATCTCCCTGCGAGACACACTGTCAAAGCTTTTCGTTATCATGCAGTCTAGTGCAGACGCACACTACGGCTCTCCGGAGCTGTCCGAAGCCAAGCGCCGGTGGCCGGCGTCTTTCGGCTGAAGCAGCGCTTCGGAGCGTACGGCTGTTGTGTGCGCGAAGCAGCCGCTTCTCCTGCTCCGCGAGCCGGACAGAGCGGTAGCTTGTACGAGGGCGAAGAACGAAGCCGCAGAGCACCGGCCTTCTGCGCGCACCCTAAGGACTTCTAGAGGACCGTGGTGGTCGCTCGCCTGCCTCTTCAATTCCATTCTAGCATCCTTATGGAAGGTGTTCCAGGACAATTTTCCTGAGTTTTGAATTCGTCCTGATGCAGCCCCACGTTGGAAACTCGTGCTCGTCCTCTGAGTCTCCGAGTGCAGAGACCTCGATGGCAACTGCAGAAATGAAGGGCTGCGTTGAGTTGTCGAGAAGCAAGAACATAGGCAGCGCCTTGTGTTTGGGAGTCAGCAGCTGCTGGACTTTTGCGATTGCTTTCACTGTGCACTGAATGCCTGCACGGCATGTGCACGTTAAAACAGGGAGCTGGGCAAGAGCAGTAATCGAAAGATCACGGCCGTCAGAAAGCAGTTTATATATTGCCCTGAAAAGAGCAGTGTTTTTGGAGTGTGCAGTAAAATCGTGTTTCTGGACAAGGGAGGCATAAGTGCGCTGCGCTCCTAAGCTATCTCCCTGCGAGACACACTGTCAAAGCTTTTCGTTATCATGCAGTCTAGTGCAGACGCACACTACGGCTCTCCGGAGCTGTCCGAAGCCAAGCGCCGGTGGCCGGCGTCTTTCGGCTGAAGCAGCGCTTCGGAGCGTACGGCTGTTGTGTGCGCGAAGCAGCCGCTTCTCCTGCTCCGCGAGCCGGACAGAGCGGTAGCTTGTACGAGGGCGAAGAACGAAGCCGCAGAGCACCGGCCTTCTGCGCGCACCCTAAGGACTTCTAGAGGACCGTGGTGGCCGCTCGCCTGCCTCTTCAATTCCATTCTAGCATCCTTATGGAAGGTGTTCCAGGACAATTTTCCTGAGTTTTGAATTCGTCCTGATGCAGCCCCACGTTGGAAACTCGTGCTCGTTCTCTGAGTCTCCGAGTGCAGAGACCTCGATGGCAACTGCAGAAATGAAGGGCTGCGTTGAGTTGTCGAGAAGCAAGAACATAGCCAGCGCCTTGTGTTTGGGAGTCAGCAGCTGCTGGACTTTTGCGATTGCTTTCACTGTGCACTGAATGCCAGGACGGCATGTGCACGTTAAAACAGGGAGCTGGGCAAGAGCAGTAATCGAAAGATCACGGCCGTCAGAAAGCAGCTTATATATTGCCCAGAAAAGAGCACTGTTTTTGGAGTGTGCAGTAAAATCGTGTTTCTGGACAAGGGAGGCATAAGTGCGCTGCGCTCCTAAGCTATCTCCCTGCTAAGACACACTGCCAAAGCTTTTCGTTATCATGCAGTCTAGTGCAGACGCACACTACGGCTCTCCGGAGCTGTCCGAAGCCAAGCGCCGGTGGCCGGCGTCTTTCGGCTGAAGCAGCGCTTCGGAGCGTACGGCTGTTGTGTGCGCGAAGCAGCCGCTTCTCCTGCTCCGCGAGCCGGACAGAGCGGTAGCTTGTACGAGGGCGAAGAACGAAGCCGCAGAGCACCGGCCTTCTGCGCGCACCCTAAGGACTGCGAGAGGACCGTGGTGGCCGCTCGCCTGCCTCTTCAATTCCATTCTAGCATCATTATGGAAGGTGTTCCAGGACAATTTTCCTGAGTTTTGAATTCGTCCTGATGCAGCCCCACGTTGGAAACTCGTGCTCGTCCTCTGAGTCTCCGAGTGCAGAGACCTCGATGGCAACTGCAGAAATGAAGGGCTGCGTTGAGTTGTCGAGAAGCAAGAACATAGGCAGCGCCTTGTGTTTGGGAGTCAGCAGCTGCTGGACTTTTGCGATTGCTTTCACTGTGCACTGAATGCCAGGACGGCATGTGCACGTTAAAACAGGGAGCTGGGCAAGAGCAGTAATCGAAAGATCACGGCCGTCAGAAAGCAGTTTATATATTGCCCTGGAAAGAGCAGTGTTTTTGGAGTGTGCAGTAAAATCGTGTTTCTGGACAAGGGAGGCATAAGTGCGCTGCGCTCCTAAGCTATCTCCCTGCGAGACACACTGTCAAAGCTTTTCGTTATCATGCAGTCTAGTGCAGACGCACACTACGGCTCTCCGGAGCTGTCCGAAGCCAAGCGCCGGTGGCCGGCGTCTTTCGGCTGAAGCAGCGCTTCGGAGCGTACGGCTGTTGTGTGCGCGAAGCAGCCGCTTCTCCTGCTCCGCGAGCCGGACAGAGCGGTAGCTTGTACGAGGGCGAAGAACGAAGCCGCAGAGCACCGGCCTTCTGCGCGCACCCTAAGGACTTCTAGAGGACCGTGGTGGTCGCTCGCCTGCCTCTTCAATTCCATTCTAGCATCCTTATGGAAGGTGTTCCAGGACAATTTTCCTGAGTTTTGAATTCGTCCTGATGCAGCCCCACGTTGGAAACTCGTGCTCGTCCTCTGAGTCTCCGAGTGCAGAGACCTCGATGGCAACTGCAGAAATGAAGGGCTGCGTTGAGTTGTCGAGAAGCAAGAACATAGCCAGCGCCTTGTGTTTGGGAGTCAGCAGCTGCTGGACTTTTGCGATTGCTTTCACTGTGCACTGAATGCCAGGACGGCATGTGCACGTTAAAACAGGGAGCTGGGCAAGAGCAGTAATCGAAAGATCACGGCCGTCAGAAAGCAGTTTATATATTGCCCTGAAAAGAGCAGTGTTTTTGGAGTGTGCAGTAAAATCGTGTTTCTGGACAAGGGAGGCATAAGTGCGCTGCGCTCCTAAGCTATCTCCCTGCGAGACACACTGCCAAAGCTTTTCGTTATCATGCAGTCTAGTGCAGACGCACACTACGGCTCTCCGGAGCTCTCCGAAGCCAAGCGCCGGTGGCCGGCGTCTTTCGGCTGAAGCAGCGCTTCGGAGCGTACGGCTGTTGTGTGCGCGAAGCAGTCGCTTCTCCTGCTCCGCGAGCCGGACAGAGCGGTAGCTTGTACGAGGGCGAAGAACGAAGCCGCAGAGCACCGGCCTTCTGCGCGCACCCTAAGGACTGCTAGAGGACCGTGGTGGCCGCTCGCCTGCCCCTTCAATTCCCTTCTAGCATGCTTATGGAAGGTGTTCCAGGACAATATTCCTGAGTCTTGAATTCCTCCTGATGCAGCCCCTCCTGGGAAACAACTGCTCGTCGTCTGAGTCTCCAAGTGCAGAGACCTCGATGTCAACTGCAGAAATGAAGGGCTGCGTTGAGTTGTCGAGAAGCAAGAACATAGGCAGCGCCTTGTGTTTGGGAGTCAGCAGCTGCTGGACTTTTGCGATTGCTTTCACTGTGCACTGAATGCCAGGACGGCATGTGCACGTTAAAACAGGGAGCTGGGCAAGAGCAGTAATCGAAAGATCACGGCCGTCAGAAAGCAGCTTATATATTGCCCAGAAAAGAGCACTGTTTTTGGAGTGTGCAGTAAAATCGTGTTTCTGGACAAGGGAGGCATAAGTGCGCTGCGCTCCTAAGCTATCTCCCTGCTAAGACACACTGCCAAAGCTTTTCGTTATCATGCAGTCTAGTGCAGACGCACACTACGGCTCTCCGGAGCTGTCCGAAGCCAAGCGCCGGTGGCCGGCGTCTTTCGGCTGAAGCAGCGCTTCGGAGCGTACGGCTGTTGTGTGCGCGAAGCAGCCGCTTCTCCTGCTCCGCGAGCCGGACAGAGCGGTAGCTTGTACGAGGGCGAAGAACGAAGCCGCAGAGCACCGGCCTTCTGCGCGCACCCTAAGGACTGCGAGAGGACCGTGGTGGCCGCTCGCCTGCCTCTTCAATTCCATTCTAGCATGCTTATGCAAGGTGTTCCAGGACAATTTTCCTGAGTTTTGAATTCGTCCTGATGCAGCCCCTCGTTGGAAACTCGTGCTCGTCCTCTGAGTCTCCGAGTGCAGAGACCTCGATGTCAACTGCAGAAATGAAGGGCTGCGTTGAGTTGTCGAGAAGCAAGAACATAGGCAGCGCCTTGTGTTTGGGAGTCAGCAGCTGCTGGACTTTTGCGATTGCTTTCACTGTGCACTGAATGCCTGCACGGCATGTGCACGTTAAAACAGGGAGCTGGGCAAGAGCAGTAATCGAAAGATCACGGCCGTCAGAAAGCAGTTTATATATTGCCCTGAAAAGAGCAGTGTTTTTGGAGTGTGCAGTAAAATCGTGTTTCTGGACAAGGGAGGCATAAGTGCGCTGCGCTCCTAAGCTATCTCCCTGCGAGACACACTGCCAAAGCTTTTCGTTATCATGCAGTCTAGTGCAGACGCACACTACGGCTCTCCGGAGCTGTCCGAAGCCAAGCGCCGGTGGCCGGCGTCTTTCGGCTGAAGCAGCGCTTCGGAGCGTACGGCTGTTGTGTGCGCGAAGCAGCCGCTTCTCCTGCTCCGCGAGCCGGACAGAGCGGTAGCTTGTACGAGGGCGAAGAACGAAGCCGCAGAGCACCGGCCTTCTGCGCGCACCCTAAGGACTGCGAGAGGACCGTGGTGGCCGCTCGCCTGCCCCTTCAATTCCCTTCTAGCATGCTTATGGAAGGTGTTCCAGGACAATATTCCTGAGTCTTGAATTCCTCCTGATGCAGCCCCTCCTGGGAAACAACTGCTCGTCGTCTGAGTCTCCAAGTGCAGAGACCTCGATGTCAACTGCAGAAATGAAGGGCTGCGTTGAGTTGTCGAGAAGCAAGAACATAGGCAGCGCCTTGTGTTTGGGAGTCAGCAGCTGCTGGACTTTTGCGATTGCTTTCACTGTGCACTGAATGCCTGCACGGCATGTGCACGTTAAAACAGGGAGCTGGGCAAGAGCAGTAATCGAAAGATCACGGCCGTCAGAAAGCAGTTTATATATTGCCCTGAAAAGAGCAGTGTTTTTGGAGTGTGCAGTAAAATCGTGTTTCTGGACAAGGGAGGCATAAGTGCGCTGCGCTCCTAAGCTATCTCCCTGCGAGACACACTGTCAAAGCTTTTCGTTATCATGCAGTCTAGTGCAGACGCACACTACGGCTCTCCGGAGCTGTCCGAAGCCAAGCGCCGGTGGCCGGCGTCTTTCGGCTGAAGCAGCGCTTCGGAGCGTACGGCTGTTGTGTGCGCGAAGCAGCCGCTTCTCCTGCTCCGCGAGCCGGACAGAGCGGTAGCTTGTACGAGGGCGAAGAACGAAGCCGCAGAGCACCGGCCTTCTGCGCGCACCCTAAGGACTTCTAGAGGACCGTGGTGGCCGCTCGCCTGCCTCTTCAATTCCATTCTAGCATCCTTATGGAAGGTGTTCCAGGACAATTTTCCTGAGTTTTGAATTCGTCCTGATGCAGCCCCACGTTGGAAACTCGTGCTCGTCCTCTGAGTCTCCGAGTGCAGAGACGTCGATGGCAACTGCAGAAATGAAGGGCTGCGTTGAGTTGTCGAGAAGCAAGAACATAGGCAGCGCCTTGTGTTTGGGAGTCAGCAGCTGCTGGACTTTTGCGATTGCTTTCACTGTGCACTGAATGCCAGGACGGCATGTGCACGTTAAAACAGGGAGCTGGGCAAGAGCAGTAATCGAAAGATCACGGCCGTCAGAAAGCAGTTTATATATTGCCCTGGAAAGAGCAGTGTTTTTGGAGTGTGCAGTAAAATCGTGTTTCTGGACAAGGGAGGCATAAGTGCGCTGCGCTCCTAAGCTATCTCCCTGCGAGACACACTGTCAAAGCTTTTCGTTATCATGCAGTCTAGTGCAGACGCACACTACGGCTCTCCGGAGCTCTCCGAAGCCAAGCGCCGGTGGCCGGCGTCTTTCGGCTGAAGCAGCGCTTCGGAGCGTACGGCTGTTGTGTGCGCGAAGCAGCCGCTTCTCCTGCTCCGCGAGCCGGACAGAGCGGTAGCTTGTACGAGGGCGAAGAACGAAGCCGCAGAGCACCGACCTTCTGCGCGCACCCTAAGGACTGCTAGAGGACCGTGGTGGCCGCTCGCCTGCCCCTTCAATTCCCTTCTAGCATGCTTATGGAAGGTGTTTCAGGACAATTTTCCTGAGTTTTGAATTCGTCCTGATGCAGCCCCACGTTGGAAACTCGTGCTCGTCCTCTGAGTCTCCGAGTGCAGAGACGTCGATGGCAACTGCAGAAATGAAGGGCTGCGTTGAGTTGTCGAGAAGCAAGAACATAGGCAGCGCCTTGTGTTTGGGAGTCAGCAGCTGCTGGACTTTTGCGATTGCTTTCACTGTGCACTGAATGCCAGGACGGCATGTGCACGTTAAAACAGGGAGCTGGGCAAGAGCAGTAATCGAAAGATCACGGCCGTCAGAAAGCAGTTTATATATTGCCCTGGAAAGAGCAGTGTTTTTGGAGTGTGCAGTAAAATCGTGTTTCTGGACAAGGGAGGCATAAGTGCGCTGCGCTCCTAAGCTATCTCCCTGCGAGACACACTGTCAAAGCTTTTCGTTATCATGCAGTCTAGTGCAGACGCACACTACGGCTCTCCGGAGCTGTCCGAAGCCAAGCGCCGGTGGCCGGCGTCTTTCGGCTGAAGCAGCGCTTCGGAGCGTACGGCTGTTGTGTGCGCGAAGCAGCCGCTTCTCCTGCTCCGCGAGCCGGACAGAGCGGTAGCTTGTACGAGGGCGAAGAACGAAGCCGCAGAGCACCGGCCTTCTGCGCGCACCCTAAGGACTTCTAGAGGACCGTGGTGGTCGCTCGCCTGCCTCTTCAATTCCATTCTAGCATCCTTATGGAAGGTGTTCCAGGACAATTTTCCTGAGTTTTGAATTCGTCCTGATGCAGCCCCACGTTGGAAACTCGTGCTCGTCCTCTGAGTCTCCGAGTGCAGAGACCTCGATGGCAACTGCAGAAATGAAGGGCTGCGTTGAGTTGTCGAGAAGCAAGAACATAGGCAGCGCCTTGTGTTTGGGAGTCAGCAGCTGCTGGACTTTTGCGATTGCTTTCACTGTGCACTGAATGCCAGGACGGCATGTGCACGTTAAAACAGGGAGCTGGGCAAGAGCAGTAATCGAAAGATCACGGCCGTCAGAAAGCAGTTTATATATTGCCCTGGAAAGAGCAGTGTTTTTGGAGTGTGCAGTAAAATCGTGTTTCTGGACAAGGGAGGCATAAGTGCGCTGCGCTCCTAAGCTATCTCCCTGCGAGACACACTGCCAAAGCTTTTCGTTATCATGCAGTCTAGTGCAGACGCACACTACGGCTCTCCGGAGCTCTCCGAAGCCAAGCGCCGGTGGCCGGCGTCTTTCGGCTGAAGCAGCGCTTCGGAGCGTACGGCTGTTGTGTGCGCGAAGCAGTCGCTTCTCCTGCTCCGCGAGCCGGACAGAGCGGTAGCTTGTACGAGGGCGAAGAACGAAGCCGCAGAGCACCGGCCTTCTGCGCGCACCCTAAGGACTGCGAGAGGACCGTGGTGGCCGCTCGCCTGCCCCTTCAATTCCCTTCTAGCATGCTTATGGAAGGTGTTCCAGGACAATATTCCTGAGTCTTGAATTCCTCCTGATGCAGCCCCTCCTGGGAAACAACTGCTCGTCGTCTGAGTCTCCAAGTGCAGAGACCTCGATGTCAACTGCAGAAATGAAGGGCTGCGTTGAGTTGTCGAGAAGCAAGAACATAGGCAGCGCCTTGTGTTTGGGAGTCAGCAGCTGCTGGACTTTTGCGATTGCTTTCACTGTGCACTGAATGCCTGCACGGCATGTGCACGTTAAAACAGGGAGCTGGGCAAGAGCAGTAATCGAAAGATCACGGCCGTCAGAAAGCAGTTTATATATTGCCCTGAAAAGAGCAGTGTTTTTGGAGTGTGCAGTAAAATCGTGTTTCTGGACAAGGGAGGCATAAGTGCGCTGCGCTCCTAAGCTATCTCCCTGCGAGACACACTGTCAAAGCTTTTCGTTATCATGCAGTCTAGTGCAGACGCACACTACGGCTCTCCGGAGCTGTCCGAAGCCAAGCGCCGGTGGCCGGCGTCTTTCGGCTGAAGCAGCGCTTCGGAGCGTACGGCTGTTGTGTGCGCGAAGCAGCCGCTTCTCCTGCTCCGCGAGCCGGACAGAGCGGTAGCTTGTACGAGGGCGAAGAACGAAGCCGCAGAGCACCGGCCTTCTGCGCGCACCCTAAGGACTTCTAGAGGACCGTGGTGGCCGCTCGCCTGCCTCTTCAATTCCATTCTAGCATCCTTATGGAAGGTGTTCCAGGACAATTTTCCTGAGTTTTGAATTCGTCCTGATGCAGCCCCACGTTGGAAACTCGTGCTCGTCCTCTGAGTCTCCGAGTGCAGAGACGTCGATGGCAACTGCAGAAATGAAGGGCTGCGTTGAGTTGTCGAGAAGCAAGAACATAGGCAGCGCCTTGTGTTTGGGAGTCAGCAGCTGCTGGACTTTTGCGATTGCTTTCACTGTGCACTGAATGCCAGGACGGCATGTGCACGTTAAAACAGGGAGCTGGGCAAGAGCAGTAATCGAAAGATCACGGCCGTCAGAAAGCAGTTTATATATTGCCCTGGAAAGAGCAGTGTTTTTGGAGTGTGCAGTAAAATCGTGTTTCTGGACAAGGGAGGCATAAGTGCGCTGCGCTCCTAAGCTATCTCCCTGCGAGACACACTGTCAAAGCTTTTCGTTATCATGCAGTCTAGTGCAGACGCACACTACGGCTCTCCGGAGCTGTCCGAAGCCAAGCGCCGGTGGCCGGCGTCTTTCGGCTGAAGCAGCGCTTCGGAGCGTACGGCTGTTGTGTGCGCGAAGCAGCCGCTTCTCCTGCTCCGCGAGCCGGACAGAGCGGTAGCTTGTACGAGGGCGAAGAACGAAGCCGCAGAGCACCGGCCTTCTGCGCGCACCCTAAGGACTGCTAGAGGACCGTGGTGGCCGCTCGCCTGCCCCTTCAATTCCCTTCTAGCATGCTTATGGAAGGTGTTTCAGGACAATTTTCCTGAGTTTTGAATTCGTCCTGATGCAGCCCCACGTTGGAAACTCGTGCTCGTCCTCTGAGTCTCCGAGTGCAGAGACCTCGATGGCAACTGCAGAAATGAAGGGCTGCGTTGAGTTGTCGAGAAGCAAGAACATAGGCAGCGCCTTGTGTTTGGGAGTCAGCAGCTGCTGGACTTTTGCGATTGCTTTCACTGTGCACTGAATGCCAGGACGGCATGTGCACGTTAAAACAGGGAGCTGGGCAAGAGCAGTAATCGAAAGATCACGGCCGTCAGAAAGCAGTTTATATATTGCCCTGGAAAGAGCAGTGTTTTTGGAGTGTGCAGTAAAATCGTGTTTCTGGACAAGGGAGGCATAAGTGCGCTGCGCTCCTAAGCTATCTCCCTGCGAGACACACTGTCAAAGCTTTTCGTTATCATGCAGTCTAGTGCAGACGCACACTACGGCTCTCCGGAGCTGTCCGAAGCCAAGCGCCGGTGGCCGGCGTCTTTCGGCTGAAGCAGCGCTTCGGAGCGTACGGCTGTTGTGTGCGCGAAGCAGCCGCTTCTCCTGCTCCGCGAGCCGGACAGAGCGGTAGCTTGTACGAGGGCGAAGAACGAAGCCGCAGAGCACCGGCCTTCTGCGCGCACCCTAAGGACTTCTAGAGGACCGTGGTGGTCGCTCGCCTGCCTCTTCAATTCCATTCTAGCATCCTTATGGAAGGTGTTCCAGGACAATTTTCCTGAGTTTTGAATTCGTCCTGATGCAGCCCCACGTTGGAAACTCGTGCTCGTCCTCTGAGTCTCCGAGTGCAGAGACCTCGATGGCAACTGCAGAAATGAAGGGCTGCGTTGAGTTGTCGAGAAGCAAGAACATAGGCAGCGCCTTGTGTTTGGGAGTCAGCAGCTGCTGGACTTTTGCGATTGCTTTCACTGTGCACTGAATGCCTGCACGGCATGTGCACGTTAAAACAGGGAGCTGGGCAAGAGCAGTAATCGAAAGATCACGGCCGTCAGAAAGCAGTTTATATATTGCCCTGAAAAGAGCAGTGTTTTTGGAGTGTGCAGTAAAATCGTGTTTCTGGACAAGGGAGGCATAAGTGCGCTGCGCTCCTAAGCTATCTCCCTGCGAGACACACTGTCAAAGCTTTTCGTTATCATGCAGTCTAGTGCAGACGCACACTACGGCTCTCCGGAGCTGTCCGAAGCCAAGCGCCGGTGGCCGGCGTCTTTCGGCTGAAGCAGCGCTTCGGAGCGTACGGCTGTTGTGTGCGCGAAGCAGCCGCTTCTCCTGCTCCGCGAGCCGGACAGAGCGGTAGCTTGTACGAGGGCGAAGAACGAAGCCGCAGAGCACCGGCCTTCTGCGCGCACCCTAAGGACTTCTAGAGGACCGTGGTGGCCGCTCGCCTGCCTCTTCAATTCCATTCTAGCATCCTTATGGAAGGTGTTCCAGGACAATTTTCCTGAGTTTTGAATTCGTCCTGATGCAGCCCCACGTTGGAAACTCGTGCTCGTTCTCTGAGTCTCCGAGTGCAGAGACCTCGATGGCAACTGCAGAAATGAAGGGCTGCGTTGAGTTGTCGAGAAGCAAGAACATAGCCAGCGCCTTGTGTTTGGGAGTCAGCAGCTGCTGGACTTTTGCGATTGCTTTCACTGTGCACTGAATGCCAGGACGGCATGTGCACGTTAAAACAGGGAGCTGGGCAAGAGCAGTAATCGAAAGATCACGGCCGTCAGAAAGCAGCTTATATATTGCCCAGAAAAGAGCACTGTTTTTGGAGTGTGCAGTAAAATCGTGTTTCTGGACAAGGGAGGCATAAGTGCGCTGCGCTCCTAAGCTATCTCCCTGCTAAGACACACTGCCAAAGCTTTTCGTTATCATGCAGTCTAGTGCAGACGCACACTACGGCTCTCCGGAGCTGTCCGAAGCCAAGCGCCGGTGGCCGGCGTCTTTCGGCTGAAGCAGCGCTTCGGAGCGTACGGCTGTTGTGTGCGCGAAGCAGCCGCTTCTCCTGCTCCGCGAGCCGGACAGAGCGGTAGCTTGTACGAGGGCGAAGAACGAAGCCGCAGAGCACCGGCCTTCTGCGCGCACCCTAAGGACTGCGAGAGGACCGTGGTGGCCGCTCGCCTGCCTCTTCAATTCCATTCTAGCATCATTATGGAAGGTGTTCCAGGACAATTTTCCTGAGTTTTGAATTCGTCCTGATGCAGCCCCACGTTGGAAACTCGTGCTCGTCCTCTGAGTCTCCGAGTGCAGAGACCTCGATGGCAACTGCAGAAATGAAGGGCTGCGTTGAGTTGTCGAGAAGCAAGAACATAGGCAGCGCCTTGTGTTTGGGAGTCAGCAGCTGCTGGACTTTTGCGATTGCTTTCACTGTGCACTGAATGCCAGGACGGCATGTGCACGTTAAAACAGGGAGCTGGGCAAGAGCAGTAATCGAAAGATCACGGCCGTCAGAAAGCAGTTTATATATTGCCCTGGAAAGAGCAGTGTTTTTGGAGTGTGCAGTAAAATCGTGTTTCTGGACAAGGGAGGCATAAGTGCGCTGCGCTCCTAAGCTATCTCCCTGCGAGACACACTGTCAAAGCTTTTCGTTATCATGCAGTCTAGTGCAGACGCACACTACGGCTCTCCGGAGCTGTCCGAAGCCAAGCGCCGGTGGCCGGCGTCTTTCGGCTGAAGCAGCGCTTCGGAGCGTACGGCTGTTGTGTGCGCGAAGCAGCCGCTTCTCCTGCTCCGCGAGCCGGACAGAGCGGTAGCTTGTACGAGGGCGAAGAACGAAGCCGCAGAGCACCGGCCTTCTGCGCGCACCCTAAGGACTTCTAGAGGACCGTGGTGGTCGCTCGCCTGCCTCTTCAATTCCATTCTAGCATCCTTATGGAAGGTGTTCCAGGACAATTTTCCTGAGTTTTGAATTCGTCCTGATGCAGCCCCACGTTGGAAACTCGTGCTCGTCCTCTGAGTCTCCGAGTGCAGAGACCTCGATGGCAACTGCAGAAATGAAGGGCTGCGTTGAGTTGTCGAGAAGCAAGAACATAGCCAGCGCCTTGTGTTTGGGAGTCAGCAGCTGCTGGACTTTTGCGATTGCTTTCACTGTGCACTGAATGCCAGGACGGCATGTGCACGTTAAAACAGGGAGCTGGGCAAGAGCAGTAATCGAAAGATCACGGCCGTCAGAAAGCAGTTTATATATTGCCCTGAAAAGAGCAGTGTTTTTGGAGTGTGCAGTAAAATCGTGTTTCTGGACAAGGGAGGCATAAGTGCGCTGCGCTCCTAAGCTATCTCCCTGCGAGACACACTGCCAAAGCTTTTCGTTATCATGCAGTCTAGTGCAGACGCACACTACGGCTCTCCGGAGCTCTCCGAAGCCAAGCGCCGGTGGCCGGCGTCTTTCGGCTGAAGCAGCGCTTCGGAGCGTACGGCTGTTGTGTGCGCGAAGCAGTCGCTTCTCCTGCTCCGCGAGCCGGACAGAGCGGTAGCTTGTACGAGGGCGAAGAACGAAGCCGCAGAGCACCGGCCTTCTGCGCGCACCCTAAGGACTGCTAGAGGACCGTGGTGGCCGCTCGCCTGCCCCTTCAATTCCCTTCTAGCATGCTTATGGAAGGTGTTCCAGGACAATATTCCTGAGTCTTGAATTCCTCCTGATGCAGCCCCTCCTGGGAAACAACTGCTCGTCGTCTGAGTCTCCAAGTGCAGAGACCTCGATGTCAACTGCAGAAATGAAGGGCTGCGTTGAGTTGTCGAGAAGCAAGAACATAGGCAGCGCCTTGTGTTTGGGAGTCAGCAGCTGCTGGACTTTTGCGATTGCTTTCACTGTGCACTGAATGCCAGGACGGCATGTGCACGTTAAAACAGGGAGCTGGGCAAGAGCAGTAATCGAAAGATCACGGCCGTCAGAAAGCAGCTTATATATTGCCCAGAAAAGAGCACTGTTTTTGGAGTGTGCAGTAAAATCGTGTTTCTGGACAAGGGAGGCATAAGTGCGCTGCGCTCCTAAGCTATCTCCCTGCTAAGACACACTGCCAAAGCTTTTCGTTATCATGCAGTCTAGTGCAGACGCACACTACGGCTCTCCGGAGCTGTCCGAAGCCAAGCGCCGGTGGCCGGCGTCTTTCGGCTGAAGCAGCGCTTCGGAGCGTACGGCTGTTGTGTGCGCGAAGCAGCCGCTTCTCCTGCTCCGCGAGCCGGACAGAGCGGTAGCTTGTACGAGGGCGAAGAACGAAGCCGCAGAGCACCGGCCTTCTGCGCGCACCCTAAGGACTGCGAGAGGACCGTGGTGGCCGCTCGCCTGCCTCTTCAATTCCATTCTAGCATGCTTATGCAAGGTGTTCCAGGACAATTTTCCTGAGTTTTGAATTCGTCCTGATGCAGCCCCTCGTTGGAAACTCGTGCTCGTCCTCTGAGTCTCCGAGTGCAGAGACCTCGATGTCAACTGCAGAAATGAAGGGCTGCGTTGAGTTGTCGAGAAGCAAGAACATAGGCAGCGCCTTGTGTTTGGGAGTCAGCAGCTGCTGGACTTTTGCGATTGCTTTCACTGTGCACTGAATGCCTGCACGGCATGTGCACGTTAAAACAGGGAGCTGGGCAAGAGCAGTAATCGAAAGATCACGGCCGTCAGAAAGCAGTTTATATATTGCCCTGAAAAGAGCAGTGTTTTTGGAGTGTGCAGTAAAATCGTGTTTCTGGACAAGGGAGGCATAAGTGCGCTGCGCTCCTAAGCTATCTCCCTGCGAGACACACTGCCAAAGCTTTTCGTTATCATGCAGTCTAGTGCAGACGCACACTACGGCTCTCCGGAGCTGTCCGAAGCCAAGCGCCGGTGGCCGGCGTCTTTCGGCTGAAGCAGCGCTTCGGAGCGTACGGCTGTTGTGTGCGCGAAGCAGCCGCTTCTCCTGCTCCGCGAGCCGGACAGAGCGGTAGCTTGTACGAGGGCGAAGAACGAAGCCGCAGAGCACCGGCCTTCTGCGCGCACCCTAAGGACTGCGAGAGGACCGTGGTGGCCGCTCGCCTGCCCCTTCAATTCCCTTCTAGCATGCTTATGGAAGGTGTTCCAGGACAATATTCCTGAGTCTTGAATTCCTCCTGATGCAGCCCCTCCTGGGAAACAACTGCTCGTCGTCTGAGTCTCCAAGTGCAGAGACCTCGATGTCAACTGCAGAAATGAAGGGCTGCGTTGAGTTGTCGAGAAGCAAGAACATAGGCAGCGCCTTGTGTTTGGGAGTCAGCAGCTGCTGGACTTTTGCGATTGCTTTCACTGTGCACTGAATGCCTGCACGGCATGTGCACGTTAAAACAGGGAGCTGGGCAAGAGCAGTAATCGAAAGATCACGGCCGTCAGAAAGCAGTTTATATATTGCCCTGAAAAGAGCAGTGTTTTTGGAGTGTGCAGTAAAATCGTGTTTCTGGACAAGGGAGGCATAAGTGCGCTGCGCTCCTAAGCTATCTCCCTGCGAGACACACTGTCAAAGCTTTTCGTTATCATGCAGTCTAGTGCAGACGCACACTACGGCTCTCCGGAGCTGTCCGAAGCCAAGCGCCGGTGGCCGGCGTCTTTCGGCTGAAGCAGCGCTTCGGAGCGTACGGCTGTTGTGTGCGCGAAGCAGCCGCTTCTCCTGCTCCGCGAGCCGGACAGAGCGGTAGCTTGTACGAGGGCGAAGAACGAAGCCGCAGAGCACCGGCCTTCTGCGCGCACCCTAAGGACTTCTAGAGGACCGTGGTGGCCGCTCGCCTGCCTCTTCAATTCCATTCTAGCATCCTTATGGAAGGTGTTCCAGGACAATTTTCCTGAGTTTTGAATTCGTCCTGATGCAGCCCCACGTTGGAAACTCGTGCTCGTCCTCTGAGTCTCCGAGTGCAGAGACGTCGATGGCAACTGCAGAAATGAAGGGCTGCGTTGAGTTGTCGAGAAGCAAGAACATAGGCAGCGCCTTGTGTTTGGGAGTCAGCAGCTGCTGGACTTTTGCGATTGCTTTCACTGTGCACTGAATGCCAGGACGGCATGTGCACGTTAAAACAGGGAGCTGGGCAAGAGCAGTAATCGAAAGATCACGGCCGTCAGAAAGCAGTTTATATATTGCCCTGGAAAGAGCAGTGTTTTTGGAGTGTGCAGTAAAATCGTGTTTCTGGACAAGGGAGGCATAAGTGCGCTGCGCTCCTAAGCTATCTCCCTGCGAGACACACTGTCAAAGCTTTTCGTTATCATGCAGTCTAGTGCAGACGCACACTACGGCTCTCCGGAGCTGTCCGAAGCCAAGCGCCGGTGGCCGGCGTCTTTCGGCTGAAGCAGCGCTTCGGAGCGTACGGCTGTTGTGTGCGCGAAGCAGCCGCTTCTCCTGCTCCGCGAGCCGGACAGAGCGGTAGCTTGTACGAGGGCGAAGAACGAAGCCGCAGAGCACCGGCCTTCTGCGCGCACCCTAAGGACTGCTAGAGGACCGTGGTGGCCGCTCGCCTGCCCCTTCAATTCCCTTCTAGCATGCTTATGGAAGGTGTTTCAGGACAATTTTCCTGAGTTTTGAATTCGTCCTGATGCAGCCCCACGTTGGAAACTCGTGCTCGTCCTCTGAGTCTCCGAGTGCAGAGACGTCGATGGCAACTGCAGAAATGAAGGGCTGCGTTGAGTTGTCGAGAAGCAAGAACATAGGCAGCGCCTTGTGTTTGGGAGTCAGCAGCTGCTGGACTTTTGCGATTGCTTTCACTGTGCACTGAATGCCAGGACGGCATGTGCACGTTAAAACAGGGAGCTGGGCAAGAGCAGTAATCGAAAGATCACGGCCGTCAGAAAGCAGTTTATATATTGCCCTGGAAAGAGCAGTGTTTTTGGAGTGTGCAGTAAAATCGTGTTTCTGGACAAGGGAGGCATAAGTGCGCTGCGCTCCTAAGCTATCTCCCTGCGAGACACACTGTCAAAGCTTTTCGTTATCATGCAGTCTAGTGCAGACGCACACTACGGCTCTCCGGAGCTGTCCGAAGCCAAGCGCCGGTGGCCGGCGTCTTTCGGCTGAAGCAGCGCTTCGGAGCGTACGGCTGTTGTGTGCGCGAAGCAGCCGCTTCTCCTGCTCCGCGAGCCGGACAGAGCGGTAGCTTGTACGAGGGCGAAGAACGAAGCCGCAGAGCACCGGCCTTCTGCGCGCACCCTAAGGACTTCTAGAGGACCGTGGTGGTCGCTCGCCTGCCTCTTCAATTCCATTCTAGCATCCTTATGGAAGGTGTTCCAGGACAATTTTCCTGAGTTTTGAATTCGTCCTGATGCAGCCCCACGTTGGAAACTCGTGCTCGTCCTCTGAGTCTCCGAGTGCAGAGACCTCGATGGCAACTGCAGAAATGAAGGGCTGCGTTGAGTTGTCGAGAAGCAAGAACATAGGCAGCGCCTTGTGTTTGGGAGTCAGCAGCTGCTGGACTTTTGCGATTGCTTTCACTGTGCACTGAATGCCAGGACGGCATGTGCACGTTAAAACAGGGAGCTGGGCAAGAGCAGTAATCGAAAGATCACGGCCGTCAGAAAGCAGTTTATATATTGCCCTGGAAAGAGCAGTGTTTTTGGAGTGTGCAGTAAAATCGTGTTTCTGGACAAGGGAGGCATAAGTGCGCTGCGCTCCTAAGCTATCTCCCTGCGAGACACACTGCCAAAGCTTTTCGTTATCATGCAGTCTAGTGCAGACGCACACTACGGCTCTCCGGAGCTCTCCGAAGCCAAGCGCCGGTGGCCGGCGTCTTTCGGCTGAAGCAGCGCTTCGGAGCGTACGGCTGTTGTGTGCGCGAAGCAGTCGCTTCTCCTGCTCCGCGAGCCGGACAGAGCGGTAGCTTGTACGAGGGCGAAGAACGAAGCCGCAGAGCACCGGCCTTCTGCGCGCACCCTAAGGACTGCGAGAGGACCGTGGTGGCCGCTCGCCTGCCCCTTCAATTCCCTTCTAGCATGCTTATGGAAGGTGTTCCAGGACAATATTCCTGAGTCTTGAATTCCTCCTGATGCAGCCCCTCCTGGGAAACAACTGCTCGTCGTCTGAGTCTCCAAGTGCAGAGACCTCGATGTCAACTGCAGAAATGAAGGGCTGCGTTGAGTTGTCGAGAAGCAAGAACATAGGCAGCGCCTTGTGTTTGGGAGTCAGCAGCTGCTGGACTTTTGCGATTGCTTTCACTGTGCACTGAATGCCTGCACGGCATGTGCACGTTAAAACAGGGAGCTGGGCAAGAGCAGTAATCGAAAGATCACGGCCGTCAGAAAGCAGTTTATATATTGCCCTGAAAAGAGCAGTGTTTTTGGAGTGTGCAGTAAAATCGTGTTTCTGGACAAGGGAGGCATAAGTGCGCTGCGCTCCTAAGCTATCTCCCTGCGAGACACACTGTCAAAGCTTTTCGTTATCATGCAGTCTAGTGCAGACGCACACTACGGCTCTCCGGAGCTGTCCGAAGCCAAGCGCCGGTGGCCGGCGTCTTTCGGCTGAAGCAGCGCTTCGGAGCGTACGGCTGTTGTGTGCGCGAAGCAGCCGCTTCTCCTGCTCCGCGAGCCGGACAGAGCGGTAGCTTGTACGAGGGCGAAGAACGAAGCCGCAGAGCACCGGCCTTCTGCGCGCACCCTAAGGACTGCTAGAGGACCGTGGTGGCCGCTCGCCTGCCCCTTCAATTCCCTTCTAGCATGCTTATGGAAGGTGTTTCAGGACAATTTTCCTGAGTTTTGAATTCGTCCTGATGCAGCCCCACGTTGGAAACTCGTGCTCGTCCTCTGATTCTCCGACATGCAGAGACCTCGATGGCAACTGCAGAAATGAAGGGCTGCGTTGAGTTGTCGAGAAGCAAGAACATAGGCAGCGCCTTGTGTTTGGGAGTCAGCAGCTGCTGGACTTTTGCGATTGCTTTCACTGTGCACTGAATGCCAGGACGGCATGTGCACGTTAAAACAGGGAGCTGGGCAAGAGCAGTAATCGAAAGATCACGGCCGTCAGAAAGCAGTTTATATATTGCCCTGAAAAGAGCAGTGTTTTTGGAGTGTGCAGTAAAATCGTGTTTCTGGACAAGGGAGGCATAAGTGCGCTGCGCTCCTAAGCTATCTCCCTGCGAGACACACTGTCAAAGCTTTTCGTTATCATGCAGTCTAGTGCAGACGCACACTACGGCTCTCCGGAGCTGTCCGAAGCCAAGCGCCGGTGGCCGGCGTCTTTCGGCTGAAGCAGCGCTTCGGAGCGTACGGCTGTTGTGTGCGCGAAGCAGCCGCTTCTCCTGCTCCGCGAGCCGGACAGAGCGGTAGCTTGTACGAGGGCGAAGAACGAAGCCGCAGAGCACCGGCCTTCTGCGCGCACCCTAAGGACTTCTAGAGGACCGTGGTGGCCGCTCGCCTGCCTCTTCAATTCCATTCTAGCATCCTTATGGAAGGTGTTCCAGGACAATTTTCCTGAGTTTTGAATTCGTCCTGATGCAGCCCCACGTTGGAAACTCGTGCTCGTTCTCTGAGTCTCCGAGTGCAGAGACCTCGATGGCAACTGCAGAAATGAAGGGCTGCGTTGAGTTGTCGAGAAGCAAGAACATAGGCAGCGCCTTGTGTTTGGGAGTCAGCAGCTGCTGGACTTTTGCGATTGCTTTCACTGTGCACTGAATGCCAGGACGGCATGTGCACGTTAAAACAGGGAGCTGGGCAAGAGCAGTAATCGAAAGATCACGGCCGTCAGAAAGCAGTTTATATATTGCCCTGGAAAGAGCAGTGTTTTTGGAGTGTGCAGTAAAATCGTGTTTCTGGACAAGGGAGGCATAAGTGCGCTGCGCTCCTAAGCTATCTCCCTGCGAGACACACTGTCAAAGCTTTTCGTTATCATGCAGTCTAGTGCAGACGCACACTACGGCTCTCCGGAGCTGTCCGAAGCCAAGCGCCGGTGGCCGGCGTCTTTCGGCTGAAGCAGCGCTTCGGAGCGTACGGCTGTTGTGTGCGCGAAGCAGCCGCTTCTCCTGCTCCGCGAGCCGGACAGAGCGGTAGCTTGTACGAGGGCGAAGAACGAAGCCGCAGAGCACCGGCCTTCTGCGCGCACCCTAAGGACTGCGAGAGGACCGTGGTGGCCGCTCGCCTGCCTCTTCAATTCCATTCTAGCATCCTTATGGAAGGTGTTCCAGGACAATTTTCCTGAGTTTTGAATTCGTCCTGATGCAGCCCCACGTTGGAAACTCGTGCTCGTCCTCTGAGTCTCCGAGTGCAGAGACCTCGATGGCAACTGCAGAAATGAAGGGCTGCGTTGAGTTGTCGAGAAGCAAGAACATAGGCAGCGCCTTGTGTTTGGGAGTCAGCAGCTGCTGGACTTTTGCGATTGCTTTCACTGTGCACTGAATGCCAGGACGGCATGTGCACGTTAAAACAGGGAGCTGGGCAAGAGCAGTAATCGAAAGATCACGGCCGTCAGAAAGCAGTTTATATATTGCCCTGGAAAGAGCATTGTGTTTGGAGTGTGCAGTAAAATCGTGTTTCTGGACAAGGGAGGCATAAGTGCGCTGCGCTCCTAAGCTATCTCCCTGCGAGACACACTGTCAAAGCTTTTCGTTATCATGCAGTCTAGTGCAGACGCACACTACGGCTCTCCGGAGCTGTCCGAAGCCAAGCGCCGGTGGCCGGCGTCTTTCGGCTGAAGCAGCGCTTCGGAGCGTACGGCTGTTGTGTGCGCGAAGCAGCCGCTTCTCCTGCTCCGCGAGCCGGACAGAGCGGTAGCTTGTACGAGGGCGAAGAACGAAGCCGCAGAGCACCGGCCTTCTGCGCGCACCCTAAGGACTTCTAGAGGACCGTGGTGGTCGCTCGCCTGCCTCTTCAATTCCATTCTAGCATCCTTATGGAAGGTGTTCCAGGACAATTTTCCTGAGTTTTGAATTCGTCCTGATGCAGCCCCACGTTGGAAACTCGTGCTCGTCCTCTGAGTCTCCGAGTGCAGAGACGTCGATGGCAACTGCAGAAATGAAGGGCTGCGTTGAGTTGTCGAGAAGCAAGAACATAGGCAGCGCCTTGTGTTTGGGAGTCAGCAGCTGCTGGACTTTTGCGATTGCTTTCACTGTGCACTGAATGCCAGGACGGCATGTGCACGTTAAAACAGGGAGCTGGGCAAGAGCAGTAATCGAAAGATCACGGCCGTCAGAAAGCAGTTTATATATTGCCCTGGAAAGAGCAGTGTTTTTGGAGTGTGCAGTAAAATCGTGTTTCTGGACAAGGGAGGCATAAGTGCGCTGCGCTCCTAAGCTATCTCCCTGCGAGACACACTGCCAAAGCTTTTCGTTATCATGCAGTCTAGTGCAGACGCACACTACGGCTCTCCGGAGCTCTCCGAAGCCAAGCGCCGGTGGCCGGCGTCTTTCGGCTGAAGCAGCGCTTCGGAGCGTACGGCTGTTGTGTGCGCGAAGCAGTCGCTTCTCCTGCTCCGCGAGCCGGACAGAGCGGTAGCTTGTACGAGGGCGAAGAACGAAGCCGCAGAGCACCGGCCTTCTGCGCGCACCCTAAGGACTGCTAGAGGACCGTGGTGGCCGCTCGCCTGCCCCTTCAATTCCCTTCTAGCATGCTTATGGAAGGTGTTCCAGGACAATATTCCTGAGTCTTGAATTCGTCCTGATGCAGCCCCTCCTGGGAAACAACTGCTCGTCGTCTGAGTCTCCAAGTGCAGAGACCTCGATGTCAACTGCAGAAATGAAGGGCTGCGTTGAGTTGTCGAGAAGCAAGAACATAGGCAGCGCCTTGTGTTTGGGAGTCAGCAGCTGCTGGACTTTTGCGATTGCTTTCACTGTGCACTGAATGCCAGGACGGCATGTGCACGTTAAAACAGGGAGCTGGGCAAGAGCAGTAATCGAAAGATCACGGCCGTCAGAAAGCAGCTTATATATTGCCCAGAAAAGAGCACTGTTTTTGGAGTGTGCAGTAAAATCGTGTTTCTGGACAAGGGAGGCATAAGTGCGCTGCGCTCCTAAGCTATCTCCCTGCTAAGACACACTGCCAAAGCTTTTCGTTATCATGCAGTCTAGTGCAGACGCACACTACGGCTCTCCGGAGCTGTCCGAAGCCAAGCGCCGGTGGCCGGCGTCTTTCGGCTGAAGCAGCGCTTCGGAGCGTACGGCTGTTGTGTGCGCGAAGCAGCCGCTTCTCCTGCTCCGCGAGCCGGACAGAGCGGTAGCTTGTACGAGGGCGAAGAACGAAGCCGCAGAGCACCGGCCTTCTGCGCGCACCCTAAGGACTGCGAGAGGACCGTGGTGGCCGCTCGCCTGCCTCTTCAATTCCATTCTAGCATGCTTATGCAAGGTGTTCCAGGACAATTTTCCTGAGTTTTGAATTCGTCCTGATGCAGCCCCTCGTTGGAAACTCGTGCTCGTCCTCTGAGTCTCCGAGTGCAGAGACCTCGATGTCAACTGCAGAAATGAAGGGCTGCGTTGAGTTGTCGAGAAGCAAGAACATAGGCAGCGCCTTGTGTTTGGGAGTCAGCAGCTGCTGGACTTTTGCGATTGCTTTCACTGTGCACTGAATGCCAGGACGGCATGTGCACGTTAAAACAGGGAGCTGGGCAAGAGCAGTAATCGAAAGATCACGGCCGTCAGAAAGCAGTTTATATATTGCCCTGGAAAGAGCAGTGTTTTTGGAGTGTGCAGTAAAATCGTGTTTCTGGACAAGGGAGGCATAAGTGCGCTGCGCTCCTAAGCTATCTCCCTGCGAGACACACTGCCAAAGCTTTTCGTTATCATGCAGTCTAGTGCAGACGCACACTACGGCTCTCCGGAGCTCTCCGAAGCCAAGCGCCGGTGGCCGGCGTCTTTCGGCTGAAGCAGCGCTTCGGAGCGTACGGCTGTTGTGTGCGCGAAGCAGTCGCTTCTCCTGCTCCGCGAGCCGGACAGAGCGGTAGCTTGTACGAGGGCGAAGAACGAAGCCGCAGAGCACCGGCCTTCTGCGCGCACCCTAAGGACTGCTAGAGGACCGTGGTGGCCGCTCGCCTGCCCCTTCAATTCCCTTCTAGCATGCTTATGGAAGGTGTTCCAGGACAATATTCCTGAGTCTTGAATTCCTCCTGATGCAGCCCCTCCTGGGAAACAACTGCTCGTCGTCTGAGTCTCCAAGTGCAGAGACCTCGATGTCAACTGCAGAAATGAAGGGCTGCGTTGAGTTGTCGAGAAGCAAGAACATAGGCAGCGCCTTGTGTTTGGGAGTCAGCAGCTGCTGGACTTTTGCGATTGCTTTCACTGTGCACTGAATGCCAGGACGGCATGTGCACGTTAAAACAGGGAGCTGGGCAAGAGCAGTAATCGAAAGATCACGGCCGTCAGAAAGCAGCTTATATATTGCCCAGAAAAGAGCACTGTTTTTGGAGTGTGCAGTAAAATCGTGTTTCTGGACAAGGGAGGCATAAGTGCGCTGCGCTCCTAAGCTATCTCCCTGCTAAGACACACTGCCAAAGCTTTTCGTTATCATGCAGTCTAGTGCAGACGCACACTACGGCTCTCCGGAGCTGTCCGAAGCCAAGCGCCGGTGGCCGGCGTCTTTCGGCTGAAGCAGCGCTTCGGAGCGTACGGCTGTTGTGTGCGCGAAGCAGCCGCTTCTCCTGCTCCGCGAGCCGGACAGAGCGGTAGCTTGTACGAGGGCGAAGAACGAAGCCGCAGAGCACCGGCCTTCTGCGCGCACCCTAAGGACTGCGAGAGGACCGTGGTGGCCGCTCGCCTGCCTCTTCAATTCCATTCTAGCATGCTTATGCAAGGTGTTCCAGGACAATTTTCCTGAGTTTTGAATTCGTCCTGATGCAGCCCCTCGTTGGAAACTCGTGCTCGTCCTCTGAGTCTCCGAGTGCAGAGACCTCGATGTCAACTGCAGAAATGAAGGGCTGCGTTGAGTTGTCGAGAAGCAAGAACATAGGCAGCGCCTTGTGTTTGGGAGTCAGCAGCTGCTGGACTTTTGCGATTGCTTTCACTGTGCACTGAATGCCAGGACGGCATGTGCACGTTAAAACAGGGAGCTGGGCAAGAGCAGTAATCGAAAGATCACGGCCGTCAGAAAGCAGTTTATATATTGCCCTGGAAAGAGCAGTGTTTTTGGAGTGTGCAGTAAAATCGTGTTTCTGGACAAGGGAGGCATAAGTGCGCTGCGCTCCTAAGCTATCTCCCTGCGAGACACACTGCCAAAGCTTTTCGTTATCATGCAGTCTAGTGCAGACGCACACTACGGCTCTCCGGAGCTCTCCGAAGCCAAGCGCCGGTGGCCGGCGTCTTTCGGCTGAAGCAGCGCTTCGGAGCGTACGGCTGTTGTGTGCGCGAAGCAGTCGCTTCTCCTGCTCCGCGAGCCGGACAGAGCGGTAGCTTGTACGAGGGCGAAGAACGAAGCCGCAGAGCACCGGCCTTCTGCGCGCACCCTAAGGACTGCTAGAGGACCGTGGTGGCCGCTCGCCTGCCCCTTCAATTCCCTTCTAGCATGCTTATGGAAGGTGTTCCAGGACAATATTCCTGAGTCTTGAATTCCTCCTGATGCAGCCCCTCCTGGGAAACAACTGCTCGTCGTCTGAGTCTCCAAGTGCAGAGACCTCGATGTCAACTGCAGAAATGAAGGGCTGCGTTGAGTTGTCGAGAAGCAAGAACATAGGCAGCGCCTTGTGTTTGGGAGTCAGCAGCTGCTGGACTTTTGCGATTGCTTTCACTGTGCACTGAATGCCAGGACGGCATGTGCACGTTAAAACAGGGAGCTGGGCAAGAGCAGTAATCGAAAGATCACGGCCGTCAGAAAGCAGCTTATATATTGCCCAGAAAAGAGCACTGTTTTTGGAGTGTGCAGTAAAATCGTGTTTCTGGACAAGGGAGGCATAAGTGCGCTGCGCTCCTAAGCTATCTCCCTGCTAAGACACACTGCCAAAGCTTTTCGTTATCATGCAGTCTAGTGCAGACGCACACTACGGCTCTCCGGAGCTGTCCGAAGCCAAGCGCCGGTGGCCGGCGTCTTTCGGCTGAAGCAGCGCTTCGGAGCGTACGGCTGTTGTGTGCGCGAAGCAGCCGCTTCTCCTGCTCCGCGAGCCGGACAGAGCGGTAGCTTGTACGAGGGCGAAGAACGAAGCCGCAGAGCACCGGCCTTCTGCGCGCACCCTAAGGACTGCGAGAGGACCGTGGTGGCCGCTCGCCTGCCTCTTCAATTCCATTCTAGCATGCTTATGCAAGGTGTTCCAGGACAATTTTCCTGAGTTTTGAATTCGTCCTGATGCAGCCCCTCGTTGGAAACTCGTGCTCGTCCTCTGAGTCTCCGAGTGCAGAGACCTCGATGTCAACTGCAGAAATGAAGGGCTGCGTTGAGTTGTCGAGAAGCAAGAACATAGGCAGCGCCTTGTGTTTGGGAGTCAGCAGCTGCTGGACTTTTGCGATTGCTTTCACTGTGCACTGAATGCCTGCACGGCATGTGCACGTTAAAACAGGGAGCTGGGCAAGAGCAGTAATCGAAAGATCACGGCCGTCAGAAAGCAGTTTATATATTGCCCTGAAAAGAGCAGTGTTTTTGGAGTGTGCAGTAAAATCGTGTTTCTGGACAAGGGAGGCATAAGTGCGCTGCGCTCCTAAGCTATCTCCCTGCGAGACACACTGTCAAAGCTTTTCGTTATCATGCAGTCTAGTGCAGACGCACACTACGGCTCTCCGGAGCTCTCCGAAGCCAAGCGCCGGTGGCCGGCGTCTTTCGGCTGAAGCAGCGCTTCGGAGCGTACGGCTGTTGTGTGCGCGAAGCAGCCGCTTCTCCTGCTCCGCGAGCCGGACAGAGCGGTAGCTTGTACGAGGGCGAAGAACGAAGCCGCAGAGCACCGGCCTTCTGCGCGCACCCTAAGGACTGCTAGAGGACCGTGGTGGCCGCTCGCCTGCCCCTTCAATTCCCTTCTAGCATGCTTATGGAAGGTGTTTCAGGACAATTTTCCTGAGTTTTGAATTCGTCCTGATGCAGCCCCACGTTGGAAACTCGTGCTCGTCCTCTGATTCTCCGACATGCAGAGACCTCGATGGCAACTGCAGAAATGAAGGGCTGCGTTGAGTTGTCGAGAAGCAAGAACATAGGCAGCGCCTTGTGTTTGGGAGTCAGCAGCTGCTGGACTTTTGCGATTGCTTTCACTGTGCACTGAATGCCAGGACGGCATGTGCACGTTAAAACAGGGAGCTGGGCAAGAGCAGTAATCGAAAGATCACGGCCGTCAGAAAGCAGTTTATATATTGCCCTGAAAAGAGCAGTGTTTTTGGAGTGTGCAGTAAAATCGTGTTTCTGGACAAGGGAGGCATAAGTGCGCTGCGCTCCTAAGCTATCTCCCTGCGAGACACACTGTCAAAGCTTTTCGTTATCATGCAGTCTAGTGCAGACGCACACTACGGCTCTCCGGAGCTGTCCGAAGCCAAGCGCCGGTGGCCGGCGTCTTTCGGCTGAAGCAGCGCTTCGGAGCGTACGGCTGTTGTGTGCGCGAAGCAGCCGCTTCTCCTGCTCCGCGAGCCGGACAGAGCGGTAGCTTGTACGAGGGCGAAGAACGAAGCCGCAGAGCACCGGCCTTCTGCGCGCACCCTAAGGACTTCTAGAGGACCGTGGTGGCCGCTCGCCTGCCTCTTCAATTCCATTCTAGCATCCTTATGGAAGGTGTTCCAGGACAATTTTCCTGAGTTTTGAATTCGTCCTGATGCAGCCCCACGTTGGAAACTCGTGCTCGTCCTCTGAGTCTCCGAGTGCAGAGACGTCGATGGCAACTGCAGAAATGAAGGGCTGCGTTGAGTTGTCGAGAAGCAAGAACATAGGCAGCGCCTTGTGTTTGGGAGTCAGCAGCTGCTGGACTTTTGCGATTGCTTTCACTGTGCACTGAATGCCAGGACGGCATGTGCACGTTAAAACAGGGAGCTGGGCAAGAGCAGTAATCGAAAGATCACGGCCGTCAGAAAGCAGTTTATATATTGCCCTGGAAAGAGCAGTGTTTTTGGAGTGTGCAGTAAAATCGTGTTTCTGGACAAGGGAGGCATAAGTGCGCTGCGCTCCTAAGCTATCTCCCTGCGAGACACACTGTCAAAGCTTTTCGTTATCATGCAGTCTAGTGCAGACGCACACTACGGCTCTCCGGAGCTGTCCGAAGCCAAGCGCCGGTGGCCGGCGTCTTTCGGCTGAAGCAGCGCTTCGGAGCGTACGGCTGTTGTGTGCGCGAAGCAGCCGCTTCTCCTGCTCCGCGAGCCGGACAGAGCGGTAGCTTGTACGAGGGCGAAGAACGAAGCCGCAGAGCACCGGCCTTCTGCGCGCACCCTAAGGACTGCTAGAGGACCGTGGTGGCCGCTCGCCTGCCCCTTCAATTCCCTTCTAGCATGCTTATGGAAGGTGTTTCAGGACAATTTTCCTGAGTTTTGAATTCGTCCTGATGCAGCCCCACGTTGGAAACTCGTGCTCGTCCTCTGAGTCTCCGAGTGCAGAGACGTCGATGGCAACTGCAGAAATGAAGGGCTGCGTTGAGTTGTCGAGAAGCAAGAACATAGGCAGCGCCTTGTGTTTGGGAGTCAGCAGCTGCTGGACTTTTGCGATTGCTTTCACTGTGCACTGAATGCCAGGACGGCATGTGCACGTTAAAACAGGGAGCTGGGCAAGAGCAGTAATCGAAAGATCACGGCCGTCAGAAAGCAGTTTATATATTGCCCTGGAAAGAGCAGTGTTTTTGGAGTGTGCAGTAAAATCGTGTTTCTGGACAAGGGAGGCATAAGTGCGCTGCGCTCCTAAGCTATCTCCCTGCGAGACACACTGTCAAAGCTTTTCGTTATCATGCAGTCTAGTGCAGACGCACACTACGGCTCTCCGGAGCTGTCCGAAGCCAAGCGCCGGTGGCCGGCGTCTTTCGGCTGAAGCAGCGCTTCGGAGCGTACGGCTGTTGTGTGCGCGAAGCAGCCGCTTCTCCTGCTCCGCGAGCCGGACAGAGCGGTAGCTTGTACGAGGGCGAAGAACGAAGCCGCAGAGCACCGGCCTTCTGCGCGCACCCTAAGGACTTCTAGAGGACCGTGGTGGTCGCTCGCCTGCCTCTTCAATTCCATTCTAGCATCCTTATGGAAGGTGTTCCAGGACAATTTTCCTGAGTTTTGAATTCGTCCTGATGCAGCCCCACGTTGGAAACTCGTGCTCGTCCTCTGAGTCTCCGAGTGCAGAGACCTCGATGGCAACTGCAGAAATGAAGGGCTGCGTTGAGTTGTCGAGAAGCAAGAACATAGGCAGCGCCTTGTGTTTGGGAGTCAGCAGCTGCTGGACTTTTGCGATTGCTTTCACTGTGCACTGAATGCCAGGACGGCATGTGCACGTTAAAACAGGGAGCTGGGCAAGAGCAGTAATCGAAAGATCACGGCCGTCAGAAAGCAGTTTATATATTGCCCTGGAAAGAGCAGTGTTTTTGGAGTGTGCAGTAAAATCGTGTTTCTGGACAAGGGAGGCATAAGTGCGCTGCGCTCCTAAGCTATCTCCCTGCGAGACACACTGCCAAAGCTTTTCGTTATCATGCAGTCTAGTGCAGACGCACACTACGGCTCTCCGGAGCTCTCCGAAGCCAAGCGCCGGTGGCCGGCGTCTTTCGGCTGAAGCAGCGCTTCGGAGCGTACGGCTGTTGTGTGCGCGAAGCAGTCGCTTCTCCTGCTCCGCGAGCCGGACAGAGCGGTAGCTTGTACGAGGGCGAAGAACGAAGCCGCAGAGCACCGGCCTTCTGCGCGCACCCTAAGGACTGCGAGAGGACCGTGGTGGCCGCTCGCCTGCCCCTTCAATTCCCTTCTAGCATGCTTATGGAAGGTGTTCCAGGACAATATTCCTGAGTCTTGAATTCCTCCTGATGCAGCCCCTCCTGGGAAACAACTGCTCGTCGTCTGAGTCTCCAAGTGCAGAGACCTCGATGTCAACTGCAGAAATGAAGGGCTGCGTTGAGTTGTCGAGAAGCAAGAACATAGGCAGCGCCTTGTGTTTGGGAGTCAGCAGCTGCTGGACTTTTGCGATTGCTTTCACTGTGCACTGAATGCCAGGACGGCATGTGCACGTTAAAACAGGGAGCTGGGCAAGAGCAGTAATCGAAAGATCACGGCCGTCAGAAAGCAGCTTATATATTGCCCAGAAAAGAGCACTGTTTTTGGAGTGTGCAGTAAAATCGTGTTTCTGGACAAGGGAGGCATAAGTGCGCTGCGCTCCTAAGCTATCTCCCTGCTAAGACACACTGCCAAAGCTTTTCGTTATCATGCAGTCTAGTGCAGACGCACACTACGGCTCTCCGGAGCTGTCCGAAGCCAAGCGCCGGTGGCCGGCGTCTTTCGGCTGAAGCAGCGCTTCGGAGCGTACGGCTGTTGTGTGCGCGAAGCAGCCGCTTCTCCTGCTCCGCGAGCCGGACAGAGCGGTAGCTTGTACGAGGGCGAAGAACGAAGCCGCAGAGCACCGGCCTTCTGCGCGCACCCTAAGGACTGCGAGAGGACCGTGGTGGCCGCTCGCCTGCCTCTTCAATTCCATTCTAGCATGCTTATGCAAGGTGTTCCAGGACAATTTTCCTGAGTTTTGAATTCGTCCTGATGCAGCCCCTCGTTGGAAACTCGTGCTCGTCCTCTGAGTCTCCGAGTGCAGAGACCTCGATGTCAACTGCAGAAATGAAGGGCTGCGTTGAGTTGTCGAGAAGCAAGAACATAGGCAGCGCCTTGTGTTTGGGAGTCAGCAGCTGCTGGACTTTTGCGATTGCTTTCACTGTGCACTGAATGCCTGCACGGCATGTGCACGTTAAAACAGGGAGCTGGGCAAGAGCAGTAATCGAAAGATCACGGCCGTCAGAAAGCAGTTTATATATTGCCCTGAAAAGAGCAGTGTTTTTGGAGTGTGCAGTAAAATCGTGTTTCTGGACAAGGGAGGCATAAGTGCGCTGCGCTCCTAAGCTATCTCCCTGCGAGACACACTGTCAAAGCTTTTCGTTATCATGCAGTCTAGTGCAGACGCACACTACGGCTCTCCGGAGCTCTCCGAAGCCAAGCGCCGGTGGCCGGCGTCTTTCGGCTGAAGCAGCGCTTCGGAGCGTACGGCTGTTGTGTGCGCGAAGCAGCCGCTTCTCCTGCTCCGCGAGCCGGACAGAGCGGTAGCTTGTACGAGGGCGAAGAACGAAGCCGCAGAGCACCGGCCTTCTGCGCGCACCCTAAGGACTGCTAGAGGACCGTGGTGGCCGCTCGCCTGCCCCTTCAATTCCCTTCTAGCATGCTTATGGAAGGTGTTTCAGGACAATTTTCCTGAGTTTTGAATTCGTCCTGATGCAGCCCCACGTTGGAAACTCGTGCTCGTCCTCTGATTCTCCGACATGCAGAGACCTCGATGGCAACTGCAGAAATGAAGGGCTGCGTTGAGTTGTCGAGAAGCAAGAACATAGGCAGCGCCTTGTGTTTGGGAGTCAGCAGCTGCTGGACTTTTGCGATTGCTTTCACTGTGCACTGAATGCCAGGACGGCATGTGCACGTTAAAACAGGGAGCTGGGCAAGAGCAGTAATCGAAAGATCACGGCCGTCAGAAAGCAGTTTATATATTGCCCTGAAAAGAGCAGTGTTTTTGGAGTGTGCAGTAAAATCGTGTTTCTGGACAAGGGAGGCATAAGTGCGCTGCGCTCCTAAGCTATCTCCCTGCGAGACACACTGTCAAAGCTTTTCGTTATCATGCAGTCTAGTGCAGACGCACACTACGGCTCTCCGGAGCTCTCCGAAGCCAAGCGCCGGTGGCCGGCGTCTTTCGGCTGAAGCAGCGCTTCGGAGCGTACGGCTGTTGTGTGCGCGAAGCAGCCGCTTCTCCTGCTCCGCGAGCCGGACAGAGCGGTAGCTTGTACGAGGGCGAAGAACGAAGCCGCAGAGCACCGGCCTTCTGCGCGCACCCTAAGGACTTCTAGAGGACCGTGGTGGCCGCTCGCCTGCCTCTTCAATTCCATTCTAGCATCCTTATGGAAGGTGTTCCAGGACAATTTTCCTGAGTTTTGAATTCGTCCTGATGCAGCCCCACGTTGGAAACTCGTGCTCGTTCTCTGAGTCTCCGAGTGCAGAGACCTCGATGGCAACTGCAGAAATGAAGGGCTGCGTTGAGTTGTCGAGAAGCAAGAACATAGGCAGCGCCTTGTGTTTGGGAGTCAGCAGCTGCTGGACTTTTGCGATTGCTTTCACTGTGCACTGAATGCCAGGACGGCATGTGCACGTTAAAACAGGGAGCTGGGCAAGAGCAGTAATCGAAAGATCACGGCCGTCAGAAAGCAGCTTATATATTGCCCAGAAAAGAGCACTGTTTTTGGAGTGTGCAGTAAAATCGTGTTTCTGGACAAGGGAGGCATAAGTGCGCTGCGCTCCTAAGCTATCTCCCTGCTAAGACACACTGCCAAAGCTTTTCGTTATCATGCAGTCTAGTGCAGACGCACACTACGGCTCTCCGGAGCTGTCCGAAGCCAAGCGCCGGTGGCCGGCGTCTTTCGGCTGAAGCAGCGCTTCGGAGCGTACGGCTGTTGTGTGCGCGAAGCAGCCGCTTCTCCTGCTCCGCGAGCCGGACAGAGCGGTAGCTTGTACGAGGGCGAAGAACGAAGCCGCAGAGCACCGGCCTTCTGCGCGCACCCTAAGGACTGCGAGAGGACCGTGGTGGCCGCTCGCCTGCCTCTTCAATTCCATTCTAGCATCATTATGGAAGGTGTTCCAGGACAATTTTCCTGAGTTTTGAATTCGTCCTGATGCAGCCCCACGTTGGAAACTCGTGCTCGTCCTCTGAGTCTCCGAGTGCAGAGACCTCGATGGCAACTGCAGAAATGAAGGGCTGCGTTGAGTTGTCGAGAAGCAAGAACATAGGCAGCGCCTTGTGTTTGGGAGTCAGCAGCTGCTGGACTTTTGCGATTGCTTTCACTGTGCACTGAATGCCAGGACGGCATGTGCACGTTAAAACAGGGAGCTGGGCAAGAGCAGTAATCGAAAGATCACGGCCGTCAGAAAGCAGTTTATATATTGCCCTGGAAAGAGCAGTGTTTTTGGAGTGTGCAGTAAAATCGTGTTTCTGGACAAGGGAGGCATAAGTGCGCTGCGCTCCTAAGCTATCTCCCTGCGAGACACACTGTCAAAGCTTTTCGTTATCATGCAGTCTAGTGCAGACGCACACTACGGCTCTCCGGAGCTGTCCGAAGCCAAGCGCCGGTGGCCGGCGTCTTTCGGCTGAAGCAGCGCTTCGGAGCGTACGGCTGTTGTGTGCGCGAAGCAGCCGCTTCTCCTGCTCCGCGAGCCGGACAGAGCGGTAGCTTGTACGAGGGCGAAGAACGAAGCCGCAGAGCACCGGCCTTCTGCGCGCACCCTAAGGACTTCTAGAGGACCGTGGTGGTCGCTCGCCTGCCTCTTCAATTCCATTCTAGCATCCTTATGGAAGGTGTTCCAGGACAATTTTCCTGAGTTTTGAATTCGTCCTGATGCAGCCCCACGTTGGAAACTCGTGCTCGTCCTCTGAGTCTCCGAGTGCAGAGACGTCGATGGCAACTGCAGAAATGAAGGGCTGCGTTGAGTTGTCGAGAAGCAAGAACATAGGCAGCGCCTTGTGTTTGGGAGTCAGCAGCTGCTGGACTTTTGCGATTGCTTTCACTGTGCACTGAATGCCAGGACGGCATGTGCACGTTAAAACAGGGAGCTGGGCAAGAGCAGTAATCGAAAGATCACGGCCGTCAGAAAGCAGTTTATATATTGCCCTGGAAAGAGCAGTGTTTTTGGAGTGTGCAGTAAAATCGTGTTTCTGGACAAGGGAGGCATAAGTGCGCTGCGCTCCTAAGCTATCTCCCTGCGAGACACACTGCCAAAGCTTTTCGTTATCATGCAGTCTAGTGCAGACGCACACTACGGCTCTCCGGAGCTCTCCGAAGCCAAGCGCCGGTGGCCGGCGTCTTTCGGCTGAAGCAGCGCTTCGGAGCGTACGGCTGTTGTGTGCGCGAAGCAGTCGCTTCTCCTGCTCCGCGAGCCGGACAGAGCGGTAGCTTGTACGAGGGCGAAGAACGAAGCCGCAGAGCACCGGCCTTCTGCGCGCACCCTAAGGACTGCTAGAGGACCGTGGTGGCCGCTCGCCTGCCCCTTCAATTCCCTTCTAGCATGCTTATGGAAGGTGTTCCAGGACAATATTCCTGAGTCTTGAATTCGTCCTGATGCAGCCCCTCCTGGGAAACAACTGCTCGTCGTCTGAGTCTCCAAGTGCAGAGACCTCGATGTCAACTGCAGAAATGAAGGGCTGCGTTGAGTTGTCGAGAAGCAAGAACATAGGCAGCGCCTTGTGTTTGGGAGTCAGCAGCTGCTGGACTTTTGCGATTGCTTTCACTGTGCACTGAATGCCAGGACGGCATGTGCACGTTAAAACAGGGAGCTGGGCAAGAGCAGTAATCGAAAGATCACGGCCGTCAGAAAGCAGCTTATATATTGCCCAGAAAAGAGCACTGTTTTTGGAGTGTGCAGTAAAATCGTGTTTCTGGACAAGGGAGGCATAAGTGCGCTGCGCTCCTAAGCTATCTCCCTGCTAAGACACACTGCCAAAGCTTTTCGTTATCATGCAGTCTAGTGCAGACGCACACTACGGCTCTCCGGAGCTGTCCGAAGCCAAGCGCCGGTGGCCGGCGTCTTTCGGCTGAAGCAGCGCTTCGGAGCGTACGGCTGTTGTGTGCGCGAAGCAGCCGCTTCTCCTGCTCCGCGAGCCGGACAGAGCGGTAGCTTGTACGAGGGCGAAGAACGAAGCCGCAGAGCACCGGCCTTCTGCGCGCACCCTAAGGACTGCGAGAGGACCGTGGTGGCCGCTCGCCTGCCTCTTCAATTCCATTCTAGCATGCTTATGCAAGGTGTTCCAGGACAATTTTCCTGAGTTTTGAATTCGTCCTGATGCAGCCCCTCGTTGGAAACTCGTGCTCGTCCTCTGAGTCTCCGAGTGCAGAGACCTCGATGTCAACTGCAGAAATGAAGGGCTGCGTTGAGTTGTCGAGAAGCAAGAACATAGGCAGCGCCTTGTGTTTGGGAGTCAGCAGCTGCTGGACTTTTGCGATTGCTTTCACTGTGCACTGAATGCCAGGACGGCATGTGCACGTTAAAACAGGGAGCTGGGCAAGAGCAGTAATCGAAAGATCACGGCCGTCAGAAAGCAGTTTATATATTGCCCTGGAAAGAGCAGTGTTTTTGGAGTGTGCAGTAAAATCGTGTTTCTGGACAAGGGAGGCATAAGTGCGCTGCGCTCCTAAGCTATCTCCCTGCGAGACACACTGCCAAAGCTTTTCGTTATCATGCAGTCTAGTGCAGACGCACACTACGGCTCTCCGGAGCTCTCCGAAGCCAAGCGCCGGTGGCCGGCGTCTTTCGGCTGAAGCAGCGCTTCGGAGCGTACGGCTGTTGTGTGCGCGAAGCAGTCGCTTCTCCTGCTCCGCGAGCCGGACAGAGCGGTAGCTTGTACGAGGGCGAAGAACGAAGCCGCAGAGCACCGGCCTTCTGCGCGCACCCTAAGGACTGCTAGAGGACCGTGGTGGCCGCTCGCCTGCCCCTTCAATTCCCTTCTAGCATGCTTATGGAAGGTGTTCCAGGACAATATTCCTGAGTCTTGAATTCCTCCTGATGCAGCCCCTCCTGGGAAACAACTGCTCGTCGTCTGAGTCTCCAAGTGCAGAGACCTCGATGTCAACTGCAGAAATGAAGGGCTGCGTTGAGTTGTCGAGAAGCAAGAACATAGGCAGCGCCTTGTGTTTGGGAGTCAGCAGCTGCTGGACTTTTGCGATTGCTTTCACTGTGCACTGAATGCCTGCACGGCATGTGCACGTTAAAACAGGGAGCTGGGCAAGAGCAGTAATCGAAAGATCACGGCCGTCAGAAAGCAGCTTATATATTGCCCAGAAAAGAGCACTGTTTTTGGAGTGTGCAGTAAAATCGTGTTTCTGGACAAGGGAGGCATAAGTGCGCTGCGCTCCTAAGCTATCTCCCTGCTAAGACACACTGCCAAAGCTTTTCGTTATCATGCAGTCTAGTGCAGACGCACACTACGGCTCTCCGGAGCTGTCCGAAGCCAAGCGCCGGTGGCCGGCGTCTTTCGGCTGAAGCAGCGCTTCGGAGCGTACGGCTGTTGTGTGCGCGAAGCAGCCGCTTCTCCTGCTCCGCGAGCCGGACAGAGCGGTAGCTTGTACGAGGGCGAAGAACGAAGCCGCAGAGCACCGGCCTTCTGCGCGCACCCTAAGGACTGCGAGAGGACCGTGGTGGCCGCTCGCCTGCCTCTTCAATTCCATTCTAGCATGCTTATGCAAGGTGTTCCAGGACAATTTTCCTGAGTTTTGAATTCGTCCTGATGCAGCCCCTCGTTGGAAACTCGTGCTCGTCCTCTGAGTCTCCGAGTGCAGAGACCTCGATGTCAACTGCAGAAATGAAGGGCTGCGTTGAGTTGTCGAGAAGCAAGAACATAGGCAGCGCCTTGTGTTTGGGAGTCAGCAGCTGCTGGACTTTTGCGATTGCTTTCACTGTGCACTGAATGCCTGCACGGCATGTGCACGTTAAAACAGGGAGCTGGGCAAGAGCAGTAATCGAAAGATCACGGCCGTCAGAAAGCAGTTTATATATTGCCCTGAAAAGAGCAGTGTTTTTGGAGTGTGCAGTAAAATCGTGTTTCTGGACAAGGGAGGCATAAGTGCGCTGCGCTCCTAAGCTATCTCCCTGCGAGACACACTGTCAAAGCTTTTCGTTATCATGCAGTCTAGTGCAGACGCACACTACGGCTCTCCGGAGCTCTCCGAAGCCAAGCGCCGGTGGCCGGCGTCTTTCGGCTGAAGCAGCGCTTCGGAGCGTACGGCTGTTGTGTGCGCGAAGCAGCCGCTTCTCCTGCTCCGCGAGCCGGACAGAGCGGTAGCTTGTACGAGGGCGAAGAACGAAGCCGCAGAGCACCGGCCTTCTGCGCGCACCCTAAGGACTGCTAGAGGACCGTGGTGGCCGCTCGCCTGCCCCTTCAATTCCCTTCTAGCATGCTTATGGAAGGTGTTTCAGGACAATTTTCCTGAGTTTTGAATTCGTCCTGATGCAGCCCCACGTTGGAAACTCGTGCTCGTCCTCTGATTCTCCGACATGCAGAGACCTCGATGGCAACTGCAGAAATGAAGGGCTGCGTTGAGTTGTCGAGAAGCAAGAACATAGGCAGCGCCTTGTGTTTGGGAGTCAGCAGCTGCTGGACTTTTGCGATTGCTTTCACTGTGCACTGAATGCCAGGACGGCATGTGCACGTTAAAACAGGGAGCTGGGCAAGAGCAGTAATCGAAAGATCACGGCCGTCAGAAAGCAGTTTATATATTGCCCTGAAAAGAGCAGTGTTTTTGGAGTGTGCAGTAAAATCGTGTTTCTGGACAAGGGAGGCATAAGTGCGCTGCGCTCCTAAGCTATCTCCCTGCGAGACACACTGTCAAAGCTTTTCGTTATCATGCAGTCTAGTGCAGACGCACACTACGGCTCTCCGGAGCTGTCCGAAGCCAAGCGCCGGTGGCCGGCGTCTTTCGGCTGAAGCAGCGCTTCGGAGCGTACGGCTGTTGTGTGCGCGAAGCAGCCGCTTCTCCTGCTCCGCGAGCCGGACAGAGCGGTAGCTTGTACGAGGGCGAAGAACGAAGCCGCAGAGCACCGGCCTTCTGCGCGCACCCTAAGGACTTCTAGAGGACCGTGGTGGCCGCTCGCCTGCCTCTTCAATTCCATTCTAGCATCCTTATGGAAGGTGTTCCAGGACAATTTTCCTGAGTTTTGAATTCGTCCTGATGCAGCCCCACGTTGGAAACTCGTGCTCGTTCTCTGAGTCTCCGAGTGCAGAGACCTCGATGGCAACTGCAGAAATGAAGGGCTGCGTTGAGTTGTCGAGAAGCAAGAACATAGCCAGCGCCTTGTGTTTGGGAGTCAGCAGCTGCTGGACTTTTGCGATTGCTTTCACTGTGCACTGAATGCCAGGACGGCATGTGCACGTTAAAACAGGGAGCTGGGCAAGAGCAGTAATCGAAAGATCACGGCCGTCAGAAAGCAGCTTATATATTGCCCAGAAAAGAGCACTGTTTTTGGAGTGTGCAGTAAAATCGTGTTTCTGGACAAGGGAGGCATAACTGCGCTGCGCTCCTAAGCTATCTCCCTGCTAAGACACACTGCCAAAGCTTTTCGTTATCATGCAGTCTAGTGCAGACGCACACTACGGCTCTCCGGAGCTGTCCGAAGCCAAGCGCCGGTCGCCGGCGTCTTTCGGCTGAAGCAGCGCTTCGGAGCGTACGGCTGTTGTGTGCGCGAAGCAGCCGCTTCTCCTGCTCCGCGAGCCGGACAGAGCGGTAGCTTGTACGAGGGCGAAGAACGAAGCCGCAGAGCACCGGCCTTCTGCGCGCACCCTAAGGACTGCGAGAGGACCGTGGTGGCCGCTCGCCTGCCTCTTCAATTCCATTCTAGCATCATTATGGAAGGTGTTCCAGGACAATTTTCCTGAGTTTTGAATTCGTCCTGATGCAGCCCCACGTTGGAAACTCGTGCTCGTCCTCTGAGTCTCCGAGTGCAGAGACCTCGATGGCAACTGCAGAAATGAAGGGCTGCGTTGAGTTGTCGAGAAGCAAGAACATAGGCAGCGCCTTGTGTTTGGGAGTCAGCAGCTGCTGGACTTTTGCGATTGCTTTCACTGTGCACTGAATGCCAGGACGGCATGTGCACGTTAAAACAGGGAGCTGGGCAAGAGCAGTAATCGAAAGATCACGGCCGTCAGAAAGCAGTTTATATATTGCCCTGGAAAGAGCAGTGTTTTTGGAGTGTGCAGTAAAATCGTGTTTCTGGACAAGGGAGGCATAAGTGCGCTGCGCTCCTAAGCTATCTCCCTGCGAGACACACTGTCAAAGCTTTTCGTTATCATGCAGTCTAGTGCAGACGCACACTACGGCTCTCCGGAGCTGTCCGAAGCCAAGCGCCGGTGGCCGGCGTCTTTCGGCTGAAGCAGCGCTTCGGAGCGTACGGCTGTTGTGTGCGCGAAGCAGCCGCTTCTCCTGCTCCGCGAGCCGGACAGAGCGGTAGCTTGTACGAGGGCGAAGAACGAAGCCGCAGAGCACCGGCCTTCTGCGCGCACCCTAAGGACTTCTAGAGGACCGTGGTGGTCGCTCGCCTGCCTCTTCAATTCCATTCTAGCATCCTTATGGAAGGTGTTCCAGGACAATTTTCCTGAGTTTTGAATTCGTCCTGATGCAGCCCCACGTTGGAAACTCGTGCTCGTCCTCTGAGTCTCCGAGTGCAGAGACCTCGATGGCAACTGCAGAAATGAAGGGCTGCGTTGAGTTGTCGAGAAGCAAGAACATAGGCAGCGCCTTGTGTTTGGGAGTCAGCAGCTGCTGGACTTTTGCGATTGCTTTCACTGTGCACTGAATGCCAGGACGGCATGTGCACGTTAAAACAGGGAGCTGGGCAAGAGCAGTAATCGAAAGATCACGGCCGTCAGAAAGCAGTTTATATATTGCCCTGGAAAGAGCAGTGTTTTTGGAGTGTGCAGTAAAATCGTGTTTCTGGACAAGGGAGGCATAAGTGCGCTGCGCTCCTAAGCTATCTCCCTGCGAGACACACTGCCAAAGCTTTTCGTTATCATGCAGTCTAGTGCAGACGCACACTACGGCTCTCCGGAGCTCTCCGAAGCCAAGCGCCGGTGGCCGGCGTCTTTCGGCTGAAGCAGCGCTTCGGAGCGTACGGCTGTTGTGTGCGCGAAGCAGTCGCTTCTCCTGCTCCGCGAGCCGGACAGAGCGGTAGCTTGTACGAGGGCGAAGAACGAAGCCGCAGAGCACCGGCCTTCTGCGCGCACCCTAAGGACTGCTAGAGGACCGTGGTGGCCGCTCGCCTGCCCCTTCAATTCCCTTCTAGCATGCTTATGGAAGGTGTTCCAGGACAATATTCCTGAGTCTTGAATTCGTCCTGATGCAGCCCCTCCTGGGAAACAACTGCTCGTCGTCTGAGTCTCCAAGTGCAGAGACCTCGATGTCAACTGCAGAAATGAAGGGCTGCGTTGAGTTGTCGAGAAGCAAGAACATAGGCAGCGCCTTGTGTTTGGGAGTCAGCAGCTGCTGGACTTTTGCGATTGCTTTCACTGTGCACTGAATGCCAGGACGGCATGTGCACGTTAAAACAGGGAGCTGGGCAAGAGCAGTAATCGAAAGATCACGGCCGTCAGAAAGCAGCTTATATATTGCCCAGAAAAGAGCACTGTTTTTGGAGTGTGCAGTAAAATCGTGTTTCTGGACAAGGGAGGCATAAGTGCGCTGCGCTCCTAAGCTATCTCCCTGCTAAGACACACTGCCAAAGCTTTTCGTTATCATGCAGTCTAGTGCAGACGCACACTACGGCTCTCCGGAGCTGTCCGAAGCCAAGCGCCGGTGGCCGGCGTCTTTCGGCTGAAGCAGCGCTTCGGAGCGTACGGCTGTTGTGTGCGCGAAGCAGCCGCTTCTCCTGCTCCGCGAGCCGGACAGAGCGGTAGCTTGTACGAGGGCGAAGAACGAAGCCGCAGAGCACCGGCCTTCTGCGCGCACCCTAAGGACTGCGAGAGGACCGTGGTGGCCGCTCGCCTGCCTCTTCAATTCCATTCTAGCATGCTTATGCAAGGTGTTCCAGGACAATTTTCCTGAGTTTTGAATTCGTCCTGATGCAGCCCCTCGTTGGAAACTCGTGCTCGTCCTCTGAGTCTCCGAGTGCAGAGACCTCGATGTCAACTGCAGAAATGAAGGGCTGCGTTGAGTTGTCGAGAAGCAAGAACATAGGCAGCGCCTTGTGTTTGGGAGTCAGCAGCTGCTGGACTTTTGCGATTGCTTTCACTGTGCACTGAATGCCTGCACGGCATGTGCACGTTAAAACAGGGAGCTGGGCAAGAGCAGTAATCGAAAGATCACGGCCGTCAGAAAGCAGTTTATATATTGCCCTGAAAAGAGCAGTGTTTTTGGAGTGTGCAGTAAAATCGTGTTTCTGGACAAGGGAGGCATAAGTGCGCTGCGCTCCTAAGCTATCTCCCTGCGAGACACACTGCCAAAGCTTTTCGTTATCATGCAGTCTAGTGCAGACGCACACTACGGCTCTCCGGAGCTGTCCGAAGCCAAGCGCCGGTGGCCGGCGTCTTTCGGCTGAAGCAGCGCTTCGGAGCGTACGGCTGTTGTGTGCGCGAAGCAGCCGCTTCTCCTGCTCCGCGAGCCGGACAGAGCGGTAGCTTGTACGAGGGCGAAGAACGAAGCCGCAGAGCACCGGCCTTCTGCGCGCACCCTAAGGACTGCTAGAGGACCGTGGTGGCCGCTCGCCTGCCCCTTCAATTCCCTTCTAGCATGCTTATGGAAGGTGTTCCAGGACAATATTCCTGAGTCTTGAATTCCTCCTGATGCAGCCCCTCCTGGGAAACAACTGCTCGTCGTCTGAGTCTCCAAGTGCAGAGACCTCGATGTCAACTGCAGAAATGAAGGGCTGCGTTGAGTTGTCGAGAAGCAAGAACATAGCCAGCGCCTTGTGTTTGGGAGTCAGCAGCTGCTGGACTTTTGCGATTGCTTTCACTGTGCACTGAATGCCTGCACGGCATGTGCACGTTAAAACAGGGAGCTGGGCAAGAGCAGTAATCGAAAGATCACGGCCGTCAGAAAGCAGTTTATATATTGCCCTGAAAAGAGCAGTGTTTTTGGAGTGTGCAGTAAAATCGTGTTTCTGGACAAGGGAGGCATAAGTGCGCTGCGCTCCTAAGCTATCTCCCTGCGAGACACACTGTCAAAGCTTTTCGTTATCATGCAGTCTAGTGCAGACGCACACTACGGCTCTCCGGAGCTGTCCGAAGCCAAGCGCCGGTGGCCGGCGTCTTTCGGCTGAAGCAGCGCTTCGGAGCGTACGGCTGTTGTGTACGCGAAGCAGCCGCTTCTCCTGCTCCGCGAGCCGGACAGAGCGGTAGCTTGTACGAGGGCGAAGAACGAAGCCGCAGAGCACCGGCCTTCTGCGCGCACCCTAAGGACTTCTAGAGGACCGTGGTGGCCGCTCGCCTGCCTCTTCAATTCCATTCTAGCATCCTTATGGAAGGTGTTCCAGGACAATTTTCCTGAGTTTTGAATTCGTCCTGATGCAGCCCCACGTTGGAAACTCGTGCTCGTCCTCTGAGTCTCCGTGTGCAGAGACGTCGATGGCAACTGCAGAAATGAAGGGCTGCGTTGAGTTGTCGAGAAGCAAGAACATAGGCAGCGCCTTGTGTTTGGGAGTCAGCAGCTGCTGGACTTTTGCGATTGCTTTCACTGTGCACTGAATGCCAGGACGGCATGTGCACGTTAAAACAGGGAGCTGGGCAAGAGCAGTAATCGAAAGATCACGGCCGTCAGAAAGCAGTTTATATATTGCCCTGGAAAGAGCAGTGTTTTTGGAGTGTGCAGTAAAATCGTGTTTCTGGACAAGGGAGGCATAAGTGCGCTGCGCTCCTAAGCTATCTCCCTGCGAGACACACTGTCAAAGCTTTTCGTTATCATGCAGTCTAGTGCAGACGCACACTACGGCTCTCCGGAGCTGTCCGAAGCCAAGCGCCGGTGGCCGGCGTCTTTCGGCTGAAGCAGCGCTTCGGAGCGTACGGCTGTTGTGTGCGCGAAGCAGCCGCTTCTCCTGCTCCGCGAGCCGGACAGAGCGGTAGCTTGTACGAGGGCGAAGAACGAAGCCGCAGAGCACCGGCCTTCTGCGCGCACCCTAAGGACTGCTAGAGGACCGTGGTGGCCGCTCGCCTGCCCCTTCAATTCCCTTCTAGCATGCTTATTGAAGGTGTTTCAGGACAATTTTCCTGAGTTTTGAATTCGTCCTGATGCAGCCCCACGTTGGAAACTCGTGCTCGTCCTCTGAGTCTCCGAGTGCAGAGACCTCGATGGCAACTGCAGAAATGAAGGGCTGCGTTGAGTTGTCGAGAAGCAAGAACATAGGCAGCGCCTTGTGTTTGGGAGTCAGCAGCTGCTGGACTTTTGCGATTGCTTTCACTGTGCACTGAATGCCTGCACGGCATGTGCACGTTAAAACAGGGAGCTGGGCAAGAGCAGTAATCGAAAGATCACGGCCGTCAGAAAGCAGTTTATATATTGCCCTGGAAAGAGCAGTGTTTTTGGAGTGTGCAGTAAAATCGTGTTTCTGGACAAGGGAGGCATAAGTGCGCTGCGCTCCTAAGCTATCTCCCTGCGAGACACACTGTCAAAGCTTTTCGTTATCATGCAGTCTAGTGCAGACGCACACTACGGCTCTCCGGAGCTGTCCGAAGCCAAGCGCCGGTGGCCGGCGTCTTTCGGCTGAAGCAGCGCTTCGGAGCGTACGGCTGTTGTGTGCGCGAAGCAGCCGCTTCTCCTGCTCCGCGAGCCGGACAGAGCGGTAGCTTGTACGAGGGCGAAGAACGAAGCCGCAGAGCACCGGCCTTCTGCGCGCACCCTAAGGACTTCTAGAGGACCGTGGTGGTCGCTCGCCTGCCTCTTCAATTCCATTCTAGCATCCTTATGGAAGGTGTTCCAGGACAATTTTCCTGAGTTTTGAATTCGTCCTGATGCAGCCCCACGTTGGAAACTCGTGCTCGTCCTCTGAGTCTCCGAGTGCAGAGACCTCGATGGCAACTGCAGAAATGAAGGGCTGCGTTGAGTTGTCGAGAAGCAAGAACATAGGCAGCGCCTTGTGTTTGGGAGTCAGCAGCTGCTGGACTTTTGCGATTGCTTTCACTGTGCACTGAATGCCAGGACGGCATGTGCACGTTAAAACAGGGAGCTGGGCAAGAGCAGTAATCGAAAGATCACGGCCGTCAGAAAGCAGTTTATATATTGCCCTGGAAAGAGCAGTGTTTTTGGAGTGTGCAGTAAAATCGTGTTTCTGGACAAGGGAGGCATAAGTGCGCTGCGCTCCTAAGCTATCTCCCTGCGAGACACACTGCCAAAGCTTTTCGTTATCATGCAGTCTAGTGCAGACGCACACTACGGCTCTCCGGAGCTCTCCGAAGCCAAGCGCCGGTGGCCGGCGTCTTTCGGCTGAAGCAGCGCTTCGGAGCGTACGGCTGTTGTGTGCGCGAAGCAGTCGCTTCTCCTGCTCCGCGAGCCGGACAGAGCGGTAGCTTGTACGAGGGCGAAGAACGAAGCCGCAGAGCACCGGCCTTCTGCGCGCACCCTAAGGACTGCTAGAGGACCGTGGTGGCCGCTCGCCTGCCCCTTCAATTCCCTTCTAGCATGCTTATGGAAGGTGTTCCAGGACAATATTCCTGAGTCTTGAATTCCTCCTGATGCAGCCCCTCCTGGGAAACAACTGCTCGTCGTCTGAGTCTCCAAGTGCAGAGACCTCGATGTCAACTGCAGAAATGAAGGGCTGCGTTGAGTTGTCGAGAAGCAAGAACATAGGCAGCGCCTTGTGTTTGGGAGTCAGCAGCTGCTGGACTTTTGCGATTGCTTTCACTGTGCACTGAATGCCAGGACGGCATGTGCACGTTAAAACAGGGAGCTGGGCAAGAGCAGTAATCGAAAGATCACGGCCGTCAGAAAGCAGCTTATATATTGCCCTGAAAAGAGCAGTGTTTTTGGAGTGTGCAGTAAAATCGTGTTTCTGGACAAGGGAGGCATAAGTGCGCTGCGCTCCTAAGCTATCTCCCTGCGAGACACACTGTCAAAGCTTTTCGTTATCATGCAGTCTAGTGCAGACGCACACTACGGCTCTCCGGAGCTGTCCGAAGCCAAGCGCCGGTGGCCGGCGTCTTTCGGCTGAAGCAGCGCTTCGGAGCGTACGGCTGTTGTGTGCGCGAAGCAGCCGCTTCTCCTGCTCCGCGAGCCGGACAGAGCGGTAGCTTGTACGAGGGCGAAGAACGAAGCCGCAGAGCACCGGCCTTCTGCGCGCACCCTAAGGACTTCTAGAGGACCGTGGTGGCCGCTCGCCTGCCTCTTCAATTCCATTCTAGCATCCTTATGGAAGGTGTTCCAGGACAATTTTCCTGAGTTTTGAATTCGTCCTGATGCAGCCCCACGTTGGAAACTCGTGCTCGTCCTCTGAGTCTCCGAGTGCAGAGACCTCGATGGCAACTGCAGAAATGAAGGGCTGCGTTGAGTTGTCGAGAAGCAAGAACATAGGCAGCGCCTTGTGTTTGGGAGTCAGCAGCTGCTGGACTTTTGCGATTGCTTTCACTGTGCACTGAATGCCAGGACGGCATGTGCACGTTAAAACAGGGAGCTGGGCAAGAGCAGTAATCGAAAGATCACGGCCGTCAGAAAGCAGCTTATATATTGCCCAGAAAAGAGCACTGTTTTTGGAGTGTGCAGTAAAATCGTGTTTCTGGACAAGGGAGGCATAAGTGCGCTGCGCTCCTAAGCTATCTCCCTGCTAAGACACACTGCCAAAGCTTTTCGTTATCATGCAGTCTAGTGCAGACGCACACTACGGCTCTCCGGAGCTGTCCGAAGCCAAGCGCCGGTGGCCGGCGTCTTTCGGCTGAAGCAGCGCTTCGGAGCGTACGGCTGTTGTGTGCGCGAAGCAGCCGCTTCTCCTGCTCCGCGAGCCGGACAGAGCGGTAGCTTGTACGAGGGCGAAGAACGAAGCCGCAGAGCACCGGCCTTCTGCGCGCACCCTAAGGACTGCTAGAGGACCGTGGTGGCCGCTCGCCTGCCCCTTCAATTCCCTTCTAGCATGCTTATGGAAGGTGTTTCAGGACAATTTTCCTGAGTTTTGAATTCGTCCTGATGCAGCCCCACGTTGGAAACTCGTGCTCGTCCTCTGAGTCTCCGAGTGCAGAGACCTCGATGTCAACTGCAGAAATGAAGGGCTGCGTTGAGTTGTCGAGAAGCAAGAACATAGGCAGCGCCTTGTGTTTGGGAGTCAGCAGCTGCTGGACTTTTGCGATTGCTTTCACTGTGCACTGAATGCCAGGACGGCATGTGCACGTTAAAACAGGGAGCTGGGCAAGAGCAGTAATCGAAAGATCACGGCCGTCAGAAAGCAGTTTATATATTGCCCTGAAAAGAGCAGTGTTTTTGGAGTGTGCAGTAAAATCGTGTTTCTGGACAAGGGAGGCATAAGTGCGCTGCGCTCCTAAGCTATCTCCCTGCGAGACACACTGTCAAAGCTTTTCGTTATCATGCAGTCTAGTGCAGACGCACACTACGGCTCTCCGGAGCTGTCCGAAGCCAAGCGCCGGTGGCCGGCGTCTTTCGGCTGAAGCAGCGCTTCGGAGCGTACGGCTGTTGTGTGCGCGAAGCAGCCGCTTCTCCTGCTCCGCGAGCCGGACAGAGCGGTAGCTTGTACGAGGGCGAAGAACGAAGCCGCAGAGCACCGGCCTTCTGCGCGCACCCTAAGGACTGCTAGAGGACCGTGGTGGCCGCTCGCCTGCCCCTTCAATTCCCTTCTAGCATGCTTATGGAAGGTGTTTCAGGACAATTTTCCTGAGTTTTGAATTCGTCCTGATGCAGCCCCACGTTGGAAACTCGTGCTCGTCCTCTGAGTCTCCGAGTGCAGAGACCTCGATGGCAACTGCAGAAATGAAGGGCTGCGTTGAGTTGTCGAGAAGCAAGAACATAGGCAGCGCCTTGTGTTTGGGAGTCAGCAGCTGCTGGACTTTTGCGATTGCTTTCACTGTGCACTGAATGCCAGGACGGCATGTGCACGTTAAAACAGGGAGCTGGGCAAGAGCAGTAATCGAAAGATCACGGCCGTCAGAAAGCAGTTTATATATTGCCCTGGAAAGAGCAGTGTTTTTGGAGTGTGCAGTAAAATCGTGTTTCTGGACAAGGGAGGCATAAGTGCGCTGCGCTCCTAAGCTATCTCCCTGCGAGACACACTGTCAAAGCTTTTCGTTATCATGCAGTCTAGTGCAGACGCACACTACGGCTCTCCGGAGCTGTCCGAAGCCAAGCGCCGGTGGCCGGCGTCTTTCGGCTGAAGCAGCGCTTCGGAGCGTACGGCTGTTGTGTGCGCGAAGCAGCCGCTTCTCCTGCTCCGCGAGCCGGACAGAGCGGTAGCTTGTACGAGGGCGAAGAACGAAGCCGCAGAGCACCGGCCTTCTGCGCGCACCCTAAGGACTGCGAGAGGACCGTGGTGGCCGCTCGCCTGCCTCTTCAATTCCATTCTAGCATCCTTATGGAAGGTGTTCCAGGACAATTTTCCTGAGTTTTGAATTCCTCCTGATGCAGCCCCACGTTGGAAACTCGTGCTCGTCCTCTGAGTCTCCGAGTGCAGAGACCTCGATGGCAACTGCAGAAATGAAGGGCTGCGTTGAGTTGTCGAGAAGCAAGAACATAGGCAGCGCCTTGTGTTTGGGAGTCAGCAGCTGCTGGACTTTTGCGATTGCTTTCACTGTGCACTGAATGCCAGGACGGCATGTGCACGTTAACACAGGGAGCTGGGCAAGAGCAGTAATCGAAAGATCACGGCCGTCAGAAAGCAGTTTATATATTGCCCTGAAAAGAGCAGTGTTTTTGGAGTGTGCAGTAAAATCGTGTTTCTGGACAAGGGAGGCATAAGTGCGCTGCGCTCCTAAGCTATCTCCCTGCGAGACACACTGTCAAAGCTTTTCGTTATCATGCAGTCTAGTGCAGACGCACACTACGGCTCTCCGGAGCTGTCCGAAGCCAAGCGCCGGTGGCCGGCGTCTTTCGGCTGAAGCAGCGCTTCGGAGCGTACGGCTGTTGTGTGCGCGAAGCAGCCGCTTCTCCTGCTCCGCGAGCCGGACAGAGCGGTAGCTTGTACGAGGGCGAAGAACGAAGCCGCAGAGCACCGGCCTTCTGCGCGCACCCTAAGGACTTCTAGAGGACCGTGGTGGCCGCTCGCCTGCCCCTTCAATTCCCTTCTAGCATGCTTATGGAAGGTGTTTCAGGACAATTTTCCTGAGTTTTGAATTCGTCCTGATGCAGCCCCACGTTGGAAACTCGTGCTCGTCCTCTGAGTCTCCGAGTGCAGAGACCTCGATGTCAACTGCAGAAATGAAGGGCTGCGTTGAGTTGTCGAGAAGCAAGAACATAGCCAGCGCCTTGTGTTTGGGAGTCAGCAGCTGCTGGACTTTTGCGATTGCTTTCACTGTGCACTGAATGCCAGGACGGCATGTGCACGTTAAAACAGGGAGCTGGGCAAGAGCAGTAATCGAAAGATCACGGCCGTCAGAAAGCAGTTTATATATTGCCCTGAAAAGAGCAGTGTTTTTGGAGTGTGCAGTAAAATCGTGTTTCTGGACAAGGGAGGCATAAGTGCGCTGCGCTCCTAAGCTATCTCCCTGCGAGACACACTGTCAAAGCTTTTCGTTATCATGCAGTCTAGTGCAGACGCACACTACGGCTCTCCGGAGCTGTCCGAAGCCAAGCGCCGGTGGCCGGCGTCTTTCGGCTGAAGCAGCGCTTCGGAGCGTACGGCTGTTGTGTGCGCGAAGCAGCCGCTTCTCCTGCTCCGCGAGCCGGACAGAGCGGTAGCTTGTACGAGGGCGAAGAACGAAGCCGCAGAGCACCGGCCTTCTGCGCGCACCCTAAGGACTTCTAGAGGACCGTGGTGGCCGCTCGCCTGCCTCTTCAATTCCATTCTAGCATCCTTATGGAAGGTGTTCCAGGACAATTTTCCTGAGTTTTGAATTCGTCCTGATGCAGCCCCACGTTGGAAACTCGTGCTCGTCCTCTGAGTCTCCGAGTGCAGAGACGTCGATGGCAACTGCAGAAATGAAGGGCTGCGTTGAGTTGTCGAGAAGCAAGAACATAGCCAGCGCCTTGTGTTTGGGAGTCAGCAGCTGCTGGACTTTTGCGATTGCTTTCACTGTGCACTGAATGCCAGGACGGCATGTGCACGTTAAAACAGGGAGCTGGGCAAGAGCAGTAATCGAAAGATCACGGCCGTCAGAAAGCAGTTTATATATTGCCCTGGAAAGAGCAGTGTTTTTGGAGTGTGCAGTAAAATCGTGTTTCTGGACAAGGGAGGCATAAGTGCGCTGCGCTCCTAAGCTATCTCCCTGCGAGACACACTGTCAAAGCTTTTCGTTATCATGCAGTCTAGTGCAGACGCACACTACGGCTCTCCGGAGCTGTCCGAAGCCAAGCGCCGGTGGCCGGCGTCTTTCGGCTGAAGCAGCGCTTCGGAGCGTACGGCTGTTGTGTGCGCGAAGCAGCCGCTTCTCCTGCTCCGCGAGCCGGACAGAGCGGTAGCTTGTACGAGGGCGAAGAACGAAGCCGCAGAGCACCGGCCTTCTGCGCGCACCCTAAGGACTGCTAGAGGACCGTGGTGGCCGCTCGCCTGCCCCTTCAATTCCCTTCTAGCATGCTTATGGAAGGTGTTTCAGGACAATTTTCCTGAGTTTTGAATTCGTCCTGATGCAGCCCCACGTTGGAAACTCGTGCTCGTCCTCTGAGTCTCCGAGTGCAGAGACCTCGATGGCAACTGCAGAAATGAAGGGCTGCGTTGAGTTGTCGAGAAGCAAGAACATAGGCAGCGCCTTGTGTTTGGGAGTCAGCAGCTGCTGGACTTTTGCGATTGCTTTCACTGTGCACTGAATGCCTGCACGGCATGTGCACGTTAAAACAGGGAGCTGGGCAAGAGCAGTAATCGAAAGATCACGGCCGTCAGAAAGCAGTTTATATATTGCCCTGGAAAGAGCAGTGTTTTTGGAGTGTGCAGTAAAATCGTGTTTCTGGACAAGGGAGGCATAAGTGCGCTGCGCTCCTAAGCTATCTCCCTGCGAGACACACTGTCAAAGCTTTTCGTTATCATGCAGTCTAGTGCAGACGCACACTACGGCTCTCCGGAGCTGTCCGAAGCCAAGCGCCGGTGGCCGGCGTCTTTCGGCTGAAGCAGCGCTTCGGAGCGTACGGCTGTTGTGTGCGCGAAGCAGCCGCTTCTCCTGCTCCGCGAGCCGGACAGAGCGGTAGCTTGTACGAGTGCGAAGAACGAAGCCGCAGAGCACCGGCCTTCTGCGCGCACCCTAAGGACTTCTAGAGGACCGTGGTGGTCGCTCGCCTGCCTCTTCAATTCCATTCTAGCATCCTTATGGAAGGTGTTCCAGGACAATTTTCCTGAGTTTTGAATTCGTCCTGATGCAGCCCCACGTTGGAAACTCGTGCTCGTCCTCTGAGTCTCCGAGTGCAGAGACCTCGATGGCAACTGCAGAAATGAAGGGCTGCGTTGAGTTGTCGAGAAGCAAGAACATAGGCAGCGCCTTGTGTTTGGGAGTCAGCAGCTGCTGGACTTTTGCGATTGCTTTCACTGTGCACTGAATGCCAGGACGGCATGTGCACGTTAAAACAGGGAGCTGGGCAAGAGCAGTAATCGAAAGATCACGGCCGTCAGAAAGCAGTTTATATATTGCCCTGGAAAGAGCAGTGTTTTTGGAGTGTGCAGTAAAATCGTGTTTCTGGACAAGGGAGGCATAAGTGCGCTGCGCTCCTAAGCTATCTCCCTGCGAGACACACTGCCAAAGCTTTTCGTTATCATGCAGTCTAGTGCAGACGCACACTACGGCTCTCCGGAGCTCTCCGAAGCCAAGCGCCGGTGGCCGGCGTCTTTCGGCTGAAGCAGCGCTTCGGAGCGTACGGCTGTTGTGTGCGCGAAGCAGTCGCTTCTCCTGCTCCGCGAGCCGGACAGAGCGGTAGCTTGTACGAGGGCGAAGAACGAAGCCGCAGAGCACCGGCCTTCTGCGCGCACCCTAAGGACTGCTAGAGGACCGTGGTGGCCGCTCGCCTGCCCCTTCATTTCCCTTCTAGCATGCTTATGGAAGGTGTTCCAGGACAATATTCCTGAGTCTTGAATTCCTCCTGATGCAGCCCCTCCTGGGAAACAACTGCTCGTCGTCTGAGTCTCCAAGTGCAGAGACCTCGATGGCAACTGCAGAAATGAAGGGCTGCGTTGAGTTGTCGAGAAGCAAGAACATAGGCAGCGCCTTGTGTTTGGGAGTCAGCAGCTGCTGGACTTTTGCGATTGCTTTCACTGTGCACTGAATGCCAGGACGGCATGTGCACGTTAAAACAGGGAGCTGGGCAAGAGCAGTAATCGAAAGATCACGGCCGTCAGAAAGCAGCTTATATATTGCCCAGAAAAGAGCACTGTTTTTGGAGTGTGCAGTAAAATCGTGTTTCTGGACAAGGGAGGCATAAGTGCGCTGCGCTCCTAAGCTATCTCCCTGCTAAGACACACTGCCAAAGCTTTTCGTTATCATGCAGTCTAGTGCAGACGCACACTACGGCTCTCCGGAGCTGTCCGAAGCCAAGCGCCGGTGGCCGGCGTCTTTCGGCTGAAGCAGCGCTTCGGAGCGTACGGCTGTTGTGTGCGCGAAGCAGCCGCTTCTCCTGCTCCGCGAGCCGGACAGAGCGGTAGCTTGTACGAGGGCGAAGAACGAAGCCGCAGAGCACCGGCCTTCTGCGCGCACCCTAAGGACTGCGAGAGGACCGTGGTGGCCGCTCGCCTGCCTCTTCAATTCCATTCTAGCATGCTTATGCAAGGTGTTCCAGGACAATTTTCCTGAGTTTTGAATTCGTCCTGATGCAGCCCCTCGTTGGAAACTCGTGCTCGTCCTCTGAGTCTCCGAGTGCAGAGACCTCGATGTCAACTGCAGAAATGAAGGGCTGCGTTGAGTTGTCGAGAAGCAAGAACATAGGCAGCGCCTTGTGTTTGGGAGTCAGCAGCTGCTGGACTTTTGCGATTGCTTTCACTGTGCACTGAATGCCAGGACGGCATGTGCACGTTAAAACAGGGAGCTGGGCAAGAGCAGTAATCGAAAGATCACGGCCGTCAGAAAGCAGTTTATATATTGCCCTGAAAAGAGCAGTGTTTTTGGAGTGTGCAGTAAAATCGTGTTTCTGGACAAGGGAGGCATAAGTGCGCTGCGCTCCTAAGCTATCTCCCTGCGAGACACACTGCCAAAGCTTTTCGTTATCATGCAGTCTAGTGCAGACGCACACTACGGCTCTCCGGAGCTGTCCGAAGCCAAGCGCCGGTGGCCGGCGTCTTTCGGCTGAAGCAGCGCTTCGGAGCGTACGGCTGTTGTGTGCGCGAAGCAGCCGCTTCTCCTGCTCCGCGAGCCGGACAGAGCGGTAGCTTGTACGAGGGCGAAGAACGAAGCCGCAGAGCACCGGCCTTCTGCGCGCACCCTAAGGACTTCTAGAGGACCGTGGTGGCCGCTCGCCTGCCTCTTCAATTCCATTCTAGCATCCTTATGGAAGGTGTTCCAGGACAATTTTCCTGAGTTTTGAATTCGTCCTGATGCAGCCCCACGTTGGAAACTCGTGCTCGTTCTCTGAGTCTCCGAGTGCAGAGACCTCGATGGCAACTGCAGAAATGAAGGGCTGCGTTGAGTTGTCGAGAAGCAAGAACATAGCCAGCGCCTTGTGTTTGGGAGTCAGCAGCTGCTGGAGTTTTGCGATTGCTTTCACTGTGCACTGAATGCCAGGACGGCATGTGCACGTTAAAACAGGGAGCTGGGCAAGAGCAGTAATCGAAAGATCACGGCCGTCAGAAAGCAGCTTATATATTGCCCAGAAAAGAGCACTGTTTTTGGAGTGTGCAGTAAAATCGTGTTTCTGGACAAGGGAGGCATAAGTGCGCTGCGCTCCTAAGCTATCTCCCTGCTAAGACACACTGCCAAAGCTTTTCGTTATCATGCAGTCTAGTGCAGACGCACACTACGGCTCTCCGGAGCTGTCCGAAGCCAAGCGCCGGTCGCCGGCGTCTTTCGGCTGAAGCAGCGCTTCGGAGCGTACGGCTGTTGTGTGCGCGAAGCAGCCGCTTCTCCTGCTCCGCGAGCCGGACAGAGCGGTAGCTTGTACGAGGGCGAAGAACGAAGCCGCAGAGCACCGGCCTTCTGCGCGCACCCTAAGGACTGCGAGAGGACCGTGGTGGCCGCTCGCCTGCCTCTTCAATTCCATTCTAGCATCATTATGGAAGGTGTTCCAGGACAATTTTCCTGAGTTTTGAATTCGTCCTGATGCAGCCCCACGTTGGAAACTCGTGCTCGTCCTCTGAGTCTCCGAGTGCAGAGACCTCGATGGCAACTGCAGAAATGAAGGGCTGCGTTGAGTTGTCGAGAAGCAAGAACATAGGCAGCGCCTTGTGTTTGGGAGTCAGCAGCTGCTGGACTTTTGCGATTGCTTTCACTGTGCACTGAATGCCAGGACGGCATGTGCACGTTAAAACAGGGAGCTGGGCAAGAGCAGTAATCGAAAGATCACGGCCGTCAGAAAGCAGTTTATATATTGCCCTGAAAAGAGCAGTGTTTTTGGAGTGTGCAGTAAAATCGTGTTTCTGGACAAGGGAGGCATAAGTGCGCTGCGCTCCTAAGCTATCTCCCTGCGAGACACACTGTCAAAGCTTTTCGTTATCATGCAGTCTAGTGCAGACGCACACTACGGCTCTCCGGAGCTGTCCGAAGCCAAGCGCCGGTGGCCGGCGTCTTTCGGCTGAAGCAGCGCTTCGGAGCGTACGGCTGTTGTGTGCGCGAAGCAGCCGCTTCTCCTGCTCCGCGAGCCGGACAGAGCGGTAGCTTGTACGAGGGCGAAGAACGAAGCCGCAGAGCACCGGCCTTCTGCGCGCACCCTAAGGACTTCTAGAGGACCGTGGTGGCCGCTCGCCTGCCTCTTCAATTCCATTCTAGCATCCTTATGGAAGGTGTTCCAGGACAATTTTCCTGAGTTTTGAATTCGTCCTGATGCAGCCCCACGTTGGAAACTCGTGCTCGTTCTCTGAGTCTCCGAGTGCAGAGACCTCGATGGCAACTGCAGAAATGAAGGGCTGCGTTGAGTTGTCGAGAAGCAAGAACATAGCCAGCGCCTTGTGTTTGGGAGTCAGCAGCTGCTGGACTTTTGCGATTGCTTTCACTGTGCACTGAATGCCAGGACGGCATGTGCACGTTAAAACAGGGAGCTGGGCAAGAGCAGTAATCGAAAGATCACGGCCGTCAGAAAGCAGCTTATATATTGCCCAGAAAAGAGCACTGTTTTTGGAGTGTGCAGTAAAATCGTGTTTCTGGACAAGGGAGGCATAAGTGCGCTGCGCTCCTAAGCTATCTCCCTGCTAAGACACACTGCCAAAGCTTTTCGTTATCGTGCAGTCTAGTGCAGACGCACACTACGGCTCTCCGGAGCTGTCCGAAGCCAAGCGCCGGTCGCCGGCGTCTTTCGGCTGAAGCAGCGCTTCGGAGCGTACGGCTGTTGTGTGCGCGAAGCAGCCGCTTCTCCTGCTCCGCGAGCCGGACAGAGCGGTAGCTTGTACGAGGGCGAAGAACGAAGCCGCAGAGCACCGGCCTTCTGCGCGCACCCTAAGGACTGCGAGAGGACCGTGGTGGCCGCTCGCCTGCCTCTTCAATTCCATTCTAGCATCATTATGGAAGGTGTTCCAGGACAATTTTCCTGAGTTTTGAATTCGTCCTGATGCAGCCCCACGTTGGAAACTCGTGCTCGTCCTCTGAGTCTCCGAGTGCAGAGACCTCGATGGCAACTGCAGAAATGAAGGGCTGCGTTGAGTTGTCGAGAAGCAAGAACATAGGCAGCGCCTTGTGTTTGGGAGTCAGCAGCTGCTGGACTTTTGCGATTGCTTTCACTGTGCACTGAATGCCTGCACGGCATGTGCACGTTAAAACAGGGAGCTGGGCAAGAGCAGTAATCGAAAGATCACGGCCGTCAGAAAGCAGTTTATATATTGCCCTGGAAAGAGCAGTGTTTTTGGAGTGTGCAGTAAAATCGTGTTTCTGGACAAGGGAGGCATAAGTGCGCTGCGCTCCTAAGCTATCTCCCTGCGAGACACACTGCCAAAGCTTTTCGTTATCATGCAGTCTAGTGCAGACGCACACTACGGCTCTCCGGAGCTCTCCGAAGCCAAGCGCCG